>NC_080162.1:139665304-140019138 GCF_950295315.1 Erinaceus europaeus
AGAGCAAAATGAGGTGAATCTAGAAAAGTCTGGGAGAATTTTAGACTAAAATTCAAGTCTGACCCCAGTGAAGCAGAGGCTGGGGGAGAGGAGGAGAGAGAGAGGGAAAAAGAGAGAGAAGAGAGGAAAAGAAAGAGAGAGCAAGAGAGAGAGAGAGAGGAAGAGCGAAATGGAGAGTGAGCAGAAGAGGGAGCGAAAGAGAGGGAGAGAGAAGGAGAGAGAGAGAGAGAGAGATATCAAGGGATGGAAGCATTCTTGGTCCCATATACATGAGAAAGATTGAGTAAGGACTTCACATAGGTATGGAGCCAAGTCTTCTGCCAGTCATCATTTTGGCCTATAGACATTGACAGGGAGCTACTGTGAAGGTGTGTTCAAACCTGGGACTGTTGTTCAGAGATCTGATAGGTCTTCTTGAAACATTTCCCTCCCTGTTGTTATATGTCTGAAGGTATATGCTAATAACCACCAGAACTATGGGACTTTGAGCTCAGGTCAGTCGAAATAAGAATTCACCCTTACCCTCCATTTCCCATCTGGCATATAACAAGCCTCTCTTTCATCCTTGGGATTGTTAATCAGCTACAAAAATGACACTTTCACTGACCTATAGGAAGACCCCAATGAGATTTAAAAGACAAGACACAGGGACATGGGTGGTAGGTAGTTCACCTGGTAAAGTGCACACCATGTACAAGGACCTAGGTTTAAGCCGCCTGTCTCTACCTATGGGGGGAATCTTTATTAACAGTGGAGCAGTGCTACAGGTGTCTATTTCTCTATCTGTCTAATAGAAGAAAGGAAGGAAGGAAGGAAGGAAAGAAAGAAAGAAGTAGGTAGATAGTCTAATGGTTTTGCAAAGAGACTCTTGTGTCTGAGGTTCCAAAATCCAGGTTCAGTCCCCAGCACCACCATAAGACAGAGCTGAGCAATGCTCTGGTAAATTAAGTGAAATGAAGTAAAGAGAGAAAGAAAGAAAGAGAAAGAAAGAAAGAAAGAAAGAAAGAAAGAAAGAAAGAAAGAAAGAAAGACAGGAAGATGGCTTCCAGAAATGGTGGAGTCATCCTGCAGGCATCCAGGCTTGGTGGCAAAAAAATAATAATAATAAAGCACACAGTAAGAGGTTCATAAATGTCATTTTATTTCTTAATCTTTCTCTTTTGATGAATAAATCTCTCTGATAGAAGCCTTCAGGTCTTTGTAGTATCTCTATTACAAAAGTGTTATCTGTCCTTCCTATGTCTTGGTCTTCCACACTGTTTAATTTGTACCACATTAGAACAGTGTTTAAAGTGCACCTCACTAAGTAGATTGGCATTGAAGGGAAAAAAATAATTAGATTGAAGCCATGTAAATTGATGGATTTGGGGTGGGGCAGGGGGGAGCATCCTAAAGAGGAAAAAAGGCCAGAGATGAATAAGCCAGTCCCACTGAGATCAGCTTTCTGATTCCTACTCAGCAGGCAGGATCCACTCATCAATGTTCCTTTCCTGGCTATGTAGACTTTCTAGAGTTGGTAACCCATGGATTAGTTCTAAGGGCTCATTTCTTTTCTTTTAATTTAAAAACATACCTCTCTTTTCTCCCAAAGTTCTCTGGCTATTTTCTTTTCATTCCACTCAGATCTTGTAGTCTGTTGGATTTCTCCTCTAATGACTTGCAGAAATATTTAGTGTGGATTCTCAGGTTACATCATCCAGAGCAGATCATCCAGTTTCTGAAGTTTTGATGAAGTAAGTAAGTGTTCTAGAATGCTTTAAATTCTTGGGATATAGCAATTCTCTCTCTCTCTTTGTGTGTGTGTGTGTGTGTGTGTGTGTGTGTGTGTGTGTCTGTGTGTGTGTGTGTGTAATTTAAGATTGATTTACAAAATTACAAGATCACAGGGGTACAACTCCTCACTGTTCCACCATCAGAGTTCTGGATTCTCAATCCCTCCACTGGAAGCTACAGCAGTTCTCCTAAGGTTGCAGATATGGGTTAACTAATATTTCTACAACTATCGGCCTATATTTGTATATATCATCCCCTTTTTTATTGGGTACCATATTTTCCTTCTTTCCAAATAACACATACACCTATTCTATATCCAAATGCCCCTCCTTTTTCTTCCTCTCTCTCCACTTCCTGATGGAGTCAGAGTGCAGGGCTCTGGAGAGGGGAGGTTCCAGAACACATTGATGAGGTCGCCCAGCAATTCTATCCCAAGTGCATTTTGGTCAAAATGCTTAAAATTCCAGTTCATTTTGCTGAATCTTGGTTTGACAACATTGGCAATGCCAGGTGATAGGTAGGCATAAACTTCTAAGTTTATGCATATGATAACTGATAGCAAATCTAACATATCCTGAACACTTACTTTACACAACAGCACATCAGGTAGCCTACCTGCTGAGTCATCTTGCTGACCTCATACTGAATGCCATATCAAAAGGATGTTCTAGATGCTTTCCTTTCATTCTTGATCAATCCAATCTATATCATTATATAGTTATAGATGATCAGTAATAAACCATGTATAGTTTAATCCCTACAATAGCCCTCTGAGGTAGTAGTGGTAACTTTATATTATAGATGGAGAAATTGACCTTAGGAAGGTCATGTAGTTGGCTGAGTGGTAACCTTGGAGCTCAAATTCATGTCTATTTGTTTGTTTGTTTTCACCTCCAGGGTTATCACTGGAGCTTGGTGCCACCACTAGGAATCCACTGCTCCTGGAGGCCATTTTTCCCCCTTTTTATTGGATAGGACAGAGAAATTGAGAGGAGAGTGGAGATAGAGAAAGAGAAAGAGAAAGATAGACACCTGCAGACCTACTTCACCATGCAAATGGGGAGCAGGGGATTGAACCTGGATCCTTGTATGAATCCTTATGCTTCTTATTATGAATTATTTTTAATATTTAATATTTATTTATTTATTGGATTAAGACAGCCAGAAATTGAGAGGGAAGGGAATAGTAGGAAGGGGGAGAGAGAGAGAGAGAGAGACCTGAAGCCCTGCTTCACCACACAAAAAGCTTTCCCCTTGCAGGTGGGGATGGGGCAGGGGGCTCAAACCTGGGTCCTTGAGCACTGTAACATGTGCACTCAACCAGGTGCACCACCACTGGGCCCAGTGCTGCTTATTATGTGCACTTAACTGGGTGCACGACTGCCTGCCCGCCTCATGTATATTTAATGTCTACCATGGTGGTGTATACTCACAACATGTAAACCCCATGCTAATAGGTGGCCCCCACTTCCTCCTTCCTCTCAAGGGAGGCTCCTTCACATAGTGCTCAACTCAGCTATCAGACACGGGTGAACTTAGTAGAGGACGTCAGGCTGGTGCTGAGAAGAACCAGTTGTGTCATATTGTCCTGGAAAAATAGCTCATGGGGCCTTTCAATCATCAAATAGAAAAATATTACAGATCATCTCTTTTTTAAAAAGAATATTTATTTATTGACAGAGAGAAATTGAGAGAGGAGGAGGAGAGAAAAGGAGAAAGACAGACATCTGTAGCACTGCTTCACCACTTACAAAGCTTTTCCCTTGCAGGTGGGGACTGGGGGCTTGAACCTGGGTACTTGAACATGGTAACATGTGGCTCAACCAGGTGCACCACCACCCAGTCCCCCTTACAGATCATCTCTACTGAACCTCAGAGTTTGTACTTAGTGACTTACAGTCTCTGGAGAGTTGTCTCAGTGTATATTCTAAAATATACACTGAGTACAACACTGGGGCAATAGAAAGTACAAAGATGCATGTGACTGAGTCTGGCCTTAGAGAGCTGTGTAACCAGGGCCAGGTGGTGGTGCCCCCAGTTAAGCTTACATAGTAGTAAGTGCAGTGACCTCCACAAAGATCTGGGTTCAAGCTCCTGACTCCCCGCTGGCAGAGGGAAAGCTTCACGGGGAGTGAAGCAAGGTCTACAGGTGTCTTTCTTTCTTGCTTCCTCTCTATTTCCCATCCTCTCTCAATTGCTTTCTGTCCTATTCAATAAAATGGTTAAAAAAAAAAAAATGGCCACTGAGAGCACTGGATTCATAGTGCCAGCACCAAGCCCCAGCAATAACCCTGGAGATGAGAGAAAGAGGGAGAGGGAAAAGGAGAAGGAAAGGGAGAGGGAGAGGGAGAGAGAATCATGTATCTCATTTCTAAGGATGAAAAAAGCTGAAACATGTCAGGAGCCTTGTATCAGAACTTACATTGTTTTTAATTTCTACTTATTTTTTAAAGGGGAAGGTTATGAAGTGGAGGATAGCAGAAGACTGATGAGAGAGATGGCAATGTGGGCTGCGGTGGTAAACAGACCATGATCATTCTGACAAGAAATCCAGTCAGAAATTTAAAAAATAACAAAGAATAAAAATGAGACTGTGCAAATGAGTCCTGGCTATTTCCTAGGTTGAGTTGTAACAGATAAATTAAAGGTGGTTAGTCAACAAAGATTCTGGGCATGCCAGCATGAGAGGACAGAGGCACGGACCTCGCAGAAAAATACCAAGTGGACTGCTGATCTGCCTGGTTTGGGTCATATATGACCCTGAGCCAGTAGCACAATTTAGGGGAAGGAGGCTAGAGGCTGGGTTGAGGAGCACCTGGTTGAGTGCACGTGTTACAATGTGCAAGGACCCAGATTCAAGACCCTAGTCCCCACCTTCAGGAGGAAAGCTTTGCAAGTGGTAAAGCAGAGCTGCAGGTATCTCTCTGTCTCTCTTTCTCTCTATCTCTCCATTCCCTTTCCATTTCTGGCTGTCTTTATCCAATAAATAAATAAAGATAATAAAAATATTTTTTAAACTGATGCTGCAGTGGAGTCAACCAGCTTGAGGAGCAAACCCATGCATGAAAGAGGAGGATGGACCTCCCAGACTTGATGGCATCAACTAAATCAAGTTGTTTACTGCAGTTTTGCCTCCTCGTCCTCCTCGTCCTCGTCCTCGTCCTCCTCTTCCTCCTTCTCCTCCTCCTCCTTCTTCTTCTTCTTCTTCTCTCTCTCTCTCTCTCTCTCTCTCATGCTCTCTTTCTTTTGCCTTTTACCACCCTCTGACTCTCAACTTCTGTTTAAAAAAAAATGGTCACTAGGAATGCTGTAGTCATGCAGGCATCAAACCCTCAGCAATAATTTACATAAAAACAAATAAGTTTATTTATTTATTTTTTTCCTCTAGGTGTATCACTGGGGGCTCAGTGCTGACACTATGAATCCACTGCTCCTGGTGGCCATTTTTTCCATTTTATTGGACAAGACAGAGAGAAATTGAGAGGAGAGGGGGAGAGAAAGAGGGAAAAAGGAAAACAGACACCTACAGACATGCTTCGCCACTTGTAAAGTGTCCCTCCTACAGGTGGGGAGCAGTGGCTCAAACCTGGATCTTTAGTACTATATAAGCTAAACCAGGTGCACCACTGCCTGGTCCCCAGCAGGAAAGTAGAAAATGAGCTTTTGGAGTAAAATGGAGTTGGAGTTGAGCTGAGGAGGATCTTTCAACAGGATGGCAGGTAACACACACACAAACAAAACTACTCACTGATGTCACTTTCTTTAGGGACTCATCACTACAGAACAAGGTGATGACTGAAATGTGTCATGGCTTTCACTAAGTGCAAAGGTCAAAAAGATAGACTGTTGAGATTGTAGACAAGAGAAGAGGTGAAGGAAGGTGGAAATAAATCCTGGTTTGTTTGGACAGTCCTGGACTGTGTCTGTATCCTTTACATTCCTGGAAGTATCCCATTTGGAGTGATAAATTATATGGTCACCCTAAGCTGAAGTGATACGCCCTACAGTCTGACTTGAACATAAACCTGGAGAGGGAACAACATGGAGAACAAAGACCTTAAGTGGAAATTGCCAGGAATTTCTATGAAAAGCAGGGGGAGTGGGAGGCATACGGTAAATCCACAAGATTTTTTTTCCAATTGATTAAGTGAACTGCACTTAGCTTTGCATCCATGATATCAATAGACAGCAAGAGAGAAATGAAATGTTCTCTTTCAGACTTGTACACCGACCCCTGTGAAGCGTGAGCCCTATAAGGAAGAAGTCATCACAATCGAATCAAAGGAGACAAAAGAGGATTCCCTGGCTGGAACGAGGAAATAGAGCTGCCACTGAGCTGCATGTTGTTGGTAAGTGCATGGGGAAAAAAGATATTGCCACCTGATAACATGTCAATTTAACATCCCTCTCAGCTTCCTGAGCATTTGAGAGAGTTCAAGGTCAAGATCAGGGGTTTCAGAGTGGCATAAGACATCGAAGACAGTTTATCAGAGGGAAGAAAGATGAAAGCCCTCTTGATGCAGAATGCCTAAGTGAGTCTCCGTGATTGAAGCAAACCTTGGACAGGCTAGAGATTTATTCTGAGACATTGGGAAACATTCAACAGAGCCTTGCAGATTCAATATGGGCAAGACACAGTAGGTTGGTAACATCAAGTGACTTCCTATTGAGGAAAGTTGGCACTACTTAAAACAGGAAGCACAATATCAGGGCCAAAATGTAGAACCTGTTGTATGATGACTCTGTATGGAAAAACAGCCTTTCATTTTTATTTTATTTTATTATTTGCCTCCAGGGTTACCACTGGGGCTCGGTACCTACACTATGAATCCACTGCTCCTGGGGACCACTTTTTCCATTTTATTGGACAGGATAAAAAGAGAAGTTGAGAGGGAAGGGGAAGACAGAAAAGGAGAGGAAAAGAGATACCTGTAGACCTGCTTCACCACTTGTGAAACATCCCTCCTCAGGTGAGGGGTCTCAAACAGGGACCCTTGCACAGGACCTAAGCTAAGTACTATATGCATTTGACCCACTGCACCACCACCTGAATCCCTTACAAGAGGAAACCATGTTAGAATTCAGATGTTCTAGAATTCAGATGTTCTGGAATACAGAAAGAATAAAAAAAAGAAGCAGAGCTTGCTAGTGAGATTTAACTTTTCAGGAAAAAACATTCAATGTACTTTAGTCCACACTTAATTTTTAGAATAAAATTACAGATATAGTCATTGAAAAAAAAAAAGATACTGTGCAGGGAGGGAAGGCAGTTGTGCAACTGGTTAAGCACTCACATTACATTGTGCAAGGACCTAGGTTCAAGTCCCTGGTCTCCACCTGCAGGGGGAAAGCTTCAGAAGTGGTGAAGCAGGGCTACAGGCATCTCTTTGTCTCTCTCCCTATTTATCTTCCCCTCTCTCTTCAATTTTTCTATCTCTATCCAATAATAAGTAAATGAAAAATTTAAAAATACTGTGTTGATTTTCTCTAGTCTTTTGATATTCATGTCTTTTTTTGAAGCATATGTTGTCTTCATGCTTGCCCCCCCCCCCCTTTTTCCTCCAGTTGCTTTCTGGCCCTCTGGCTAGATGTTTATTTGGATGTGACTTTGCTGTGATTTGATCATTTTTCTGACATCACTTCGACTGACTTTGTGACATATACCCATTTTGCCAACTTCTACAGTGTCACTAAGCTCCGCTTCTTCTTTAGTCTGCAAAAGACTTACATAGCAAGGATGGGCAAGGGTAGATGTCTGTGTTAATCAGGGACATTTTCTTAAAGAATTGGTTTTATGGTGGGGGCCAGGCAGTGGCACACTCAGTTAAGTGCACATAGTACTAAGCACAGAGAAGCAGGCAAAAATCTGGGTTTGAGCCCCTGGCTCTTCACTTGCAGCTAGAATGCTTCATAAGTGGCAAAACTGGGCTGCAGGTGTCTCTCTGTCTCTCACCTTCTCTATATCCCTCTCCCCTCTCAATTGCTCTCTGTCTTATTCAATAAAATGGGGAAAAAATGGCCACCAGGAGCAGTGGATTTATACAGAGCCCCAGCAATAACCCTGGAGGCAAAAAAATTAAAATAAAAAAGGAGAACTGATTTTATGCCTACCAAGTAAGGCACTGTGCCTTTTCTCATCATGATAATCTGTGCTTCCTTGAGTAAATCCTGTGACTTGATCTGTGTCACGCTGCTGTGCCAACTTTTCATTATTGAATGCCTTGTATCTTTAACACGCCTATACTGCTAAATGCTTCAGAGTTTCTTGCCATTCCCTGGCTACTAACTTTGTGTTTCTAATCCAGGAAGATGATGTTAATAATTCAGAAGAAGATTAGGAAGTAGAAGGAGTTCTAGTGAAGGCTAAAGATTGCTATTAACAGCATTTGTTGGAACAAGATTGGTGTTTACTTTGACTATAGGATTTCTTGGGGGTTAGACTTCAGTTCTGCATCTATCTCTTTGTGAGGGAGAATGTTAAACTGTGATCCTTTTATTTTGTTCAAAGGTAAAATCAGAGAAAAGGATGTTGCTGTTCCCACCACAGCTAAATGTTGTCAATCCCTTAGAGGAAGCAGGCCTTATTTCAACTTCCTGGGAGCCTTTTGAAAAAAAAATAATAGCTCCAGGCCACTTTGATTTTTTTCCCTTCAGAAGCAGTTTCTGTCTTGCTCACTGTGACTTTGTTGCTGTGTAAAATGGAAGACAGAAGTGAGTATTATTGCGACAGAAAGTCTCTGAAAATTCATTGATGATATTCTCACATGTAACCTCTGCTTCTCACGAGGTTTCTTTATTTAAAAAAAAAATCACTTTCTTGGTTAAAGCTGTTTCTAACAGCTACATTTGATTAAAAATAGAAAAATATATGATGTTATAGTCTTTCAGAACTGATAAACATGTAGGCCTTCATTTTAATTAATAAAGTTTATTATCACTATTTTTGGTCTTGCTATCTGAGTTCTGTTGTTCTGGTAGCTAGATTTTTCTTGATTGGGATTCAGGACATTGCTTTTGACTGAGAAACATAATTTGCTGTGTGACATATGCTTCAGCAATTCCCTGAGATGAGATCTTTCTGCAACCCCTATGTAATTGAATTGATACTTAACCTCAGAATAACTCTAAGGCAAATTATCCGATCTCATTGCTGAGCACAGCACTTGAGGAAATTAGATAGATTCAACAGGGCTAAGAGATGTGGTAGTGATACTTTCCCTTTTGTATGTCCTGGTGGGCATTCTGGTCCTTCTGTGTATGTGTGCAGACTAAGGAAAGATATTTTTCTTTCTTTTTTTTGTTGTTTTAATTTTGTATTAGTGATTTAATATTGGTTAGAAAAATTCTAAAATAACAAGGGTACAATCTCAGTTCCCACCACCAGAGTCCCTTGCCTCATCTCTTCCACTGGAAGATTCCAATAAATAAATAAAAGTCTAAGCATTCTCTACTGAAATGTCACTGTTTTTCTCCCTCTTAATTTCTTCCTCCCCTCTCAATTTCTTTCTGTCTCTATCCTAAATAAATAAATAAATAAATAAATGGCCATGTGATAGCACATTTGGTTGAGAGCACACATTACAATGTGCAAGGACATGGGTTCAAGCTCCTGGTCCCCACCTGCAGGGAGAAAGTTTCAGGAGTGATGAAGCAGGGCTGCAGGTATCTGTCTTTTTTTCTTTTAATTTCTCCCTCCCATCTCAATTTCTCTCCATATAAACCCTATAAATAAATAAAGAAATACTTTTTTTCTTTTTTTATATTTATTTATTCTCTTTTGTTGTCCTTGTTGTTTTACTGTTGTAGTTATTATTGATGTCATTGTTGTTGGATAGGTCAGAGAGAAATAGAAAGAGGAGTGGAAGACAGAGAGGGGGAAAGAAAGATAGACACCTGCAGACCTGCTTCACTGCCTGTGAAGCGACTCCCCTGCAGGTGGGGAGGCGGGGGCTCGAACTGGGATTCTTATGCTGGTCCTTGCTTTTTGCGCCACGTGTGCTTAACCCACTGCACTACCGCTGGACTCCCTAATAAATACTTTTTAAAAGGTTTTTTTTTTAATTCCTTTGTGGGTTGGGGAGACAGCTTAATGGTTATGCAAATAACTTTTATGTCCTTAGGCTCTGAGGTCCCAGGTTTAATCCTCAGAACCACCATAAACCAGAAGGTAGAAGAATTGCTTTCCTGCTGAACATGGGCATTAGCAGGTCGATCCATACTCCCAACCTGTCTCTTTCTTTCGTGGGGCAGGGCTCTGGGGAAGTGGACACATTGGTGGGGTTGTCTGTCCAGGGAAGTCTGGTTGGCATCATGCTAGCATCTGGAACCTGGTGGCTGAATAATGAGGCTGAAGGGTTGACGTTCCACATCTGACGTCTCTGGACACAGTCTGAAATAAAGCATGCTGAGGGGGTACTCATTGCGTTGATTAGGTTGGGGGTCTGTGGATGCAATATTATTTAGTATGAATTGATTTCTCTTCTAAACAAAAATTCTGGAAACATATTAAGTGTTACATAAAATTCAAGTCTAACAACAACAACAAAAAGTGCTTTTATTTTTCACTAACAGCTACCAAGATGTATACTTCAAATTCAGCCATAAGTGGATTCAGAGCAAAATAGCATGTGTTAAGATGATATTAAGAATCTGTAATGTATTTTAATTCAGAAGTTTCTAATTTAACATTATTTTTATAAAGAGAAACATAAAAAACTGAATCAACTATCTGAGTATATGTTTACACCCAGTAAATTACTGTCTACGTTATAAAATGATAATGTGGGAAGAAAACATACTGTTAAGTCCTAAGAACTTGAAGACTTTAGGAACACTTGTGCTGTGAAAGTTTATTTTTCTGTCCATTTTTAAAAAGTCCAATCCTCTTTTTCCTTATCACTATTTACATAATAGAAGTATAGTAATTAAATAATAAGACAGTATGTAAAATCTACCATAGCTTATATATTCCCACCACCAGAACTCTGTATCCCATCCCCTCCCTTGATATCTTTCCTATTCTTTAACCCTTTGGGAGTATGGACCCAAGGTCATTGTGGGATGCAGAAGGTGGAAGATATGGCTTCTGTAATTACTTCCCTGCTGAACATGGGCATTGACAGGTCGATCCACAGGGATGCAGAGGTCACATAGGCTCCTAAGCTGAATATGGGCCCCAGATTACATCAAATCAATGGGGTTTACATTCTACAATATTTATACACCTCTCCCATATTTGGGAGCTACTCTCTTCCCTGATCCAGCTTTCTGGTCCTTCTTCCAGCCATGACACCATCTCCCCAGAAAATAACTTGGACCCACCTGCATATCAGATTTCAGGCTCAGGGAAGAAAAAAAAAAACAGTATAGCCATAGGCCCTTTGGAATATAACTAAAATATACCTACTAGCTACCTACAAAATGGAGACACTCCCCCCCAACTCTTCATCTGCACTATTCCAACCTTTAGGTTCATGATTGACAATTTGTTTGGCTTTGTATGTTAACTTTCTTTTCAGCCACCAGGTTCCAGGTGCTAACATGATGCCAACAAGACTTCCCTGGACAGACAACCCCACCAATGTGTCCTGGAGCTCCACTTCCCCAGAACCCCACCCCGCTAGGGAAAGAGATAGGAAGGCTGAGAGTAAGCTCCATTCTTGTGGTAATCCTTTTTTTTTTTTTTTTTTTTGGTCCAAAGGACAGTTTATTTAAAACAAAGGTGATGAGGTATAGGAAGAAAGAAGGAACGGGAAGGACAGTTTTAACATAACAGCACACAGGAGACACTTTTTAAAAGACAATGGAGAAACCTATGTATCACACATATACAAACTGCTAGTCTCAACTGATTATTTACATCGAAACCTTATAAAATAGCATTTCAAGTCAGCACTTAAGCCAGTGTTACTCATTTCTGTCACAAAAAGTTAAAGCTACAAACTTCACATTTTTAAGTTATACATTTGCAACAGCATTTAAGCTTTTTTGTTTGTTTGTTTGTTTTTTCCAAGTTGGTCCGGGTGTAAGCTGGTGGAAGAATTTTTTTTCTCATAACACAACTCCTTTCCTTTTCTTTTCTCCTTTCTTTTTTCCTCCCTTTCTTAACCCTCTTGGAGTTTTCTTTCTTCCTTTCTTTCTCTCTTTCCCATCAATATTATCAGTGAGTTTGGTATGTGCACAAAAATTCTATCAGTTCCTAAGGCCACTTTCTTCTTTTTCTTTTTCCATTCTCATATAAAGAAATAGGGAAAGAAGAGAGAGGAAAAGAGAAAGACACCAGCAGCACTGCTCCACCATTTGGGGAGCTTCTCCCCCTGCAAAGAGGAAGGAAAAAGAAAGAAAGAATGAGAAAGAGAGAGAGAGAGAGAGAAGAGAAAATGAATGCTGTAGCAAACCATCACTTGTTCTCAGGACCCATCTGCAGTATAGCAAGGGAGCTTTTAAAAAGAACCAGTCTTATAATCTTCTATCTCACACTATATATAGTCATGTAAAATATAGAAGAGCTAAGTTATATGTATCATGGAAATGTTTGCAGTTGTAGTAGAAGTATCATTTTTCCAACTTAGAACAAGATGTGGTCTGCACAAGAATGTAAGACCTTGGGGGCCAGGTAGTGGCACACATAGTACTCCACACAAAGACCTGGGTTCCATACAGACAGACATGACTTCTTAATGGCTTGTGTCCTTGGAAAACACCAGCACAGTACATGGTTCTGGGCAGGGAAGTTTAAATTCATGTGTCCTTGCTGTGGGGGTTTAAAGGCAAATGTCTGGATATCAGCACTTTCTGCAAGGAAAGAAATGGAAGCTCTGTTTTATGAAGATGCCCAGGCCTGGTAGAGGAGAAGGAGTACATTTCCACAAGGGAGGCAATACAACAGCAGCAGTCATGACAACAAAGGATCAAACTGGAATCTGGTGGTACCACATCTGATAAAGTACAAAGACCCAGGTTTAAGCTCCTAGTCCCCACCTGCAGGGGAGAAGCTTCATGAGTGGGAGACTAGTGCTCTGCAGGGAGATCCCTCTGTTTCTTCCCTCTTGATATCTCTATCTCTAACAAGAAAAAGAAAGAAGGGGGAAAGAAGGGAGGGAGGAAGGAAGGAAAAAGAAGGGGAAATGGCCACTAGGAGCAGTGGAGCCTTAGTGCAGATATCCAGTCCCCACCGTAACCCTGGTAAGCTATGGAAAATAAATTTAAAAAAAAATTAGGGAGTCAGGCAGTAGCGCAGTAGGTTAAGCACAGGTGGTGCAAAGTGCAAGGACCAGCATAAAGATCTTGGTTTGAGTCCCCGGCTCCCCATCTGCAAGGGAATTGCTTCACAAGCGGTAAAGCAGGTCTGCAGGTGTCTACCTTTCTCCCCCTCTGTGTCTTCCCCTCCTCTCTCCATTTCTCTCTGTTCTATCCAACAATGATGAAATCAACAATAACAGTAATAAAAAGAAACAAGGGCAACAAAAGGGAATAAGTAAATATTAAAATAAATAAATCTGACCACCAATCCTCAGAGTTTCCCTGGATCTTCATCAACAGAATTTACAGGTGTAAGGAGTAAGGAAATATTAATAGGGCTTTTAGAAGAGTCATTTTCCAACTTAGAACAAGATGTGGTTTGCACAAGAACATGAGACCTTGGGGGCTGGGTGGTGGCATACCCAGTTAAGCACATATCGTACTAAGCACAAGAACCTACGCAAGGACCCGGGTTCAAGCCCCCACTCCACCTGCAGCAGGGAACAAATGCTTCATGAGTGGTGAAGCAGGTCTTCAGGTGCCCCTTTTCCTCTCCTTTATCTCCCCACCCTCTCTCAGTTTCTTTCTGTCCTATCCAATAACATGAAAGAAACAAAAGGTAAGGGGAGTGGCTGCCAGGAACAGTGGATTCACAGTGCAGGAACTAAACACCAGCAACAACCCAGGAGGCAAGGAAAAAAAAATGAAAGAATATGAAATAAACTTTTTTTGTTCCCTACAAATTTGCTCAGTATTTTCCCTCTTCCAGAGTGCTTTCCTTTGGTGCAATACACCACCCCCAGTCCAAGTTTTACCTTATGTCTTCCCTTACTGTCCTTTATTTTTAAGTTCCACCTATAAGTGTGATCATTCCATACTTGTCTTTCTTTTTCTGACTTGTCCCACTCGACATGATGCCTGTAATTTCTGACTATGATACCACAAAGGAGATGGTCGCATCATTTTTAACTGCTGCATAGTACCCCGTTGTGTCTATAGACCACAACTTTCTTTGTCACTCATCTGTTGTTGGGTATCTGGGTTGCTTCCAAGTTGAGACACTACAAACTGTACTGATATGAACATTGGTGTTCATGGGGATTTTTTAAAAATAGGTATTCTTGTTTTTCCTGGATAATTGCTTAATCATATTGTAGGCCCATCTCTAGACTGAATTTCACTTTCGACAGGGGATGGTGACAGTCACCTGGTCCATGTCACAGGGTTGCTGTGAGTCAGTCTGTGAAATTACTTGGAAATCTAGTAGGTGCCAGGTAAAGAGTAGCTACAGCTCATTTTCAGTAAGTTAATAAGGTACAAGTTTTGGAGGCAAGCAGCCAGTATCCCCCCCACTGAGAGCAAGTTAGAGACAAGCCACTGAACCACCCTGAGTCTCAGGTTCCTCCTGGATCTATATGGAAGGGTGGAAGCGTGTAACCAAAGCATGGCCATCAGAAGTTAATTGTGTAGATTGGATGAGACGAGAGCTAGAACCTGCAAAGCAACCTGCATTTGTGCCCTGGAAAAGGGCACAAAATAGATAAGTGACAGTGGTTGCAATGGTTTTCATTTTTAAAAACTTTTTTACTAGTGATTTAATAATTATTAACAAGACTGTAAGATATCAGGGGTATAATTTCATACTGTTCCCACCACCAGAGTTCCATATCCCATCCCTTCCATTGGAAGCTTCTGTATTCTTTATCCCTCTAGTAACCTGGTGAGACCTTTCCTAACACATCAAGCTCCCTAGTACCATTTCAGATGATGCATTCCCTAACAAAGTTACAGACCCTACATATAGACCAGAGCCTAAGGGACAGGGTACATGTGCAAATGTATCCATAAGTTAGGGGAAAATAGATACCTCAGAGTAAAAGTGTTCAATAATCTGCTTTGAGTGGACAGACTTATCAATAAGTTCAGCAAGCAAGTAGACCTAAAGAAGACACCACACCAGAAAGTGGCTAATCAAATATTTACTACCCAGGCCTGGACACCCTCTTTTCCTGCCCCTACCTCACTTCCCTCAATCAATTTAAGTCTAACCTCAACAGATAAAGTAAGGACTACAAAAACTGGATAAGGGCAAGAGACTGGCTCACTTTAATGATGGCCTTTTTGGTCAATAGCAGGCCACCCAATCATCTGGGGTTCTAGTCAGAGAATGCTTGGATTCACACATGGATATGATGGGCCTAGACCTCTAAAGAACCTTCTTTCCACCATCAGTGATCATTTCCAACAGGAACATCATCATAAGCCCTCTTGTGGGCCTCTCTAGGACCTTGCCCTCACTAAAGAGCAGCAATGGTAGGCACTGCCCCACTCTCTGAAGGGAGACTGGGTCAGTCTGCTCTGTCACTCGGAGTGCAGCCTAGAATGTTCCCAGCTGTAACCATGGACTCTGAGCTCATACTGACAGAGATGCAGGGGTTACACTGACTACCGGGCGAAATATGAATAGATATGGGCTCTACATCAGGTTGATGGGTTTTACAGTTAGTGGCATTTTTATACTTTCCCCATATTTGAGAGCTACTTTCTGCCCTAATTCAGCTTGATAGGCTTATTCTCAAGGCTACAGTGGTTTTCTTGAGTGCCCACAGGTCCTTGGAAGGTCATTGCAGTGGAGAAAGCCTCCCACACATCCTACGAACATGTTTGTTCTTTTCATTTCCATGAGAGCAGGGACTATCACTTGGCCTGTCACCCACCCTAGCCAGGAAGGTATATCCCCAGCAAAGTTGCACTTCCCACAGTGAAATGACTGATGTGCTAGTGTGCGGCGCACAGATGCTAGAGCCCTTCCTCTTTTTTCCTCCCAGGTTCCCTTTCTGACCATTTTTCTTTTGACACCCCAAAGCACAGTACACAGACTTTTTGGGGGGGGGGTTATTTATCTTCCAATCCCTACTTCTACTTCTCTAAGTTCTGTGTCCTTTCCTTAAGTGTTTTACATTGCTCTGGGTTGCTTTACACTCTGCAGCTGTAAGTAATTCTCTTGTCTTGGGACTTGTGTAATGAGGCCTGCTTGCTCTCTCTTTTCTAAAGGAACAAGAATCACCTCCACCACCACCACCTCACCACTCCCCATCCCTGCCAATCTATATTTCCTGGCTCTGCACAGATCTGCTAAAAGAGAAAGAGGTTTAGAGCACATTAAGAGGATGTAGACACAGCCCTATGGGAGCTTATAATAAAAATGTTAGAGAGAGAGGAATTGAAAACTTACAAGACATCCAACAATGATGACATTAATAACTAAAACAATAAAAAAACAAGGGCAACAAAAAGGAATAAATAAAGAAAATATATTTAAAAAAGAAAGCTTACAAGACTTCTTGGGATAGAGTCAATACTGGGATTTCAGAGGAGTTCCTTAAAAAAGAGAATTTATTTTGTTTTCTTTTATATATTTATTTATTATTAGATAGAAACAGAGAGAAATTGAGAGGGGATGAAGGAGAGAGAGAGAGAGAGGCAACTGCAGACCTTCTTCACCATTTATGAAGCTCCCCCCCCCCACAAAGGTGGGGGACCAGGGGCTTGATCCCAAGTCCTTGTGTACTATAATGTGAGAGCTTAACCAAGTGCACCACCACCTGGTTCCTTTTTGTTTTCTTTTCTGAGGTATTGCTTGTTTGGTTTTGGTAGGCAACAAAGAGTTGAAAATGGAGTTTCCTAAATTTTAGTCATAGGATCCTAGAATTTGCCAGTATACTACTGGGTTTGTGAAAGCATGAAAGCATAAGTTGGTGTTTCTAGTCATTTCAATTTTTTTGGAGGATCCTAGTTAGGTACTAAGAAAGAACTGAATAGGGTGGATGTGATTGATTGTCCTGAAAAGACTGTACTTCCTGCATCAGAGGATACCTAACACCAGCAAGGACACAAGCTTGGAGCAAGATGACTTTCATCCCTTCTCAGCTTGTGACCTGGGGGAAGTCATCTAACTTCACCCAAAGTCAATTTCTTGGCCCACAAAGTGGAAATGGTAACACCTGCTCTACTGACATTACTGGTTACTGTACTGAACCAAAATATAGTGGAATGCTTGATAACGAATAGAGCTTGGTCATAATGCCAGTGTCATCTGCAAACAAAAAGTTAGTTCCACTGGAAAGTTGGCTTGTAGTTAAAAAAAAAAAAAGATTCTGAATGAGAGATTATAAAGGCCATGGAAAATTTAAAAATAGAGTGGTGAAATCACAGTAATAACAAAAGGGCACTTTGGATAGGGAGGGTGTCAAGAAATGAAGAAGATAACTAGAACTTAACAGGAAGTTTTGCAGCTGTGATGGAGGAAGAGGAAGGGGGGAGGAAGAAGAGGAAAAATGTTTTATGGGTCTCACTGGAGGAAGCTGGGAGTTTTGTTCACTGAAGCTGAAGTAACACCTCATGTGTGAGCATTTTTGCTTTAAAATTATTTTATTGTCTTCATTTATTTATTGGACAGAGATAGCCAGAAATAAAGAAGATAGGGGGATAGGAAGGGAGAGAGACAGAGTGACAGAGAGACACCTGTAGCCCCATTTTGCTACTTGAAAAGCTTTTCCCCCTGTAGGTGGGAACCAGGGGTTCAAACCCAGGTCCTTGCACACTGTAACATGTTCACTCAACCAGGTGTGCAGCCATCTAGCCCCAATATATTTTTTATTATCTTTATGTATTTGATAGAAACAGCCAGATATTGAGAGGAAGGGGGGGGAGAAAGGGAGAGAGACAGAAAGACACCTGCAGCCCTGCTTCACCACTCATGAAGCTTTCCCCCTGCAGGTGGGGGCCAGGGGCTTAAACCTGAGTCCTTGCATCTTGTAATGTGAGTGCTTAGCCAGGTGCACCACCAGCAGGCCCCTCCCTCTCAATTTCTGTCTGTATGCAAATATATATATATATATATATATATACATATATATATATATTTTTTTTTTTTTAAAGAAATAGGATGCCAGGCGGTGGTGCAGCAGGTTAAGCGCACATGGCACAAAGCATGAGGACCAGCATAAGGATCCTGGTTTGAGCCCCTGGCTCCCCACCTGCAGGGGGGTCGCTTCACAGGCAGTGAAGCAGGTCTGCAGGTGTCTCTCTTTCTCTCCTCCTCTCTGTCTTCCCCTCCTTTCTCAATTTCACTCTGCCCTATCCAACAACAATAATAATACTATTAACAACAATAATGATAACAGCAACGATAAACAGCAAGCAACAAAAGGGAGAAAAATAGCCTCCAGGAGCAGTGGATTCATGGTGCGGGCACCAAGCCCCAGCGATAACCCTGGAGGCAAAAAAATAGAAATAAAAATAAATAAATAAAAATAAAAAGCTTCTGGATTCTAGAGCTTTTCTCAACAACTTGAATTACATTTCCCTGTTTTCTGTAGCTTGGTGCTTAACACAGGGAGCTGACATAATGAAGTCATGAACCAATACATGAATGAGAAATGAATAAAGCCAAATTCAAAATGTGCAGAAGCTTTTCAGGATTGGGTGGTGGCACAACTGGTAGAGTGCTCAAGTTACCATGCACAAGGACCTGTGTTCGAACCCTGATTCCCACCTGCAGGGGAAGAAGCTTCACACATTGTGGAGCAGTGTTGCAGGAGTCTCTCTTTCTCTCTCCCTCTCTATTTGTTCTCTATTTCTGTTAGGAAAGTTCAGTCGTGAAATCATTGTACAGGAACTGAGACCCAGCACTAAGCCTGGTGAGGAAAAATATGAATAGCAGATGATCTCACTCTTGGTGGGACTTTAAAAAAAAAAAGGAAAGAAAGAAACACAGAATGTGAAACTTGGACTGGGTATCTTGTGTTATATTAAGCAAAGGGCTCTGGGGAAAGTGGAATGGAGGGAATAGAGAGGGTGTTGGAGTCATGGTGCAAGGTGGCAGAATGAAACCTAAGTTGGGGGTGACAGTGTATTATAGGCACCTTTCACAAGGAGATAAAAAATTGTACCTGTGTGTCAGCAACTGTATTATAAGCCATGACTTAATCCCCTAACAATGTGATTTGAGCAAGAAAAAAAAAAAAGGTAAAAGGTAAAATCTCATGTATGGGATTTCAGCTAAATTAATAAGTCTTTAAAAAAGTATTAAAAGGGAAAAAAGGAGAGGGAAAGAGAAGTATGAACTGGATTACCTTTTTTGGTGCCTTGTGGCAGCCTGTATCTTTCTTTTTTAGAGCCAGATACTGAATGTTGCAGCCACCTTCACTCTACAACCTGAGAATGTTTCCCCTACCACCTGCCAATCACTGCATCTGGGGCAGGTACTCAGGATGGCTGTCTTCCACTCTGTGTCTGGTTTCCGTGACAACCTGCTTCTTCATTACACTGTCCCTGCCTCTAGCCCTATTTATTCAGATTTCTAAATGTAGTTCCAGAGATATCTAGATCCCATCCTGATACAGACTGTCTTACATTTAGGCAACATTATAGACTCAGAAATTAATGTTAAGTGGCCCGGTACTGATGCACCTGATTGAGCGCACATGCTACAATGCTCGAGGACCCGAGTTCAAGCCCCCAGTCCCCATCTACAAAAAGAAGCTTCACAAATAGTGAAGCAGGTCTATAGGTGTCTCTATGTTTCTCTCCTTCTTTGTCTCCCCTTCCTCTAGATTTCTGACTGTCTCTCTCAAGTAAAGATATTTTTTAAAAAGCTTAAAAAGAAATTAACTTTAAGAATGAATTTAAACACATTCTGACAGAAATGTAGTTTTCGACTGGCAGTATGAAATTTCCCCCTAATGCTCTTGCCTTGAAACATTTTCTTGTTAGCTACTTTCACTGGTTGTTTTCAAAATTGTGCTGGTCACACACTTTATAGGCCAGTCCTGAAGAGAGTCTTCAGAAGACGCATCTGGCTTCCCCAGCAGTGCCTGGTCTCCAGCTTTTGCACACTTCTGTGGACCTTCTATGCACTTGCTGGTCACTGTCAGAATCAAACCGTTCACAGCTTCACCCCCAAATGATGAAAAATAACTAAACATTTCCAATAAATTTAGACCTCAAAGCCACAGAGCATATTTAATTTTATTTTACTGTGTTATTTTGACTGGACTGATGCACTTTTGTTTGTTTCATTTTATTGGGGGTTAAAGGATTACAGTGCACTTGCTGACACCAGGGTACAATATCTCATTTCTATATGACAGGTGTCTGTGCAACACTCTATCCCCCAACTTAGGTTAACCCACTTGTGTTCTTATGGCTCCCAATAAGATTTTCATCACCTCAGTGAAGGAGGACCTGACCCACCCTTACACTCTACTTCTAGACTATGTCTTAGCCTCTTTCTCAGCTGTAAACTTGTGGGACTTTTTTAAAAAAATTATTATCTTTATTCATTTTTTATTGGATAGGGACAGCCAGAAATTGAGAGGGAAGGGAGAGACAGAGAGGGAGAGAGACAGAGAGACACCTGCAGCCCTGCTTTAGCACTTGTGAAGCTTTCCCCATGTAGATGGGGACCAGGGGCTTGAATCCAGGTCCTTGTGCACTGTAACATGTGCACTCAAAGAGATGCACCACCACCTGGCTCTGGACACTTTTTTAAATTTTATTTTATTAGGTTTTTTTTTTCTTGCCTACAGGGTTATTGTTGGGGCTCAGTGGCGGCACTACAAATCCACCACTCCTGGTGGCCATTTTCTCCATTTTATTGGGTAGAACAGAGAGAAATTGAGAGAGGAAGGGGAGATAGAGAGAAGGAAAAGAAAGACATCTGCAGACCCACTTCACTGCTTGTGAAGTGACGCTCCTGCAAGTGGGGAGCTGGAGGCTTAAACCTGCATCTTTGCACGGGTCCTTGCACTACTTAGTACTATGTGTGCTTGATCATTGTGCCAACTGCCTGGCTCCCCAAATTTACTTTACTGGTGATTTAATAATAGCTTAGAAGATCAGGTCAGAAGATTACAAAGGTATAACTTGTTGTATGCTTTACATTGGGTTGTTCTAGTTCTCCCCCGCCAAGAGAATTGGATCAGTCCAGTTAGTTTCGCGGGCCCGCTTGGCCCCGCCCCTAGGAACCCCGAGAGAGGGTTCCAAAGTGCCAGAGTTCCAGAGTTGGAAAGTTAGAGGGTTCCTGAGTTCCAGAGTAAGAGAGAGTGCTTGCGCCACCGCAAAGAGACAGCAGAGTTCTGTTTGGTGATCAGTTTGGTTTAGTTTATGAATCGTTGTTCCTGAATAAAGAAATACAGCTTCCCTGCCCAGCTGTATGTCTCTGGTCGTCTCTGTTACCCACCCGAGAAGCTAGCCCGGCCAGCAAGAGCCACCGAATTTTAACAACAAATAACCCAATAAAAAAAGTTGGCTGAGGAACTAATAGTTTTCTAAAGAAGAGATACACAATGGCCTGGGAGGTGACATAGTGGATAAAGTATTAGGCTCTCAAGCATGAGGTCCTGAGTTCCATCCCCGGCAGCACATGAACCAGAGTGATGTCTGGTTCTTTCTCTCTCTCTCCTCCAACCTTTCTCATAAATAAATAAAATCTTTAAAAAAAAAAAAAAAGAAGAAGAGATATACACATGTCCTACAGACACATGAAGAATAGCCTCACTTCACTTGACTTTAGAGAAGTACAAATTATTTCTCACACCTGAGAGAATGCCTTTCATCAACAAACCAGAAAATAGCAGGTGCTGGAGAGGCTGTGGAGAAAAGGGAATTTGAGAGCCAGGTAGTGGCGTACCTGGTTAAGTGTTGGTATGCTTCTAAAAACCCCTTCTGTTTCATTAGTTTAATACCCCCTGCTTAACACTGTATTCTATTTACATAATTACTGTATTCTATTTACATAACCACTGCTGCGGTCTATTTACATAAATCACTTTTACACTTACATAAAGCACCACCCTCCCTCCAGGGCATTGGTGGTTCAGTGGTAGAATTCTTGTCTGCTCCGCCCCCTCTCCTTGTCATACCCTGATTTTCATCAGTCACTTTTCTCTCCACCCTCTCTGCGTCGCATCCTGTTCCCACCCTACTGGGCTAGTATATTTATAAGGACAAGATTGTTTGTAGTTTTTAGTTTAGCTTAGCTTGGTATAGATTGCGCTGCATCCTGCATGAATAAAGAGATACTGCGTACAGCTCAACCATGAGTCCCTGGTCGTCTGTTACCCGCCCATGAAGCCAGCCCGTCGAAAACAACATACGGTGCCTACAAAACAACATATGGTGCCTACAACGTGGGACTTGACCTGCGCAACTCCCAGATAAGTGAAGACTTTGCCTACCTGTGCACTATGGTCTTCTCTTCTGCTTACGAAGAGGTTTGCCAAAGCCTCTACTGTTTCATCATGAGACAGTTACTCTGTCTCTGGAACATTTTGCTCTGGGCCACACTTTGTTTCCCTGACCGGGAACTTTGGTTTCTTGTGACCCTAATCATAGAGCTTGGGAGATGCATGGAGATTCCTCCTTGGACTTTCTGGATTCCCTCTCCCATGTTTCCTGAGGAAAAGGACAACATTTTGCTCCAGGCCACAGTTTGGTTCTTTATGACCATGATCGTAGACCTTGGGATATGCATGGGGATTTCCCCTGGGACTTTCTGGACTTCTTCTCCAATGTTTCCCATGGAGAAGGACTACTCTAATTTGAGGAGCATTCTCCAGTACCCTGGCAGTCCCCAAGAATGAAGACACGTGGTTAGTTCTACTCTCCTGATTGGATTCTTTCTTCGATGGGAAGACGCTTTTAAAAGTAGATGCCTGAAGCAATACAGCAGGAACAGTCAGAAGCACCCCAAGTGGAATTTCGAGGAGCTTTTTGGACTAGGACACCCTCCGGGGATTCTTGATGCTACATGGTGAGATCTGTTTCATAAGAGAGTGATTTGAATGACTGAATTTTTGTTTGACATTGACTTTAAAAAAATGCTGGACACAGCCATGATTTCTAGAGACATCCAGAAACAATCCAAAAAAATTGCTTTTTTCCCTCCTTTGATTTCTTTTTTACGTCTTGGCATAAATCTGAAACGTTTAATCCTGAAACAGTATGAGTTATGGGTGGGGCAGCTAAGTGCAACAATTATGTTAATTATTCTCATGCTTGAGGCTTCTAACCGTTGTTCTTCTGTTTACCTTTCCACATTTTATTGAGTTCAAACTGTTTAAACAACCTTAAAATCATACTAGAAAGGACTTCCAATTGTAATGGAGTTATCAATTGTAGTAAACTTCTAATCTGCTACAAGTTTTGTTTGACAAGTAAGTGAATTTCAGCTGTCAAGTCTTCACATGAAAAAGCATCTACTCAAATGGAATTCCTGGAAATCCATTTGGACCCCTGTTCTCTGACATCACCCAGATGGAATGACTATAATGCACCACCGGAAACCAGTGATGTGACCTGGCACGACCTGAAGAAACAGATTCACAGACTCCAAAGCTCTCTCTCTACAGAAAAGCAGAATTCTGGTGGCCGACATTCCCCATCGAGACAGACATGCAGCCTTTCATCCCCTGGCATTTTCTTCCATGGTCATCTACTTTGGACTGACACCTCCATCGGACTTACTGGTACACGCTGCTGTGTTTCTCAAAGACTAACTTCAGCCGGTTGCCTTGAGACTTTATAGACCATGTCCCCTTGCCTGCAGGCTCTGTTCCTGGAGGTAGAAAACTCCCCCTCCTTATTAGGTTATGCCCACAGAGGTAGGAAATGCCCTTTGAGGCAAGAGATGCCCCCAGAGGCATGAAGTGCACCCAGAGGCAAGAAATGCCCTTTCACCTGCTAGGCCTTGCCCTTTGAGGTAAGAAACGTTCCCCTTGGCATCACACTGGTTATTGCTGCTCGCCTATTTTGTTTTCCATGTCTTATGCCAGTTCTTTTGAAAACGCCTGTACGATATAGGTTTCTGTTCACCCCACAATCCTGATACTATGGCCATAGTTAAAAAGAAAGGGGGAATTGTTGGTATACTTCTAAAAACCCCTTCTGTTTCATTAGTTTAATACCCCCTGCTTAACACTGTATTCTATTTACATAACTACTGTATTCTATTTACATAACCACTGCTGCGGTCTATTTACATAAATCACTTTTACATTTACATAAAGCACCACCCTCCCTCCAGGGCATTGGTGGTTCAGTGGTAGAATTCTTGCCTGCTCCGCCCCCTCTCCTTGTCACACCCTGATTTTCACCAGTCACTTTTCTCTCCACCCTCTGTATGTCACATCTTGTTTACACCCTACTTGGAAAGTATGTAAGGACAACATTGTTCGTTTTAGTTAGTTGGTAGTTGTGTTAGTTTTAGTCTAGCTTGGCTTAGATTGTGCTGCATCCTGCATGAATAAAGAGATACTGCGTACAGCTCAACCATGAATCCCGGGTCGTCTGTTACCCGCCCATGAAGCCAGCCCGGTGAAAACAACAGTTAAGCGCTCACATTACAGTGCACAAGGACTCAGGTTCAAGTCCCTGGTTCCCACCTGCAGAGGGAAAGCTTCACAGAAAGCTGCTTCTCTTCCTTTCTATCTCTCCCTCATCTTGAGAGCTTGTTTGGAGGTTCTAGTGGGGAGCACAGCTACTTGTATACCCTTGACCAAAGACTCGCCCGTCTCTATTTGAGGAAAGCCATCCTCTTCAACTGAGCACGCACAGCTTCAGGAGGGACACACATGGAGCTGTGAGGGAGGAAGGGGACACCCACCTAGCCAGCTAGATCAGTCCAATCAACCCTGGCGATCAATGGGGTGACAGATGTCACAGCCAGATCACCCTCACATCCTCTTCCTTTCTATCTCCCCTTCACCTCTCAATTTCTCTTTGTCTCTATGTAAAAATAAAATTAAAAAGTAAAAAACAAACAACAAAAAAAAAACAGAGCTAAGGAAACTCTCCTACACTGCTGGTGGGAATGCAAACTGGGGCAGCCCCCTTGGAAGACTGTAGGAACAGTCCTTAAACAAATAAAAATGTAATTACCTTATGATCCAGCAACACCACTCTTAGGCATTTATCCAGTGGACACTCAAGTACGAATTAGAAGGGCCATATGCACCCCTTATGTTCATAGCTGCATTATTCACAATAAGCCAATGAATGGAAGTAGCCTAAATGCTCATTATCAGATGATTGGCTAAGGAAGTTATGGGATATATATTTCATAGAATACTACTCTACAGTCAAAAATGATGATATTATGTCCTTTAGGACAAAATGGAAGGAACTAGAGGAGATTATGCTTAGTGAGATAAGTAAAGAGATGAAAGACAACTACCAAGTTAATTCCACTCATAGGTAGAATCTAGAAATCTGATTTACATGTACTTGCCAAAAAACAAACAAACCAGAAACAAGCACCATGGTGTCCTGAAGTCAGACCCGGCTAGTGAATTCAACCTTATATCTGAGTTGACTCATGTACCTTCAGAGTCAGCAAGCAACTAGGGGACTGTGCTAAGTAATGGGGAGTTGTAATTGCCTATTGCAACTTCTCTTTCATGGAAGAATTCTGAATGAAATGCTCTTAAAGTTAGCCTTCATTTTGCTTTTTTTTTGCCTCCAGGGTTATCACTGGGACTTGGTGCCTGCTCCTGGAAGCTATTTTTTTCCTCTTTGTTGCCCTTGTTGTTTATCATTGCTGTTATTATTATTGTTGTCGTTGCTGTCATTGTTGTTGGATAGGACAGAGAGAAATTGAGAGAAGAGGAGAAGAGAGGGGGGGGAGAGAAAGATAGACACCTGTAGACCTGATTCACTGCCTGTGAAGCGACCACCAGGATTCCTACTCTGGTCCTTGTGCTTTGTGTCATGTACGCTTAACCTGCTGTGCTACCACCTGGCACCCTCATTTTGCTTTTTGTAGAAGGAATTCTAAAATTGAGGGGTTGCAGAAGAACTGAGTGGGGATGGAAGAAAATGATGATACCAGTTCAGATTGCAAAAGGAGATCTAACAGAGACAGTTAGGAATAGAGCTGTTGGCTCTTTGGATGAAAAGAGAGTTACAGACAAAGCTGATTCCTAAATTGAGAAAATTAGCAAAGTATTTGAGTTACTGACTATGGTAGAAATTGATCTTTGCAAATTAAGAAAGGCAAGAAAGATAATCTGAAGAGAAAACAGAGCCTCCAATGTCATTGAGTTTAAGTGTCACGTTTAATTAATTAGTTAACTGACTTTTATGGAGAGAGAGAAAGAGAGCGAGAGTGAGAGAGGATATTCCATTTCTGCAGTTTTACATGGGACTGGGATTAGACCTAGGGCTCCATGAATACAATGTATATGCGCTCTCCTGCTAAAATATTTCACCAGCTCCCACACCACATTTCAAAGATAAGGAAACTGTGGCACCAGAGAGCTAGAGCTACCTAACTAACCAAAGTTCCATGGCTCTCTAAAGACAGAGCCAAAATCAGAATCCATGACTCTTATGATGATCCAATACATTACCCAAGTTAGAAGTCAAGAACTGGAATGAAAATTAAATAAATAAATAAATAAAGGAAGTGAAATCTAAGGATGTACTTCTTGTTTTTGTTTTTTACTGCCTCCAGGGTTATTGCTGGAACATGGTGCTAGCACTATGAATCTACCACTCCCTGTGGCCATTTTTTTCTTTCTTTCTTATTTTTTGTTACATTGGGGAGAGGAAAACTGAGAGAAGGTGAAGATATAGGGAAAGAGAGAAAGAGAGACACCTGCAGACCTGCTTCACTGCTTGTGAAGTGGATCCCCGCAAGTGGGAATCCAGGACTTGAACCCACGTCCTTGCTCTTGGTAATAAGTGCATTTAACTGGGTGCATCACTACCTGGCCCCCAAGATGTAAATTTTGCAGAACCAATTTTACAGCTGGTAGCATTCATTTCCCCAAAGAGAACACAAGGAGTGAGATCTGAAAACAATGAGTTCATGGTTTGACCTTTAATCTAATGCTCAAAATTAACATTTGAATGCAATATTGAAAGGTGAGCAAGTTCCCATCACAGCCCAGGGGTCTGGTTGCTCTGAGAAAAGTCAGAAGTTTATTAAGACACAAAGTTAGAGCTGCCTTTTCTAATGGGCTGTATTCGGGCTACTTTGCCCTGACTACCTGGCCAGATGCACTGACTGATAATCTCCCTGGCTCCTGTAGGTCCCAGAGTTTGCAAACCCCAAGAAAAGTATAAAAAAGAGAGACCAGCCCTGAGCTCAGGGCTGAAGTTGGGATTGCAAATGGCAGTGGATGATCAGAGCTGACAAGCAAACCTAGAGACAACTTTGCCACAAAGCTCAGGTTAGGGGATCAGGCAGTTGCATACCTGGTTAAGCACACACACCACAGTGTGCAAGGACCCAGCCAGCTTCAAGCCCCTGCTCCCTACCTGCAGGGGAAAAGCTTCATGAGTGGTGAAGCAGGGCAGCATGTGTCTCTGTCTCTCTCCATCTTTATCTCCCCCCTCCTCCTTCAATTTCTCTCTGTCTCTATCCAATAAAAAAATTATATATATACTTTTTTTTTTTTAATCCCAGGTTAAAGATGTAAAGGCCTCATCTAAACATCCAGGGATAGTCTTCATCTGTTTTTAGAGAAAGTAACAGGATGTGGAACCTAAAAATGTGGTCCGTTCTCCAATACTGCACAATGGTGATGACTTATGCAAAACATCCTCTTTACTATTTTTAACTAGATCACAGAAGCTGCGTCAGAAGACTTGCTGCTGACTAATCCTGTTGAGACACCTTTCTCTGAATTGCATAAATGCCATCCACATGGGCTAAAGAACATTTTAGAAGAAGAAGAAGAAAAAAAAAAAACTCTATAAAGACTACTGCACACAGGGCACTCTTATAAATAGTGTTCTGAGTGGGATCAGGGTGTTCTGGGCCATAGCTTTCTGTAAGTTGTTTAGGAGTTCATGGCTAGATAATGTAGGCCTTTAAAAATAAATCATTCACTCCTCTGAGCTGAAGTAATGATACAGTGACTTTTTTTGTGTGTGTGTGCCCTCTGGAGTACAGTGACACCTTTTTAGTTTGTACTGCTTTTCAGTTTACAGAACATGGAAAATGATATGGATTTTTCAGCAGAACTGTTTTTCTAGTGGTGTAACTATTCCTGTCCCCCACTCCGCCCCCCAGAAATAGGCATTTTGTAGGAAACAAGGAATCAGGCATGAGAGCAAAGTCTTCTCTGAGCTTCATGAACAAGAACTACATTGTAATAATGGTGTCACTGGGTGTTATCAGAGACCTTGCCACCAGGAAAAGAAACCCTTTCTCCTTCCCCAGGGGTTAGGGTTGGGGGACTGCTTCTACCCCCTAGACCTCTTAGCTGGCAACCAACTGCCATTCTCTGTATCTTCTTTGCTCAAGCCTTTCTCATAGCCAAAAAAAATGGGGAGAATTTTTTTTTTTTTTAGTGTAACAACATAGTAGTCAATTCTAAAAAAAAACAAAAACAAAAACAGTGAAGTCTTCTCTTTTGCGACAGAGATGGGTTCACGCCAAATGAGATAAACCAAGAGGAGACAGAATACTGGAGGATCTAACTCATCCGTGAAACAGATCATAGTTAATAGTATTGACAGTTAATAGTATTTATATACTTTCCCCATATTTGGGAGCTACTCTCTGCCCTGATCCAACTCTCTAAAAAACCAAGAAAAGGAAGACACTTCTTCTAGCGTTTGCCCTTCCTCCGTAGCCAGTCAACAGCGTCAGGTTGAGCCTGATGTAAAGTTTCGAGACCTCCTTTGAATCTGGAGAGGTGGCAGTCGTTGACTATGTGGGTCATAGTCTGTCTGTAGCCGCAGGGGCAGTTCGGGTCGTCTCTGGCTCCCCAGCGACGGAACATAGCGGCGCACCGGCCATGGCCTGTTCCATAGCGATTGAGGAGGGCCCAAGGAAGACACTGAGAGAAACTTAGACTGGCTGTGGACTAGTGCAGCAGAACGTTCTCAAGGACTCCAAAGGGATAGGTTGGGAGGGTGCTGGGGACTCAAAGCGCAATGGTGGAGGAAAGTCCCAGTTGGTGGTGGGTATAGTGTGCAGACACCTATCACAGATGAAAGAAACTACAACACCTGTGATAACAGTCTTGCAAATTCCTGCTTCCCCCAATAAAGAGATTAAAAGTATGAGAAACATGTTTTAGGAGGCAAAATATTAGAAAATAGCACTGACCTAACATTGTATCTTGAATGTATTATGGACAAGTTACTTAGCCTCTGTTCCGCAGTTCCCTCACTTATAAAGTAGCAGTAACATCAGAACTGCCATTGCTTTGGTGAGACTTAATAAAAATAATGTAGCTACTGGTGTCTGCTACCAAGTGAAGGCTCAGTAGATAATAGCTATCACACTTTCTCTGAAGAATTGGATTGACTCAAGAGGAGGCAAGTGCATTAGTAGGGCAAAAATTAAAAGTCAGTCCTAATTTCTGATTCAACACTTTTCTTCCACTGCATCATGTTTTAAAACAATGTATTAATTATATTTTTGTATCTATTAGCACTTCTGTTTGCAAGACATAGCACCCTTATTGTTTTGATGCAAACATACTTCCACAATGACTTTGTTTTTGGAAAAACAATTTTAATCAATTTCTTTAACTCCCTAATAAATATATCACATTCAAAGAGTGTACCCTGCTCCTTTTGAAAAGCAAGAAGACTGTCCATTTTCAGATCTTTTGTCAATGTCATTTGCAGCCTAACTTTTAACCATAAAAACTCACATATGACATTTGGGATTTAATGACTATTTCAAATGCTTCTTTGTTTCTGTAGAGAAAAATGGCATTTATTCATATCCAATGCTATCTTTTCCCTTTTCACCAAACAAATCATGCTTATGATCCAAGAGCTTCTGTTGTTCTTTATGATTCATTGGTCAGCCAAGAAAGAACAAATTAAATATTGAAACTGGGGTGACTGTCTATTTCAGTGACTCCTTCTGGGAGAATGCAGACTCCCAAAGAATCATAGATTTTGAGAGGTGGCATTTCCCACAGAGATTCTGTAGCTCAGCTCAATCTCTATAGATAAGAAAATTAAGCTCAGAAAGGGAAGTAACTTATGCAAAGTCATCCAGCTAGTTTGCGGTGAGAGAGATTTGAGCCCATCTGTGGGATGAGTTTCCATTGCATCAAATCCTTCACCAATTCATGGATTCCTTTTTCTTTCTTTTAATTTCCTAATCACTTTGTTGAGCAAATAAAAAAGTCACAATGACACTCAAAAGACCCTAAGAAAACACGGACTGTATAGTTTCAAGGTTGGGAGCTACTCTCTGCCCTAACCCAACTTTTTAGCCTTTTTCTTTACTTTGACATCATCTTCTCAGACAGTATTTTTGTCAAACTCCATGTCAAACTCCAGCAAAAACTACAATAGTCGTGCAATCCTAGGAACATGCCTTGAATGGACTTCCTAGCTTCTTTCCACTGTAAGATCCCTATTCTCATCTGCTCTGTTACTACTTTTTGTCTCTTTTTCATTAATAAGTTTATCCTGCTTTATATATCACTGCCTTTCAGGCACCAAGTTGCAGATGCTACTATGATTCCATCCTGACTTCCCTGGGCAAATGACCTTACCAATGTATTCTGGAACCCCAACTCTCCAGAGCCCAACCCCACTAGAAAAAGATAGAGACAGGCTTGGAGTATGAATCCACCTACGAATGCTCATGTCCAGTGGAGAAGCAATTACAGAGCGAGAACCCCTACCTTCTGCACTCCAAAAGTAATTTGAATTTATACTCACAGTGGGGGAGAAATGATAGGGAAAGATGACCATAGGGCTCTCAACTCCAACTCCATCAGGACCTAGAAAGAGAACAGGGGGAGGGAAAGGGACATTTGGAGGTAGTAATAGGTGTATGTGTGACTTGGAAAGGGAGAGAAGATGGGACCATAACAGAAAGGAAAATTGGGGCCAGGTGGTGGCACACCTGGTTGAGCACACATGTTTACAGTTCTCAAGGATTCAGGTTCAAGCTCCTAGTCCCCATCTGCAGAGGTGTCTGTCTTTCTCCCTCTCTATCACCCCCTTCCCTCTTAATTTCTGGCTGTCCCTAACCAATAAATAAAGATAATAAAAAAATTTAAAAAGGTAAATATATACACAGATAGATAGATAGATAGATAAATAGATAGATAGTTATAGAAACAATAGTTAACTCATATCTACAACCTGAGAACTGCTGTAGTTTCCAATGGAGGGATTGGGGATTCAGAACTCTGGTGGTGAGAATGGTGCAGAGTTGTATACCTGTCATCTTGTAATTTTTAAAACAATATTAAGTCACTAATACAAAAAAGAGAAAATATGACTGTGGTAGAGTTCTGTGAGAAGAGAAAAAAGTGACTTAGATGATAATGCCATTTTAATCATTAAAATCAGAGGTGAGGAGGAAACCACTATTAAATTACCTAGGACAGTAACTTTCTTCCTCTATAAGATTAATAGAGCACATCTCACTATAGATGTCTGGAGACATTGAACATTGACATTCAGTTAAGTAGCTAAGCTGCAATTAAATGAGCTTTCATGCCCCCAGTTAGACAGGCCCTAGTGAACAAATCTAAATCTTGTTTTCAAGATTAGAATTTCCTTTTGTGACAGTCCCTCCTTGGCAGCCTGCCATACAGCAGAAGCAAGCACTTGAGAGCCTGGGGAAGCACACCTACCATAAGCCTTTCTCCAGAAAGTTTGTAAACAGCTAAAAACCACCACCTGTTGGAAAGAAAGATCAGTCTACTTCAGAAAGGCAGTTTAGAGTTCAGGGGGTAATATGACTCCTTTTCTTGAAGCCCAAATCATGTTTTTTTAAAATATATTTGTTAATTTCTTTATTGGGGAATTAATGTTTTACAGTCAACAGTAAATGCAATAATTTGTATATGCATAACATTTCCCAGTTCTCCACATTACAATTCAGTCCCCACTAGGTCCTCCTCAGCCATCATGTTTCAGGACCTCTCCCCCACCCACCCCAGAGTCTTTTACTTTGGTACAATACACCAACTCCAGCCCAAGTTCTGCTTAGTATTTTCTCTTCTGATCTTGTTTCTCAACTTCTGCCTGAGAGTGAGATTATCCCATATTCATCCTTCTGTTTCTGACTTATTTCACTTAAGACAATTTCTTTAAGCGCCATCCAAGATGGGCTTCTTCTAGCGTTTGCCCTTCTTCTGTAGCCAGTCAACAGTGTCAGGTTGAGCCTGATGTAAAGTTTCGAGACCTCCTTTGAATCTGGAGAGGTGGCAGTCGTTGACTATGTGGGTCATAGTCTGTCTGTAGCCGCAGGGGCAGTTCGGGTCGTCTCTGGCTCCCCAGCGATGGAACATAGTGGCGCACCGGCCATGGCCTGTTCGATAGCAATTGAGGAGGGCCCAATCATAACGTGCTAGGTCAAAGTCGGGTTGACGCTTGCAGGGGTCTGTGATGAGGTGTTTGTTCTTTACTTCAGCTGACTGCCAACTCTGTTTCCAAGAGTCTGGAACAGAGAAGTTCAGTATAGGCATAGGAGACCAGATTGGATGACGAGACGTCAAGCATTGGACAGGGTGGGCGAAGATATCCGCGTATATTGGCAGGTCTGGTCGAGCGTAGACATGGGAAATGAACTTAGATGATGCCTCATCCCGACGAATATCTGGTGGGGCAAAGTTGCTAAGAACTGGCAGCCATGGAACCGGGGTGGAACGGATGGTTCCAGAAATTATCCTCATGGAGGAATATAATTTGGAATCAACCAAGTGGACATGGGGGCTTACGGAACCATACTGGGGCACAGTATTCTGCAGTGGAATAGCATAATGCCAAAGATGATGATCGTAATGTGGAAGCGCTTGCGCCCCATGAGGAGCTGGCCAGTCTTGCAATGATGTTATTCCTCGCGCCCACCTTTGCTGCGGTTTTTATGAGATGTTCGTAAAACGACAGAGTGCGATCGAGAGTAACGCCAAGATAGACTGGCTGGGCTTCATGCCGGATTCTCATATCATCAAGCTGCACATTAAGCTCACGTGAGGCCGAGGCATGGTGTAGATGGAAAACAGATAATACCGTTTTTGCAGTGCTAGGGATTAGTCACCATTATTTACAGTAATCAGATATCAGAAACATGTCTTTCGTGAGTGTTTCCTCGAGGATGTCGAACTTGGATGCCTGAGTTGCACAGCAGATGTCATCGGCGTAGATGAACTTCCTTGAAGAAGTTTCTGGGAGGTCATTGATGTAAATATTAAATAGCGTAGGAGCCAGAACAGAGCCCTGGGGGAGGCCACTTGAAACAAGTCTCCATCTGCTAGACTTGTCACCCAGATGCACCCAGAATCTTCTGTTTTGGAGAAGAAACGATATAGTGTTGGCCACCCATGGAGGCAGGCATCTTGAGATCTTCACTAGGAGACCACGGTGCCAGACCGTGTCATAGGCTGCTGTGAGATCAACAAAGACAGCACCCGTCTTTAAATTCTTCTGGAATCCATTTTCAATGTAGGTTGAGAGGGCCAGGACTTGTCCGCAGGTAGATCTTCCTGGGTGGAAACCAGCTTGGGCGGGTGATAGGAATTTCTCTGTAAGAGGAGAAATTCATGACAGAAGCAGCCTCTCAAGGGGTTCGTAACACACGGAGAGGAGAGAAATTGGTCTATAGCTGACAGCCAGTGTTGGGTCTTTCTTTGGTTTCAAAACTGAAAACGGTGAAGTCACCATTTTTTATAGCTGGGTAGTATTCCATAGTGTATATATATCACAACTTGCTCAGCCACTCATCTGTTGTTAGACACCTGGGTTGCTTCCAGGTTTTAAATATTACAAATTATGCTGCTCTATTCCAGCCTTTAGGTCCATAACTGTTCAACAATTTGTTTGACTGTGTATGTTAACTCTCTTTTCAGCCACCAGGTTCCGGATGTCAGTATGATGCCAGCCAGACTTCCCTGGACTGACGACCCCACCAATATGTCCTGGAGCTCCACTTCCCCAGAGACCCACCATACTAGGAAAAGAGAGAAGCAGACTGGGAGTATGGGTCGACCAGTCAACGCCCATGTTCAGCAGGGAAGCAATTACAGAAGCCAGACCTCCCACCTTCTGCAACCCACAATGACCCTGGATCCATACTCCCAGAGAGATAGAGAATGGGAAAGCTATCAGGGGAGGGGATGGGATATGGAGATCGGGTTGTGGGAATTGTGTGGAGCTGTACCCCTCTTATCTTATGGTTTTGTTAATGTCTCCTTTCTTAAATAAATAATTTTTTTAAATGTGCTGCTATGCACATAGGTATACACAAATCTTTTTGGGTGGGCATGTTTCATTTCTTGGAATATATTCCCAGGAGAGGAATTGCAGGGTCATAGGGTAGGTCCACTTCTAGCCTTCTGAGAGTTCTACAGACTGCTCTCCACAGGGGTTGAACCAATTTACATTCCCAACAGCATGAAGGAGAGTTTCTTTGTCCTCACAACCTCTCCAGTATTTGTTGCTGCTACCTTTTCTGATATATGACATCCTCACAGGAGTGAAGTGGTATCTCATTGTGTCTTTACTTGTATTTCTCTGACAATAAATGACTTGAAGCATTTTTCATTTGTTTGTCGGCCTTTCAGATCTCTTCTATGGTGAACATTCTGTTCATATCCTCTCCCCATTTTTGGATGGGGTCATTTGTTTTCTTGTTGTTTCTCTTTATATATTTTGGTTATTAGCCTCTTGTCTGATGTATGGCATGTAAAGATCTCCCATTCTGTGAGGGGTCTCTCTGTTTGAAGAGTGGTTTCTTTTGCTGTGCAAAAGCTTTTTAATTTGAAGTTTTTTAATTCTTTATTTATTGAACAGAGGCAGCTAGAAACTGAGAGGGGGCAGATCAATAGGGAGAGAGATAGAGACATCTACAGCCCTGCTTCACCATTCATGAAGCTTTCCCCCTGCAGGTGGGAACTGGTGGCCAAACCCTGGTCCTTGTACATTGTAACATGTATGCTCAACCAGGGTGTGCTACCACACATGTGATCTTTCTAAAGTAGAAAAATCAGACTTATGTGTGATCCAAGAGTTTGTGCATGAGGTCCTGAGTTCAATCCCCACCCAGCATCATGTGTGCCAGAGAGATGCTCTCTCTCTCTCTCTCTTTCTCTCTCATTAATAATTAAATAAACATTTAAAATAAAACCCATTTGCCAACATTCTGGTGTCCTTCTTACATAGAAGAAGAAAAATGTGGTGCAAGAGCAGAGTATGCGAGAGCAGAGAAACTGGCTGTGGTGCCCTAAGTGTACCAAATGAACTTTATAGATGTAGCATTTTTTCAATGTTACTTATCTGGTTTTGGTACTTGTGCTATGGTCAAATAAAATGCTAACATTTAGGGATCAGAGATGTTGGGTAAATTAAACTCTGAACTACTCTGCAACTGTTTTGTGAATTGAAAGATTTTTCAAAACGTAAAGATTAAAAATAGGGGCTGGCCCATTATTAAGTCACTAATAAAAAAATAAAAATAAAACAAAATAAGTAATGATACAAATATCTAGTAAATAAATATATTTTCTTACTTTAACTGCAAAAAAGAAATAGGGGCTGGAGTGACACACCAAGTTGAATGCGTACAAGGAACTTGATTGGAGCCCCTGGCTCCCCACCTGCAGGATGGAAGCTCCACAAGCAATGAAGCAGGGCTCAGGTGTCTCTCTTTCTCTCTCCCTCTCTATCACCCCTCCCCTCTCAATTTCTTTCTGTCCTATCAAATTAAAAAAAGTTAAAAAGAGAGAAAAGTTTTCTTTTTTTTTTTTTTTTTGTCAAGAGGAAATACGGGATGAAGACTTAATTAACTGTGGTCTATTATAGCAGATTCAAAAACCCTAAAGGTGGGTAGAAGGGTGATAAAGAGGACTGAGGACTCAGTGTCCTATGATGGAGAAAGATGACAAGTTGGTGGAGAATATAAAATAGCTACCTATCCCAGGAAGTGTAAAACTATGCCTATGCCAATAGAGTATCGTTAAAAAAAAAAAATACCCAATAAAGTAGAAAAAAATGCTTCTTTCTTTCTTCCTTTTAAAAAGACTTATTTATTAATGAAAGAGAGAACCAGAGCATCACTCGTCAGATCAAACTCATGACCTTCATAGTTCAATACTTTATCCACTGTACCACACCCTAGGACATAATGATTCTATATTTCTTTCTCATTCTTGAACTTGAGAGATCAAAGAGAGCTGGTATTTAAGGAGCTTTTTTCTCCCTCCTTAGTATTTTGTGTATAGGGAAAATAGAGCTCTGTCATGTAGTGTAGATGCTGAATATAGTCTAAAAGGGGTACTAATTACATGTTAAGCAGTATGCCATATGATTTTGATACACATGATATATACCAAGCTAAAGGAAACTCTAAAAGAGATTCATAAGTGTAAGGAGTCAAGGAGGTGGTGAGAAGAAATTCACAGCTACTGGTAATAAGTTCCAAAAAGAAACTTAATGGGTTTCAGAAAGAGTTCTAGAGTAAGGGTCACAAAAAGAGAAAAAAAAAAAATGTGTGTGTGTGGGGGGGAGGATGAAAGATATTAAACAGGGAGTCGGGCTGTAGCGCAGCGGGTTAAGCGCAGGTGGCGCAAAGCACAAGGACCGGCATAAAGATCCCGGTTCGAACCCCCGCTCCCCACCTGCAGGGGAGTCGCTTCACAGGCGGTGAAGCAGGTCTGCAGGTGTCTATCTTTCTCTCCTCCTCTCTGTCTTCCCCTCCTCTCTCCATTTCTCTCTGTCCTATCCAACAACGACAACAACAATAATAACTACAACAATAAAACAACAAGGGCAACAAAAGGGAATAAATAAAATAAATATTTAAAAAAAAAAAAAAGAAAGATATTAAACAGAGCAAAAAAGAGATGAAAAGTATACAGACATTTTACTGGCATCATACTTAGTGTCTGCTTGTGAGTATTCAGTGAAGATGGTTTTTGTTTTGTTTTAATTTTAATTGCTATTGCATACTGAAATGTTTTCTCAAAGGGCCTGGTGATTGTCCTGCTACACTATGACATGGGTCAGATTTAATGTCTTGTTTGGAAGATAAATGACATAACCATTTGCCTGTTGACCCTTTGACCTCAGCGTAGTCCTTGCAGCATAGTTCTCTATGGTTGACCAGGAACAGTGACCAACACTGGCAGAAAGAGGAGAACTGCAGGTACAGTGTGGTCAGCATGGGTTGTTTCAGCTTAGGATATCCATTTGTTTCTTCCTAACCATTTCCAGGACAGGAAACCAAAAATGAATCTGTAGGGGGGAAAGAAAAGAAGAAAAAAAAAGAAAGAAAGAAAGAAAGAAAGAAAGAAAGAAAGAAAGAAAGAAAGAAAGAAAGGAAGAAAGAAAAACAATGAATGAGCATTAGGGTCATTTCAAATACCTTTGACATGAACTTTTCATCGTGGGGCTACTAGCCACAAGAAAATTGGTGAACAACTTTGAAATGGCAAATGTGTGTGTTTGGTTTCTTCTTGTCTATGAGTTATTATCCAATTTAAGAAACCATAGAGAACTGATAGTAACAATGCAGATGGCTCTCTCATCCAGGATGTACAAATGTAGTTCCTCCTGTAAATTCCAGTGGATCTTTGAATACACCCTCAGGGCAGACTCCATTGCATGTGGTCTATGTGTGTGTATGATTTTTCATAGTTCGGAATTTCCTACTTTTCTCACTTTGGCTAAAAAGGAAAATAAAATATTTTTTTCATTTATTTATTGGGGGATTAATGTTTTACAGTTCACAGTAAAATACAGCTGTTTGTTCATGCATAACATGTCCACATAACACAACACCCACTATGTCCCCTCCTCTGTCATCATATTCCAGCAACTGAATCCTCCCCCCAACCCCTAAGTCTTTTACTTTGGTGCATTACAACAACTCTAGTCCAAGTTCTGCTTAGTGTTTTCTCTTCTGATCTTGTTTTTCAACTTCTGCTTATGAGTGAGATCATCCCATATTCATCCTTCTGTTTCTGATTTATCTCACTTAGCATGATTCCTTCAAGCTCTAGCCAAGGTAGGCTGAAAATGATGAAATCACTATTTTTAATAGCTGGGTAGTATTCCATTGTGTATATATATCACAACTTACTCAGCCACTCATCTGTTGTTGGACACCTGGGTTGCTGCCAGGTTTTGGCTATTACAAATTGTGCTGCTAAGAACATAGGTACACACAAATCTTTTTGGATGGGTGTGTTTGATTCCTTAAGAAGGAAAATAAAATCTTATGGAGGGGAGTATTCAGGTCCTGGAACATGATAGCAAAGGAGGACAGAGGTGGGGAGTTACAGTGTTGTGTGGAAAACTGAGAAATGTTACACATATACCTACTACTGTATTTTACTGTAGACTGTAAACCATTAATCCCCACCAATAAAAAACAAATTGAAAAAAATGGTTAGGAAAGACAGAATGGATAAATGTATACAAGCAATATGTTTAATAATATACATGTGGGATATTAAAAGAGCTCTTAAAACTTGATAATGCAAAGCTAAAATAAACTAAGAATTTGAGTACACTTTTCTCTAAAACAGGGAAAAAAGTGGCTTACACAAATTTCCTAATAGCATGAAAACATGCTTAGTATTATTAACCATTGGGGAAATAGAAAGTAAAGCTATAATGAGATGTAACACCCACTAAGATTATAGCATTTTTCAAAGAAAAAAAAATCTTATGAAAGTCATTATATTACCACATCATATAGATGTGTATGTGCATATTACATCCTTAATCCTGGAAAATAAGCAAGTTCTTGGGGTCGGGTGGTGGCACACCTGGTTGAGTGCATATGTTGCTATGCACAAGGACCTGGGTTCAAACTCCCAGTCCCCACCTGCAGGAGGAAAGTTTTATGAGTGGTGGAGCAGGTCTGCAGGTGTCTCTCTGTCTCTCTCCTCTATCTCCTCCTCCTCTCTTGATTTCTGGCTATCTCTATCTCATAAAGAAAGAAAGAATTAAAAAATAAAAAATATGAAAGTTCTTTGGAGCTTATTGAGATACAATAATCTCCAAAGAACCTCTGTGATATGGATTTATCCTTCCTTAGCCTGGGAAGTTTCTTCAATTACAGGTTGTGATTGGCCTTACCTTTGTAAAGTCCTGACTTGGTTGTCTTTTCTCTTCTACTGCTTGCTTTGATCGTTTCCGTAGTATCTTTGCATGTAGATACCGGATGCGCTCCCTCTCTACACTTGGGTAGAAGGATGATGACACCAAAATTTTAAGCTGCATAAGGATGGAGGACAACAGTCCTAGTATCACAAGTACAACAAGAATGATGCTGAGAAGAATCCAGGTCTTAGACAAAAGGATCTTTGGTCTAGGGATGCAGCTGGGTTCATATATGGATATAATAAAGGAAGAGTCATGGAGAATGTCTTGAGTTCCATGCTCCTAAAAGGAAAGTATAAAATCATCATGGTCCACATCATTGTCATATTCAATTCTTATCTTCCTCAGCACTACCCTACAGTACATGGCATTTATCTTCAAATATGCAGAGAACTTCAGCTAAAGGAACCATCATGGCTTTGTGAGTGCTACAATTGGAACAAAGAGAAAGGGTCTGGTCTTATTTGTAGCTAACAAAATGCTTCTCAAAGTGGTCCTGTGAATATACAAATTCCTTTGTGAGAAGTATATCAAATAAGCTTGTCTACTCTAACCATTCTTGGGACAGTCATAATACCATGAGACTATTGAGGCTCTGAGAAAAGACAGAGAACCCTATTTTACAGGGTTGGGGAGACAGCCTAGTGGTTCTTCAAAAGACTTTTATTCCTGAGGCTCTGAGGCCCCAGGTTCAGTCCCCAGCACCACCATAAATCAGAGCTGAGCTGTGCTCTGCCCCACCCCTCTGTGTGACTTTCTGTCTCTCCTATTAAAATAAATAAAATATTTTTTTTAAAAAAGAGGAAAGTCTATTTTACTTTATTCTTTGGCTCTTCCAACACATTTGAACATACAACTCATTTTGTGTGTGTGTGTGTGTGTGTGTGTGTGTGTGTGTGTGTGTGTGTGTGTGTGGAACACCATTAAAGTGTGTACAGCTAAAATGGTTTTAGTTCAGTTGGAGGAAAAGACTGTCATGTGGAAGCAGAGGATAGATTATGTTTTAAGTCAACCTTTTAGAAACTGGTGGGCCTGGGAGGGGTGTTGGTTAGTAGAAGAACACTAAGGTTAGCATTTAGGAAAGGTGGCTTTATAATTCTATGGGTGGAATGGGTGGAGGTCTTCAACATAGGCTATTTTCCCTTGAATGCCTGGGTAGGTTGCATCCCTTCCAACTTGAAGGTAAAAGAGGAGAGGGGAAAAAAAAACAATGTCCTAAGTGAACTGACACAGAGGGCAGAAAATGACATTGAGCCACCCAAGCAATCCACCAGCAAGAGAAGCCTGTGCTGATTCAGCTCCTTCTTTTCCCTGACCTGAGAAAGTCATTTAATCTCTCGGTGGATTTGTTTTCTAATTTGGTAAAACAAGAATTAATGGACCAGATCCTGCCCATGAATAAACTGCTCCCAGTGTAAATGAAGCACCTTGGAGAAGCAGTATTAACCTCACCGACTGGAGTACTTAGTAAGTTATTATCACCCCAGCACCCCAGGTCCCTGGGGGCCAGGAGGAGGTAAATGATTTCTGTAAGAGGATTCAAACACAGCCAGAGAACATTGTGCACCTTGGGTTTACCAGAACACCTGTGTGGAACTTGGAAACCCCCCCATCTGGGTCCTTTGTGCAAAAGCCAAGTCAAATGTATAATTTCCTCCTCCCACCCCCAACACTATGCCTAAGCAATTTTTAAAAAAGCATTTGAGTTGCCTTTCTTTATCTCTTATTTAAAAAGACAGTTTGCCTATAATTAAATAGCAAGTTCTCGGTCCCCAGAGAACACTACCCAAGAAACAAACACATTGATTGAGTCAGTGATGAGAAATCCTGCAATAAGAACACAGCAGATATCTGATCTGGGAAGAAGCTATTTGGGCTCAGCATTTAACTGGGCACTTTGTAGTTGGGAAACTGGGCTTCTTAAAGATTGAAGCATCATTTTGTGGTAAGGGATTGGTGGAAGGTAAAGTGGAAAACAAATGAAGTCTTTTGAAATGCCAAACAATATACTAAGTGATACCTTGATGTTTTAAAATGTGATTACTGTTTTATTTTACTTTATTTTTTACACCAGTTACTGCTAGAGTTCAGTGCCTGTACTACTACTCCACTGTTCTCAGAAGTCATTTTTTTCTTTCTTCTAGCTAGAGGGTAAGAAACAGAGATAGAGAGAGAAAGAGAGATAAAGAGAAGAGAAACACTATAGCACCACTAGTCATGAAGCTTCCCCTCAGCAGACGATCCCATGTGGTGTCCCAAGGCTCAAACCCAGGTCCTTTCACATGGTAACCTGTCTGCTTTATGAGGTGAGTCACCTACAGGCTTTCTCTTTTTGCCATTGGGGTTATCACTGAAACTTTATGCCTATATGTTGTCACCATTCCTGGAAGGTTTTTTGTTTTTTTCTTTTCTTGCTCTTTGATAGAGGAAGAAAGACAGAGAGGGATAAAGAGGGGAGAGTGAGAAACAGAGAAGAGAGACATCTGTAGCTCTGCTCCACCATGTGTGAAGCTTTCCCCCTGCAGGTGGGGATCAGGGGCTTGAACCTGGTCCTCACACTTGGTAATGTGTGTGCTCTACCATGTGAGCCACCACCCAGCCCTGGTAGTTACCTCTCTTAGTAAAAGATTTACTAAGACAGAACTGAATTATGGGAGGGGAGGGTCGTTCTTGGTGAAAGAGACTCCTGAAATTGCAGCCAAGCATCATGTTCATAGTAGGTGCCCAACAAGTAGCAACCATTTTGACTAAGGAGTGTTCATCTATTCAGTTATTCCAATTTTAATTATTTCTTCTTCCCTTTCAATTTAAGAAGCATATGAAAGTAGGAGAGATATCTTGCTTCATGTATAATTTCTCTCTCGTAAAACAGGCAGCTAAGGAGAGACCAGGAGCCTCCAAGGGACAAGTACAGGACACTGCCAGTCATGCAGAAGCTGGCTGCTGGGATCAGTCTCCCAGGTGACAGGAGAGACTCTGAGAGAAGCCAACATACCTGTCTTGTGCTCACATCTGCTCCCACATCCAGCACCTGCTGTCCTTGTAAGTGGAAGTGACTGGTGACCATCCCCCACCAGTCCACGAGCCCTCAGTGGCAGCCATCATGGTCTGGACACCACAGCACTCAAAATGTATTTATCAAGATGCTGACACTGTAAAGTTGCTAACTATTTTTTGGAAGGCAGAATCTGCTCCCTCACTTCCCTCTCCCCTTCTGTTACAAAAAATACTGCGAGTCTCCCCAACAGGCAAAGGTATTGACTGAGAGAGAAATAAATGAGACCAATGAGGAAAATAATGAAGAAGGGCTAGGTGGTGGTGTACCTGGTTGAGTGTACATGTTACAATGCACAAGGACCCAGGTTCAAGCCCCTGATTCCTACCTGCAGGGGAGAAGCTTTGCAAGTGGTGGGGCAAGGATGCAGGTGTCTCTCCTCTCTTTTGCTCCAGCTCCTCCTTCTCTCTCAATTTCTGTCTATCTCTATCCAATAAATAAATAGAGATAATAAAAGTAAATAAATAAACAAGTAAAAGGAAAATACTGGAGAAGCTCAGACTTGACAAGCCTCCCTTCCAGATCAAACATGTTTGAAAATCTTGCCTTGTTTCTATTTGAAACACTGCTTCCATTTTCCACCCTCCTCTAGACATCAAAAGCAAAGGGTTTTATAATTAACTGAATTCTTCAGGGGAAGCAGAGTGTTCAAAATAATCAACTCTGAGAAGCAGCCCAGGGCAGGGAGGAGCTAAGCCCCTGGTACCTGCTGGACCAGAAAAAGTAGGGAGGGAAAATGGATGCAGAAGGAAGATTCCAAACCCCAAGAGGAAATAAAGAGAGAAAGGGAAAATGGACTTTAAAGGAGGGATCACAGGCACTCTTCCTACCACTTACCTCCGAAGCATCCCCCAGCTGCCACACTAACTAGAGTAACTCAATAAAGATGACAGAAAACCAGACATGGGGAAACAGCTCTTGGCGATTTGACCACCAGGGACTAATGCACCCCATCCTGGTTTATAACACACACACATACACACACACACACACACACACACACACACACACACACACACTCCACATGGCTCAATTTCACAACCTCCAGGTTAGCAAACAAACAAAAGAAGCAAGTATATGACTACATTTAGATTCAGATCTGAGGTGTCCATACAATCACAAACTTCCACAGAGAGAAATAGAGAAGAGAAAGAATAGAAAACAAAGAAATCATAGTCTTTGCTATTAACACAGCCACTGAGAGGAGTGGGAATAGAGGGGAGAAAGGCAGACTCGGGAGGCACCAACTCAGAGAAACACAGTCCAGGCTACTTAGGACTTGTGTAGGGTTCAATGGCATTAAGCACATGCTTACTATGTACAATTTGTGCTTAACTGGGTGTGCCACCACCTGGCCCCCTCTTATAGTTCTCTTTCTTTTCCACTTTATTGGGGAGGGGTTAGTGGTTTATAATACGTTGTTAACACATAGGTAAAACCTCTCATCTCATCATAATAAAGGGCTGCAAGAAACTTTTTTCCCCAGCCTGGGCCCCTTTCTGCCATCCTACACCAGGAACCCACAGCCCCTAAGCTCACCCCTCTCTCTGCTTCTCCAGAGCTCTTTGCTTTGGTGCAATCCACCATACCCATCCCAAGATACACTTTGTTTTCTCTTACTGGCCTCTTAGGTTCTACGAAGGTGAGAACTGTGGAATCAGTAACCCTGGGTTGAAATCAAGGGGGCACTGGAGAGGAAGCAGTTCTTCCACAATCCTTTGGATTGTGAGAAAGAAGTCTTTCTTCACTTCTTCAGGTGGCTTTTTAGGGCTATATTTGACTTACGGCTGCTTGGCTTCCTCTTTGTTGTGTCTTCACCCCAGTGTATGCAAACCCTTTTCCCTTTAGAGGTGTGTGCTATTTCAGGAGAGAACACTGGGAGAATTACTCCATCTCAGGATGCTGAATTGACCTACCTGAAAAAAGCCTTTGCCTCCCTGTGAGCATTAACCAAAGACACCAAGAAACACTGTAATAAAGAAATCTTGTTTGGGGGCAGGCGATAGTGTAGCCGATTAAGCACACATAGTACAAAGGCAAGGACCCAGGTTTGAGCCCTGGCTTCCCACCTGTAGGGAGGATACTTCACAAGCAGTGAAGCAGGTCTGTGGTATCTCTCTTTCTCTCTCCCTGTCTACCTCTCCCTCCTCTCTCAATTTCTATTTGTCCTGTCTTCTAGTGCACTTAGCCAGGTGTGCCATCATCTGGCCCCTGTCTATCTTTGTTTCTTAAGTTCCACCTATGAATGAGATCATCTAACATTTATTCTTCTCTTTTTTGTTTATTTGGGAGAGCACTTTTTTTTAATTTACTGGGGCCAGGTGGTGGTTCACCCAGTTAAGCACACACAGTACTAAACTCAAGGACCTGCACAAAGACCAGGGTTCAAGCCCCCACTCTCCACCTGCAGGAAGGATGCTTCACAAGCACTGAAGCAGGTCTGCAGGTCTGCAGGTCTCTCTCTCTCTCTCTCTCTTTTTCCCTCTCTATTTCATCCTCCTCTCTCCCCTCTCAATTTCTGTCTATCCTACCCAATAAAATGAAAAAAATGGTTGCCAGGATCAGTGGGTTGGTAGTGCCAACATCAAGCCCCAGCAATAACCCTGGAGGAAAGAGAGAGAGAGAGAGAGAGAGAGAGAGAGAGAGAGAGAGAGAGAGAGAGAAATGTCCATTGCTTGAAACCACCAAGTTTGTGGTAATTTGTCACAGTGGCTGTTGGTATGCTTCTGGATTCTGCTTGTGAAGCCTTCTGTTTTTATCATCACATTGGGTTCGCTTGTGTTGCTTGCGATGTGTTCTGTTTGCACGTCCACTGTTGGCTGGGCACCCCCCTGCCTCCAGGATATTGGTTTGGTCCCCCCCACCCCCCCCCACCCCTGCCTCTGGGACATTTGGTTTAGTCATCGCTGGTTCCCGCTTCTACCTTCTCCCCGCCCCCCTATGTTAGGTACTTCCTTTGTTCCTGTCTCTTCCGGAGGAGAGAGATGCAAGACAGAACTGGGTTGTGATTAGATTAGATTAGTTTGTTGAACCACATCCCCACTCGTGAATAAAGATTGAACTGCGTTCTCAGCTCAGCCATGAGTCTCTGGTTGTTTCTGTCTCCCGCCTGCGAAGCCAGCCTGGCAAAAACGATAAGTGGCCACAAAAAAAATGACTCTAGCAACCAAAGATGTCCACACTATCATATTCTAACACTGGGCCTTCAAGTTGACTAAACTTCCTTGGGATATTTTTACGTGTTGCCCACTGGGCTGAGGGGATGAGAGGGTCACAAGGTGAAAGAGACACAGCCCTCTTCCCATGAGAGCCTCAGGATACTTTATTTACTTCTTTATTTTTATTTATTTCATGATTTTTTGCAAAGAATCAAGCACCACCCTGAGGATTTCACACCTACCTCTCTGTGCAACTTCAAGTGAACCTCAAGCCCTGGCAAGCTCTGGAAATGTTTGCTCACGGAGAAAATGAGTCGATATAGCAGATAATCAATGGCTGCAAACAGCACCCAGACATAAAGGTGTGTGAGCACTGGGAGGAAGAACAGCACCAGGTTTCTTCTTTCTTTGCGAGTCAGCCAGAAAGAGGGGACCATGACGTACTTCTTCCTTTCCCTCTTACTTAGTGGGAGGACACAGGGCCTCTCTCGACACCTCTCCCTTGTATCAAACTGAACAAATTGTCTAGTTAGGTATAAGTTCTCAAACTTCCATCCACAAGGGTCCAGAAACCGCTTCATGAAGAGGCCAGTGCCAAGCAAGACCAGCAACATCCCTGCAAGGGTCAGCAGCTGCCTCCCCAGAGTAGACAGCACCTCTGTGGTCATCACCAGCTGATACAAGACACCTAAGACTTGGCCTTTCGTGTCATTGAGCTGGGCCTCCAGGGCTTGGCTGGGGCTGCGAAGAGAAACTGCCAGAGTCTGATTCCAGGAAACCAGGCCATCAAAGAGATCCAGGTTAGTGGCCAGACCATAAATCCACCGGATGGCTTCAATGTATTTTTCCAAAAGTGGAAAATGAATGAAAAAGCTCTTCACCTGTAAGTTGCAAGTCATGCTGTCCAGGAAGCCTTTCAAGTTGTGGAAAATGTTTTCTAGGTGTCCAAAGATGACAATCCCTGTGCCAGCAGCCATCAAAGCATTCCTGCCTTTCTTCAGGCCGCAGGAGAGGAAGAAGAGGATAAGGAAGCAACGCATGTGCTTGGAGCAGCACAGCAGAACACACATGACTGCCCAGGAGATGACAAAGACAAGCAGGGAGGACAGAAGCCAGTGGAAGGCCACAGAGAAGAGGCCTGCTGAGACAGAAGCTACCAAGCAGCAAGCACCTAAGTGCTGAAGCAAGCCCACCCACCCTGGGCTTCTTGGAGACACATATATTCCCCACAGCTTCAGGAAGATACTGCCTGAGGTCCAGGCATCCATGCTCCCTATGTCCCTGGAAATGAGAAGAGAAATCAAGCTTAGATGATGTTTTTGAATGTCCTTGGTCACTATGCAAAGGTCATGGTAGTGACTGAAAAAAAAAGGGCCATAATCCTCACCTTTCTTGGTTCTCAGGCTCCTTGCAAGGTGACTTGATGGGTCCTTCCATCAAGAGCCAAGAGAAACAGGATTCCTCAAAGGTGGGCTCTGTTTCTCTAATCCTTGAGTTTGGGATAGGCTTATGGCATCTTTGGAAAACAGAAAACAGTGTGACAATCCCAAGTCTAGACCTCACTTCTTGGAAAGTTACTACCAACATTCTAGGAAGTCCAGGGGATGTCAGTTGCCAATTGTAGCTGAAACAAATTATCACAGATTCATTGCCTCAAAGCAATACCTATTTTCTTATAGTTCTCTTTTATTTTTTTTTAAAAAGAGTATTTATTTAATTTTAATGAGAGAGATACATGTTTATTTATTTATTTATATGAAGAGAGAGAGAGATCAAAGCACTGCTCAATTCTGGCTTACAGTGGTTCTGAGGATTGAACCTGGGACCTGAGAGCCTCAGGCATTAAATTCTTCTGCATAACCATTATGCTGTTTTCACCACCCATTCCCCTCTTACAATTCTTGAAGTCAGAAATTTTATATGGGTCCAGAGGGATATGCTCTTTGGGAGTTCTAGAGAACTCATGTCCTTGCTTATTTCTGGTTCTTAAAGGAGACCTACATTCTTGACTATTGGATTCACCTCTACCTCAAAGCCAGCAATGTTGCTTCTCATATTCTCCCTGACCTCTGCTCCCACATTGCATTTATTTATTTATTTGCTTGTTTATCTATTTGATAGATACAGAGAGCAATTGAGAGGGAAGGTGGGGAGAGAGAGGGAGAAAGAGACACCCACAGCACTATTTCATGGCTCATGAAAGTTCTTCCCTATAAGTGGGAGAACCTTGCTCCTTGCAAATGGTAATATAGGTGCCACCTCTGCTTCCTTTCTTGTACCTTCTCTCTGACTCTAATCCTTCTATCTCCTTCTTGAATTACAGAGATGTTATTGGGCCCACTCAGATAATCCAGGAAATTCCATCTTGAGGCCCTTAAATGAATGACACATACAAGCTATCATTTACAGTTAAGGAAAAAACTATTCACAGTCTCTTTGCAATAGAGCAAGGTCATGGGAAGGGCAAAGAAGAGGATTATTCATCTTGTCACATCAAGTCAGGCTGCTAGAAGATGGGAAGTACATGACCAGTCAATTCCATCAACTCAGCACATAGCCAGGTAACTAGTACTCATTAAAAGCCAGTCCCCAGCCAGCCCCCAAGTGATCCCAGGTATCTCAGGAAAATATTTGTTTACTTTACCCCACAGAAATCAATACTGCTTTGTTAGGCTATAATTGCTAATTGGAAATAGCAGAAAAGCTGCATCATGAGTCTTAATAGTGCAAACAAATCCTAAACTGATGGACAGGCTGAAATGTCCATAAACAACATTATATAAGATCACTTTTTTTTTCCTTTGATGGTTATCTATTTGATTGTGCTATTTTATTTTATTTTAAATTTTATTAGTGGTTTAATATTGATTTTACAAAATTAGAATGTATTGGGTACAACTCTGCACCATCTCCACCACCAGAGTTCTGTGTCCCATTCCCTCCATTAGAAGATATAGCAGTTCTCTTATGGCTGCATATATGGGTTAACTATATTATTTCTGCAACTATCTGTCTGTATTTGTACATATATATCCCCCCCCATTTTTCCCCTGTGTTCTCTTCCTTTCAAGTCACACATAAACCTATTACTATGTCCAAATGTTTTCCAATTTTTCCTCTTCTCTCTCAGGTCCTGATAGGGTTGAAGTTCAAAACCCTCTAGTCATCCTCTTCTAACATTTCTCCCCCTCTGGGAGTATGGACCAAAATTCTTTATGGGGTGCAGAAGGTGGGAGTTCTGGCTTCTGTAATTGCTTCTCTGTGGTATTGCTCCTGGCCCCCTGCCTCCCCAGGGTTGGTTGGCGGAGGTCAGAGTGGCCCCCTGGGGGTCCTGGGGTGGCTCTGTGTGTGTGTGTGTGGGGGGGGGGTGATGTGCAAGGAAAGGAGAGAATCATGCCAGACTCATCCAGCTCTGGGAGAAGTCTCAGAGGCGTGACTCGTTTATTGAGGGAGAAAGCAAGCCGCATTGTCCAGGGAGAAAGTTGAGGTAATCATTAACCCAAACACAACACATAATTACATCTTGACCTACAAACTATTTGATCACACAGGAAAGTTACTGTACAAGGCTTGATCATGAGTTCACAATGCTTATTTCTCTGGGGGTAAATTACAGGCACTTTAAGGCAGAGGGGAAGGGAGCAGTTGAACAAAACCAGGATATCTGCAGCAGTTTTCAGGTCAGCCATGGACAATACACAGTAATTCATGGCCTTTGTTTTAAGAGGGGAGCAGGGGCATGTGTGCAAAAAGGTAACCCCCGTCCAGAGAAGCCATCCATCATTAGTTCACGAGGCTGGGGGCACCTGCCTTTGTCTCAACCTGGAGGGAGGGAAGAACTTGGGGTCTACCCACTCAGACTCTCATGGAAACAATGGCCTGGACTTCCCACACAGTGGGCCCACTCTTGACACTTCTCCACTGGACATGGACATTGGCAGGTTGATCCATAACCCCAGCCTATTTCTGTCTTTCCCTAGTGAGGAGGTTGCTTGTGCTCTAATTTTATAAACCAGAAAGCATGTGAGGGCATGCAAACTAACTTACACGTGACTCTGTTACCTCTATAACCTGTAATTATTGCCTCTTCCCACCTCTGCTTCCCCCTATATTCTGAGTGCACTTCTTTCCTGAATATCTTACAAAGGAAAACATGAGTATTTGCTACTGAGCTAACACCCACCCCATCAGGCATAATTAAAACTGAAGGTGCTATGGGGCTGCTACTGTTGCGTCAGTCGTGCAGATTTTGTTCAGTGATGCATTCAGAAAAGCCTGGGATCATCTGGAAAGGCAAAGATAGATTTGAATTTTTTTCCCTGTTGATTGACCTATGGAAATATCCAATGAACATTTCACCATATGTCTGGGATTTTAATGTAGTCATTAATTAGTTTTTAATCCCTCTAAAATAAATTCCTTCTCATAGCAAATATGAGGGGGCTGGATTTGTAGGGTATCTCAATTCTGCTTGAGTCAGTCAGTAACTCTTGGGGGAATGAGAGAGGTGGTCAGGCATTGGGTAGAATGCAATCACTGAGCAACCTAGGCAAGGAGGTGCTGTTCATTCAGAGTTAAAGTGGAATGAGGTTATGAAAGGCAGAATGATGTGGGGACACAGACACACTTGGAGCTAACCTGTGGAAATCACTCCAGCTGTGTTATAAAGAACTTCCGAATTGCTTTACACACCCTGAATATCAATGGACCGCAGAGAGAAAAGATGGAGGAGAAATGGCAGTGTTGAGGAAGGGCCATTACCATGTGGGATGGGCCTTAGCAAGATTTCTCATAACAGGATGTTTTTTAGACTTCCTAAAGGAATGAGAATTGCGATGGTAGTTAGAACAGGAGTCACACCCTGGTACCATACATGGCATCAGAGGAAGCTTTATGAGCAGTGGGTCAGTGCCCACTTCGAGCAGTAGAAATATACAAGCATGAAGTCCCAATGCAAAAAATCCTGACTTCCCTGGGCAGATGACCTCACCAATGTGTTTTGAAGTCTCCTCTCTCCAGAGCCCCACCACACTAGGGAAAGATAGAAACAGTCTGGGAGTGTGGATTCACCTGCCAACGTCCATGACCAGCTGAGAAGCAATTACAGAAGCCAGAACTGTAACCTTCTGCACCCCATAAAGGGGGTGCCAAGCAGTGGCACATCCTCTTAAGAGCGCATAATACTAAGCACAAAGGCCTAAGTAAGGATCTGGGTTCAAGCCCCTGGCTCCCCACCTGCAAGGGGGAAGCTTCACTAGCAACAAAGCAGGTCTGCAGATGTTGATATTTATCTTTCCCTCTCTATCATCCCCTCCTCTATCAATTTCTCTCTGTACTATACAGTAAAATGGAAAAAAATGACCTCCAAGAGCAGTGGATTCATAGTGCCAGCACTGATGCCTAGCAACAACCCTAGAAAAAAAAAATAATAATTTTGGTTTTGGTACATACTCCCAGAGTAAAGAATAGGGAAGCTAGGGGTTGGGTGGTGGTGCACCAGGTGACAAGCACATAATATAAAGTGCAAGGACCCACAAAAGGATCCCAGTTCCAGCCCCTGCTCCCCACCTGCAGCAGGGGTTGTGGGGGGAACTCGCTTCATAAGCGATAAAGCAAGTCTTCAGATGTCTTTCTCTCTCCTTCGATATCTCCCTCCTCTCTCAATTTCTCTCTGTCCTATCCAATAAAAATGGGGGGTGGAACCAGTAACAGTGGGTTCATAGTGCTGGCACCGAGCCCTAGCAATAACCCTGGAGATAAAAAAAAAAAAAAGAAGAAGAATAGGGAAGCTTCCAATAAAGGGGGTGGGGCATGGAACTCCAATGGTAAGAATTGTACGGAATTGTACCCCTATTATTTTATAATCTTGTTAATCATTATCAAATCACTAATAAAAAAATTGGAGACCAGTGAAAGGACGCTGATATTTTTTTTCCTGCAAGGCTGCTTCTTTTTTGAATCAGATTTTATTTGAAGGTTTTCAGGTCCCCACCCCCCCATCACAGCCCCACTCCTACTGCATTCCTACTGGAGATTGCTGATGAGGTGCTGTGCTCCTAAACCTTCTGTATTATTGCCAGTCAAAGTCAGAGCTGCCACACCACATGGGCAGGTGTAAAGAGTCTACATAAGGACTTCTGAGAGGTGTGGCCATGGAGTAATGAGAAATAGAACCTGTCTCTCCCAAGATAACAAGTATCTCCAACTATGGGACTTAACAAAACTCACCAAATACAACTAAGACATCTGCAGAATCACCGCAGCCTCAGGTAGGTGCTTGAGCATGATTTGGGGTGAGGAGGGGTGCAGGAAAGGAAACCAAACACAAAGAATTAAAAGCACCAGCAAGGGAGTTGGGTGGTAGCGCAGCAGATTAAGCAAATACACGTGGCTTAAAGTGCAAGAACTGCATAAGGGTCTGGGTTAGAGCCCTGGGTCCCCATTTGCAGGATAGTCGCTTCACAGGCGGTGAAGCAGGTCTTCAGGTGTCTGTCTTTCTCCCCCTCTCTGTCTTTCCCTCCTCTCTCCATTTCTCTCTGTCCTATCCAACAACAACAACATCAATTACTTCAACAATGATAAAAAAAACAAGGGCAATAAAAGGGAAAATAAATTTAAAAATTAACCTAAATTAAAAGTTAAAAAGGCACCAGCAGAGTATTGCACCACTTCCCCCTTGAGGAAGCAGTAGCCAAAGCAACACACAGTGCTGGCTTCGAGAAAAGGGAACCTTTCAGCTTTTAATCCATGAATTTAGGAGCATTAACCTACTGAATTACAGACAAGGACACAACAAGTAAGCAGGGACTATTTGTAAACAAAAGAAGTCCTATCTGTTGCCAAAACAAATATGTAATTTGCAGCAGCTGGTAGCTAAATGGTAAAGTGAGCCCTGCTTTTCTGAATGCAGCTGCAGCCCAGCATTAATCCCCTGAGGCTTGGTTTCAAAGTGAAATCTTACAGAGAAATCATGTATACACACCAGAAAGAGTACAGAAAGCCCAAAGGAAAAAGAAACCTAGTCCCAGCTCCCTAGCCCCCACCCTTCCATCACCCAACATATAGACAAAGAGAAGCCTAGAGACCACAACAATAGCACCACCTGATGACCAGCAATAACTAGCACAATAAATGCATAAACAGAAGAATTGCAGAGACAAACTTGCAAACATGCCAAGCCAATGAGATAGAAGTGAAATAAAAGGATTCCAAGAAATTATAGACTAAGAGAGACTACCAGCATAAGACTATAGAAATCTCACTATGTGGGCTCTCCAAGAATCTAAATATAGTATAGAGAAGTGTATTCAAGAGTTGAAAGAATGTCAACTTAAGAGTTAAGAAATGCAGAAGAAGAGCTCAGAGTTCTCATACAGCTCAATAAAAATAAAATTAACAGCACAATTTTAAAAAAAGTGGGCAGAAGGTATAAATAGACAGTTCTCTAAAGAAGAGATACACATGGTCCACAGATATATTTGGAAATGTTCCAATTCACTCATCACCAGAGAAATGCAAATTAAAACCACATTGAGATATCACTTCACACCTGTGAGAATGGCCTTCATCAACAAAACAGGAGAGGACAAGTGTTGGAAAGGATGTGGAGAGAGAGGACCTCTACTACACTGCTGGTGGGAAATGCAAACTGGTACAACCACTATGGAGAACAGTCTGGAGAATCCTTAAATAAATACAATATCTTAAATAAATAAAATAAATAATAATAAATAAATATAATAAAATAAATATATAATATATATATAAATATATAATAAAATATAATAAAAATAAATAAATATAATAAATAAAAAAAATAAAATTAAATAAATATCTTATGATCCAGCAATTCTACTCCTAGACATTTATCTAAAAAAGATAATAACACTAATTTGAAGGGATATATGTACCCCCATGCTCATAACTGCATTATTCATAATAGCCAAAATATGGAAGCAACCAAAATACTCTTCAACAGTTGACTGTGTAAAAAAGATATGGGACATACACTCAATGGAGTACTACTCAGCAATAAAAAACATGATGTTGTATCCTTTGGGATAAAATGGATGAAACTGGAGAATATTAGAGCTCTTTAAACAATTTAAGTCCAGTGTCAGAATTTGATCATCTTACAAATATGAAACATTAAATACTTAGGCTAAAGAAAATTTGTATACTTAGAGCTATGGTCTGATACTTAGATAAAGTATTAAATTTATTACCCCCTGACATGTTAAATTAATAGTGATTTATGAGATTATAAATTAGTAGAATTATAATTTCACAACTTCCCCACCACCAAAAGTTTGCCCTCTTGCCTCTCTAACCCCCCTAGGTAATCACTATGGTTTTCCACAGTCTTGGATACAAGCTGACTTTTTGTCTATTTATTTTCAAGTTCCTGTGTTCAGTTCTCTAGATTCCACATGTAAGTTAAACCATTCTGCACCAGGGTCACCTTCTCCGGTGATTCTGTACTTATCTTTTACCTGGCTACCTATGTCACTAAGCATAATCTGTGGTGGGAACTGTATGGAATTAAACCCCTGTTATCTTAGAATCATTATAATCAAGATAACCCGTTATCTTGTTAATCATTATTAAATCACTAATAAAAATAATTTTTAAAAACTGGCCTGTATATGACAAACCTGTTTCTCTCTGTTAATTTTTTTTAGATTTATTTATTTATTCCCTTTTGTTGCCCTTGTTGTTTTATTGTTGTTGTTGTTAATGTCATCATTGTTAGATAGGACAGAGAGAAATGGAGAGAGGAGGGGAAAACAGAGAGGGGAAGAGAAAGACACCTGCAGACCTGCTTCACCACTTGTGAAGTGACTCCCCTGCAGGTCCTTCCACCTGTCCTTGAGCTTTGCACCACATGCACTTAACCCGCTGTGCTACCTCCCGACTCCCTCTGTAAATTTTTTTAACTATGACAAAATTGTTGGTCTTGTAAGGACCCATCTCAAATCAGTGTATTTTTCTCTAAAGCAAGTCAGAAGTCCCAGATGTTTTATTAATTTTTCCAGTCTCATTTATACAACGCCATTCTGCTGGCCTCCTAAAAAATTAATAATGTATAATTCGGATTCATTATTCCCTTCTCTTGTTTATATCCTGTACAGTATGTTCTTAATACAGATATTTCTCTAAAACTATAGAACAGATTTATGCACACATTAAAATTTTAACAGTCAGCAGTAAAATCACATATCAATTAAATAAGATAGATGACTGCAATTTTTCCCTGTAAGAGGTACAGGTTTTCTTAACAAGCAACAGATCTAACATTATTGTCCTTGGGGTTTTTTGTGTGCTGAAAACAGCATGTCACCCAAATCTCTGCAGCAAGAGGGCTAAATAGATTCTCTCCTACTTTATAGCGCAAACCAAAAAGTAGTTCTAGACCATGAGCCCAAGGGCTGGTTTGGTGTTGCAGTCTGCTCTTCCTGTCACTGTTAAGTGTTGCCTTTTTTTTTTTTTTTCTCTCTTCTTCACTCTTTGTTTTTCCCCCTTCTCTTTTACCAGAGTACTGCTTAGCTCTGGTTTATGGTGGGGGTGGGCAGTGAAGGGGATTAAATTTGGGACTTTGAAGCCTCAGGCATGAGAGTCTCTTTGCATAACCATTATACTATCTATTCTACCGCCCATCCCTCCTATTTGAATATAAGGCCCATCCCAACTCCTTCAGAACAAGGAGTGCTTTTACCAAGTCCTCTAAGACTTTCTGGAGATAAGACAGATGCAGCAACCTAATTCTTCTTGTCTCTTTGCTGCCATAGAGAAAACAAGACCATCCCTTAGAAGGTGGACTTAGAGACAGTACCACTTTCATAGCAGATTTTTTTAAAAAAATTTTTATCTTTATTTATTGGATAGAGACAGAGATAAATTGAGAAGAAGGAGGAGATACAGAGAGAAAAAGACAGAGGGATACCTGCAGCCCTGCTTCATCACTCGTGGGTACCTGGATTTGAACCCGGGTCCTTGCGTACTACAGTGTGTGTGCTTAATCAGGTGTGCCACTGCCTGGCCCCAAGTAAGTCTTAAAAGGAAAAAAAAAAAAAAAAGACTATCCATAGACTCAGTGATGCCAGATTTCTAGAAATCTAAATTTGAATGTATTTTAGAATTTGATATGCATCATTTCTCACCATCACAGCAGAGTCATACTATTGCACCTATAATTTCAGATGAGGAAACTGAGATTCAGAAAGGTTAAATGACTTTACCAAAGTCATATAAGACTAAGTCAGCATTTGAAGGCATGCATAATTTTTTTAAGTTGGCTTAAATTATTTTTAAACACTCTGCCTGATTTGGGCCACCAGCTGACAGTTTGGCACCCTCGATCTTTAGGTGAACCTCGCTTTGTTTCACTTCTTTCCATCGTTTTTTCCTCCTGCCTCTCTGAAACTTTTTTCCTCTCCACCCCTGAATTACCTTTCCCTGCTTAATTCACTGGGACATTGCAAAATAATGCTTCAGGCCAGTTTCCAGTCTCATACATAAGGGACTTTTGGGTAAATATTTGTTTAGGGGAGGGGCACTGGATGGTGGCACACTGGGTTAAGTACACATAGTACTGAGAACAAGAACCTGTGCGAAGATTCGGGTTTGAGCCCCTGACTCCCCACCAGTGGGGGTGGGAGCACATCATGAGTGGTGAAGCAGGTGTCTTTCTCCCTCTCTATCTCCCCTCCTTTCTCAGTTTCTTTCTGTCCTACCCAATAAAACAGGAAAAATAAAAATCCCACCAAGAGTAGTGGATTCATAGTGCCAGCACCAAGCCCCAGTGATAACCCTGGAGGCATAAAAAAAAAAAAAAGAAAGAAATATTTATTTTTGCCCAAAGATAGTAAACTATTTTATCTTCCCCCTCCTCTCTCTCTCTCTCTCTCTCTCTTTCTATTTCTCTCTCCCTCTCCTTCTCCCTCTCCCTCACTCTTTCTGGTGTGTGTGTGTGTGTGTGTGTGTGTGTGTGTGTGTGTGTGTGTGTGTGTGTGTGTGTGTGTGTGTGTATGTACCTGGATTGACTCCCTCCCTCTCCACTCTCCATCACTTCTTTTTGATGACTCTAAAAGGCTAACTTCAACCCTTTAGCTTGCAATGTCTCTTATTTCTGGCCTCCATTATCAATAGTGCTTATTGCCTGTCTTCACTTCCTTGTCTCCTCAGGATACAGATATGCTTCTTGCTTTCATCAACAACAGCATTTCAAGTAATTGCTACTTTCCTGCCTTTATTCTAAATTGCAGTTTGCTTCCAATCCTGAGTGAGGGATCAGAGGAAAGGAGTGCACAAATTTTGTGTAGCTGGTTGGAGGCAGAAGAAAAGGCACAGGTTGGTGAGAAGTCCCCAGTCCCAGCCAGGAGTCATGAAGAAATATGCTTCCATCCCAAGCCCACAGCTATCTGCTTTCTCACTGATCTGAGCTGTTGCTATGGGAAATAGAAACAGACCTGGTGGCAACATCACATCTGCACATGCTCACCAACACTTTATAACATGCCCCATACCAAACACAGTGACCTTGAGGGTTTTCCTTAGGGGTGGGGTATTCAAAGTCTTTTTTTTTTTTTTTTTTTTTTTTTTTTGCCTCTAGGGTTCTCACTGGGGCTTGGTACTGACACTACAGATCCACTGCTCTTGGTGACCATATTTTTCCATTTTATTGGACAAGACAGAGAGGAAATTGAGAGAGAAGGGGGAGAGAAGGGGATGACAGAGGGGGTCAGGGAGGTAGCATACTGGGTTAAGCAAACATAGTAGAAAGCATAAAGACCTGAGCAAGGATCGTGGTTCAAACCCCTGACTCCCCACCTGCAAGTGGGTCACTTCACAATCGTCGAAAAGACCACAGGTCTGCAAGTATCTATCTATCTATCTATCTCTCTCCATCTCTCAATTTCCACTCCCCTCCCCTCTCAAGTTCTCTGTCTTGTCTATATATATATATATATATATATATATATATATATATATATATATATAATTAGCACAGGAGAGGTGGATTCATAGTACAGGCACTGAGCATCAGTGATAACCCTGGAGGCAAAAGAGAGAGAGAGAAAGAGAGAAAGGGAGAGAGAAAGAGAGACACCTGCAGACCTGCTTTGCCTCTTGTGAAGCATATCCCCTGAAGATGGGGAGTGGGGTGGGGTTGGAGGGGTTCAAACCTAGATCCTTAGTACTATGTGTGCTTAACTGGGTGCATCACCATCTAGCCCCTTAAATATCTATGTCAGCAGTAAAATCCCTGATGTGAAGAGCGCGGGGGGGGGGGGATGGGTTGGGGGGTCCTCACCCATACCCCACTTTCAGAGTCCTGCTTTCTCCCTCTGTTAGGGGAGTTAAGGGGCTCCACATTCTTAAGAACCAACAATAGAGCGCAGACCAAGTCTGAAGAAGACATATTGGCTTCAAACAGAACTCAGTTGGCAGCCAGGACACATCTCCAAATGAATACACTTCCCCTAACACCTAGGAACTTTCTGGACTGGGAGATACTGACATTGCGTATATCCAGGACCCAACAAAAACCCGAAGCTCATTGCTTTGGAGGTGCTGGAAAACGCAACAGTGGCCTTCCTTGGGGAAGAGTCTATGGAGCTACTTTCCAGTTGCTCCACTTTCCCCAGAACCCAGGTATAATCTTATACCCTACAATTTCCACTAGGAAGGACAAGCTCCTTCTAACCTTCGGACCTTGGGACACAGAGGTCAATGGCTTGTGTTCCACAAATTTAGACAAGGTCTGCAGACAAACTAGACAGGAAAAAAGACAAGCTGATGACCCCTCTTTCTCCTACCTCCCCTACTATATCTTTCCCTCATCTCCCCTACTATAGACTGTGCCCTTCCCATTAGTTTTATTAGTTAATCTCCAGAGGGATCTAGTCTAAACCCATCAACCTCTCTCTGCTATCTGCTTGCTATGAGAGAAATCTTACTGACAGTGAAAACTGGATGTCATCCTGACTTCCCTGAGCTAATGACCTCACCAATGTGTCCTGGAACCTCACCTCTCCAGAGCTCTACCCCTCTAGGGAAAGATAGAAACAGGCCATGCCCCCAGAGGGATAAAGAATAGGGAAGCTTCCAATGGAGAGGATGGAAAATGGAACTCTGGTGGTGGGAACTGTATGGAATTACATGTACCCCTGTTATCTTACAGTCTTGCTAATCATTATTAAATCACTAATTAAAAACTCTAAAATAATAATAATAATGCATAAAATAAAAATGATTATGTAAAATTTAAAAAAGGGAAAATTGAGTATAGTGGTTTCAGTGATCACATCTTGATCACAATGAACCTTCTATAATGTTGTCATGCAATGTTACTTCAATGATAACACTCTCAATAATTAAAAACAAAATAATCCAAAGCCTGAGCAGAACTGTGACCTATCTGCTTCTACCCACAAGGGGCTTTGTGACCTTGGTGAGGACATTTTACTAGTCTGGTCTGCAGAGCCCAAGACTAACTGAGCTTCAAAATTACTGCTCACACAGGACTCTCAGAGACAATGTTGGCTTATGCAATCCTGACTTCCTTGGGCAGACAACCTCAGTTCCCCAGAGCCCTACCCTACCAGGGAAAGATAGAGATAGGCTGGGGATATGGATCCACCTGCCAATATTAATGTCCAGTGGAGAAGCAATTATAGAAGCCAGAATTCCCGCCTTCTGCATCCCATAAAGATCTTGATCCATACTCCCAGAGGGATAAAGAATAGGGAAATTTCCAGTAGAGGGGATGGGACACAGAACTCTGGTGGTAGGAACTGTGTAGAATTATACCCCTGTTATCTTACAATCTTGTTAATCATTATTAAACTACTAATAAAAAATTTTTTAAAAACTTTGCATACACATGATTTGTTCTGAAATATATAATTAGCTCAAAAGACCAAAAAGGCTCGAGCAGGCACCCAGGCCTCTGAGGTGGAGTGAACTCCTTCTAACTTTGTTTAATCATTCATGCCCTGAAAGAGCAAGCAAATGTCTTCCTCAATGAAAATAACCTCCCTATGAGAAAGAAAAGATTCATGAAAGGCATGGAGTAAACAGAACAGCACTAATGGAGCAATTCAGTCCATTACTCTGGGGCCTCATTGGTAAGGAAGCCTGGCAAGGCATAGCCGGCTTAGCTGCTCCCCATCACCCTGGCTTGGCTGACAGGTTTAGTTCTTCAAAAGTTGGAGGAAAACATATTTATACACACAGCTCACAGCTTTACTAAAAGACTGTGCTGCTGCCTTCCTTTCTTGACACAAGCTAAGGTTTTCATTCTGTTGTTTCTCTGTAAAGCAAAGTGCCAGGAGCCTCTGCCCCCCCCAACACACCACACACACATACACAAACACACACACACACACACACACACACACACACACACACTGTTCTCAGATAAGATAAAAAAAAGAGAATCTGCCCAGATCCATTGATCACACCCCAATTTACTTATTTTTTTTCCTTTAGAAAGTTTCAAGAGCAAGATTATTCTGCAAGTTTTACTTACAGTCTCCTCTGAGGCTCTTCTTTGAATGTTAAAAGGTTCTCACAAGAAATGACTCCATGTAGAACAGGAAAAAAAAAAAAAAAGGAAAAAAAAGGAACCAGAAGTGACAGGAGGATCACGTCGCCATGAATCAATCTATTTCCCTTGAAAAATGACTAAGTCATTCAATATTGACCAAGATTCTAATTGACTCCAAGGGATGACATATTTAATTTTTGTCTTCTCCTCATAGTAAATGCTTTAGAAATTATGACCAAAAAAGGAAGATTCTTCAAATATCAATGAGTAGTGGTAATATTTTGGACTGTTTCACATATAAAACAGTTGGGAAAAAAGAGACAAAACCTGGTCCTGAAATTTGTACAGACTAGAATATTCCTAGGTATGACCATAGACTGTAAGCTCAGACTAACAGGGACGCAAAGGTTACACAGGCTCTTCTGCTAAATATGAATAGATATGGACCCTGTGATGGGGTTTATAGTTAACAGTATTTATATACTTTCCTCTTATTTGGGAGTTACTCTTTTTCTAATGCAGTTTTCTAGCCCTATTCTCATACACCATCTTCCCAAACAATACTTTTCGTCCACCTGCATGTCAGCTATTCAGGTAAAAAATTACTAAAGTCATCAGCTTCTTGGAACATACCTAAAATAGATTTCCTAGTTTCTTCCCACAGGAAGACCCCTAGTTTCATTTGCTCTTTCCCTACCTTTAGGTCCCTGTTTATTGAACAATTTGCTTTATATCTTACTGTTTTTAGTCACCAAGTTGTAGATGCTACCATGATGCCATCCTGACCTCCCGGGCATACTACCTCACCAGTGTGCCCCAGAATTTCACTTCTCCAGAGCCCTGCCCTACTAGGGAAATATGGAAACAGGCTGGGGATCTGCATCCACCTGCCGATGTCCATGTTCAGCAGAGAAGCAACTACAGAAGCCAGACCTTCCACCTCCTGCACCCCATAAAGAATGTTGGTCACATTCCCAAAGAGGGATAAAGAATATGGAAGCTTCCAGGGTCAGGCACTGGTTAAGAACACACATCACAGTGTGCAAAGACCTGGGTTCAGGCCCCTGATCCCCACTGGCAGAAGGAAAGCTTCAGAAGTGGTGAGGCAGGGCTGCAGGGCTGCAGGTCTCTCTCTGTCTCTTTCTCTCTCTTTGTCTCCCTTTTTCCTTTCAATATCTCTGTCTCCAATAATAAGTAAATAATAGATCATTTTTTTAATAAAGAAAATAATCTTAAAAAAAAAAGAAGTAAGGCATTGCTTTACCTCCCACTGGGTGCTCAAGGGAGATGGAATGTACTATGTCAGAGTCATTTATTCTAGTAAATCAATGATGGGTGAATCCTAATCCAGTTAGACTAGTGTTTTTATAAAAAGAGAAAATTAAGGAGTAGGGCACCAAAGTAAAAACCCTGGGGTGAGGGTGAGAGTGGATGTTTGGGTGCCCGTGGTGGTGGTGGGGGTGGGGGGTGGGATGGGACACAGTCTTTTGGTGGTAAGAATTGGGTTTATGTACACTCCTATTAATTTGTAGTCATATAAATCTCTATTTAATTAATATGAGAAGGGAAAATTGATTGTATGCCTCAAACTTTTTAAAGTACATACTGAGACTTTTTAATACATAGGCTGAGTCTTTGATATGTTGACTCTCTCAAAAGCCTAGACCAGAGAGAACAGAAGCAGCCGGTGGCACAGCTATATACAAATAATGTCAAAGGACATAAAGTATGGTGATGTTGTGTATGATACAGCAAATCCTAACAAAGGGATTTTTCAAAGTTAACCCAATTGCCAAATAATGTGATTATAGCAATAACTATCTATTGTCTTCTTAACCCTAAGACAGCAGGAACCTACCACTTCCTCAACAGAGCCTATATTTCCTCCAGTCCTGGAACCTCTAGGGTGGGGCTCACTTTCCATCATGCTTCTGTCAATTCATACCAATGATATTGCATCTGCTGATCCCAACCTAATCAATGCAATGAGTACCACCTCAGCATGCTTCACTTCAGACTGTGTCCAGAGACTTCAGGCGTGGAATGTCAACCCTTCACCCTCATTACTCAGGTGAGACCTTTCCTTTCATAGGATTCCCTAATTCCATTCCAGGCAGTTCACTTCCTAACAAAGTCCCAAAAAACCTAGATATAGACCAGGTCCCGTGAGATAGAGCATATGTCCACATGTATCCATAAACTAGGGCAAAATATATATTTGAAAGCAGAAGTACACAACAGTTTCCAGTGAGTCAGTACAAAGTTCCTAGTGAAATAGTTTCTAATTAGACTTAGATAGCCTCCTCACATACTTCCTATTACAGTTCTCTCACTCACTCCAAAGCTAACCTTAGCAAAGCAAGGATTGCAAAAGCTAAATAAGGGCAAGAGACTGGCATACTTTAATGATGACTCTTCAGTCACTATCAGGCCACCCCATCAGCTGGGGCCCTTAAAGGGGAGTCCTGAGATTCCCAAACAGACATGATGGGCCTAGACCTCAAATAAATCCCTCTCACCTTGTTACCGGTCATATCTATCAGGAACAATAAACCCATAGCACCTTGCCCTCAACTTGGATCAACAACAGTAGAGAATGTTCCATCCTCCAAAGGGAGGATGGGCAACATACTCTATGCTACACCTGAGGAAGATGGGTCCTGATATTGGGGCAGCTTGGAATGTTCCTACTCATGACCACAGAATGTGAGCTCAGATCTACAGGGAGGCAGTGGTCACATAGGCTCCTAAGCTGAATATGGGTCCCAGGCCAAATCAAATAGATGGGGTTTACAGTCAACAATATTTATACCCCTTTCCCATATTAGGGAGCTACTCTCTTCCCTGATCCAGCTTTCTGTCCCTTTTGCAGCCATGACATCATCTCCCCAAATGATACCTTGGATCCACCTGTATATCAGATTTCAGGCTCAGGGAGAAAAAGAAAAAAACTAGTATAGCCACAGGCCCTTTGGAATATAAATAAAATATGCCTACTAGCTATCTACAAAATGGAGGACACCCCCCCCCAACTCTTCATCTGCACTATTCCAGCCTTTAGGTTCAGGATTAGTCAACAATTTGTTTGGCTTTGTATGTTAACTCTCTTTTCAGCCACCTGGCTCCAGATGCTAGCATGATGCCTACCAGACTTCCTTGGACTGACGACCCCACCAGTGTGTCCTGGAGCTATGCTTCCCCAGAGCTCCACCCTACTAGGGAAAGAGAGAGGCAGGCTGGGAGTATGCATCGACTAGTCAATGTCCATGTTCAGCAGGGAAGCAATTACAGAAGCCAGACCTTCCACCTTCTGCATCCCACAATGACCTTGGTTCCATACTCCCAGAGAGTTAAAGAATAGGAAAGCTATCAAAGGAGGGGATGGGATATGGAGTTCTGGTAGTGGGAATTGTGTGGAGTTGTACCCCTCTTATCCTATGGTTTTGTCAATGTTTCCTTTTTTACAAATAAATAAAAAAGAGAAAGTAAAAAAAAAAAGAGAGAGAGAGAGAGAAAATTAAGACACAGGTACGGGTAAAAGACCATCATCTGAAAAAAAAATGTACCCTGTTATCTTTTTTTTTAATTTTTTTCTTTATTGGGGGATTAATGTTTTACATTTGACAATAAATACAATAGTTTGTACATGCATAACATTTCTCAGTTTTCCAAGGAAACTTTTGCTGTAATGGATATATTCACTGTAATTGCTTCCCCTCTGAACATGGGCGTTGACTGGTCGATCCATACCCCTAGCCTGTCTCTCTCTTTCCCTAGTAGTGTGGGTCTCTGGGGTAGTGGAGCTACAGGACACAATGGTAGGGTTGTCTGTCCAGGGAAATCTGGTTGGCATCATGCTGGCATCTGGAACCTGGTGGCTGAAAGAGAGTTAATATACAAAACCAGACAAACTGTTGAACAATCATGGACCTAAAGGCTGGAATAGTGCAGATGAAGTGTTGAGGGGTACTCATGGAAGACTATTGTGTACTTTTGCTTTCAGGTATATATTTTGCCCTAGTTTATGGATATGTGTGAACATAGGCTTTATCTCACGGGACCAGTCTATATCTAGGTTTTGGGACTTTGTTAGGAAGTGAACTGCCTGGAATGGAATTAAAGAATACTGTGAAAGGCTAAGTCTCACCCAAGTAATCAAGCTGAAGGGTTGTCATTCTACACCTGAAGTCTCTGGACACAGTCTGAAGTGAAGTATGCTGAGGTGGTACTCAATGCATTGATTAGGTTGGGATCAGCGGATGCAATATTATTTGGTTGAATTGACAGAAGCATGAAGGAAAGTGAGCCCCACCCTACGGTTCCAGGACTGGGGGAAATAAAGGCTCTATAGTGGAAATGTGAGGTTCCTGTTGTCTTAGGTTTCAAGAAGACAATAGATAGTTGCTGTTATAATCACATTGTTTGATGATTGGGTTAACTTTGAAAAACCCCTTTGTTAGGATTTGCTGTATCATATACAACATCACCATAATTTATGTCCTTTGACATTATTTGTATATAGCTGTGCCACCAGTTGCTTCTGTTCTCCCTAGTCTAGGCTTTTGAGAGAGTCAACATATCAAAGACTCAGCTTATGTATTAAAAAGACTCAGTCTGTGCTTTAAAAAGTTTGAGGCATACAATCAATTTTTCCCTTCTCATATTAATTAGAGATTTATATGACTACAAATTAATAGGAATGTACATAAACCCCATTCTCACCACCTAAAGACTGTGTCCCATCCCACCCCTCCACCTCCCCCCACCTCCCCAGGAAGCTGAATATCCACCCTCACCCTCAACCCAGGGTTTTTACTTTGGTGCCCTACTCCAGATTTAGACAAATCCTGCTTTTGGCTTCCCTTTCTGTTCTTCTTTCTCAACTTCTGTTGATGAGTGGGATCTTCCCATACTCATCTTTATCTTTCTGACTTAGCTCACTTAACATAATTCCTTCTAGCTCCATCCAAGATGGGTCAGAAAAGGTGAGTTCATTGTTCTTAATAGCTGCATAGTGTTGTACCCTGTTATCTTATGATCAGGTTAATCATTATTAAATCACCGATAAAAAAAGAAAGAAAAGAAGGAAGGATAGAAGAAAGGAAGAAAGAGAGAAAAGGAATGATGGAAGGAAGAGAGAAAAGAAAAGAAAAAATCCAAGGCTTTGTCTGGTGATCTGTTCTGCCTGTAATGAAGGGATAAATAGACAAAACTTGGTAGCAGGGGTAGAGAGAGAAATAGTCGATGAGGATCAGAACATCTCACCTGGACTATGAAGAGCATGGAAGCAGTGATTCTTTGGGAATGGAGCTGGAGAGAGAAAATCTATCTATCCCAGTCAGTCAGGACCATGGACTAAGCTGACAAGAAGACATAGGTCTAAAGATAAAGACCTGAGCTGAGTGCCTGCAGAGAGAGCCTTTCTGTTGAGCTAAGTCGCAAGTTGAAATTATGAGACGTTGTGTCAAGGAGGTGGATTGGTAGAAGACATGTTTTGATTCATGGTTTAGTCACCAGTAACATCTTAAGTAAAGAACACAGATTTTAAGTGAGTTTATTCAAGAATCATAATGGAGGGCTCCTGGACTCACGTTCAGAAATAGCCCTCAGATTGCTCTGAGAAAACTGTTCCAAAGACTGGGGTCTTGGAAGTGATAATAGTTATCTATTGTGTATATGTGAGGAGGGACTTAACCTCAAATATATCAGCAGTTCTACAACATAGCAACTGGAAAGTCTGTGTATTGAAGTGTGTAGGTGGAGTCGTTCATTTTTCTTACCTTGCTCCTTTAACTCATTGCTCTAGAAACTAAGGGACTGAATGTCATGATTTAGTTGCTCTTGTGCACATCTTGATGGTTGAGGAAAATAATGTCAGAAGCCAGGTGACGGCCCACCCAGTGAAGTGCACATAGTATCTGTGCAAGGATGCAAGTTTGAGGCCCCAGCTTCCCCCCTGCAGGAGGAGCACTTTGGGGGTAGAGATGGAAAAGAAAAGACAGCAGTAGAAAAGCAATGAGTTTTGACTTGGGGAAGAGCAGAGAAAATGAATCATATCAACCTCAAAAGGAAAAAAAACAAGGAATGAGATGAGATGAGGACAGGAGGAAGACTGCTGAAGAATGCCTCAGACTCTGTGGGGAAGAAGGAAAGGGAGAAACATAAAGGAGGAGACAGAAGTAGAGAAGACAGAGAAGCAGGGAAATCAAATCTGAGAGCAGCTGATTCAAATTCTGGGAGGGGGCAGGGAGACAACATAATGGTTATGCAAACAGACTCTCATGCCAGAGGCTCCTAGATCCTACATTCAATCCCCCACATCATCATAAGCCAGAGCTGAGCAATACACTGGTAAAATAAATAAATAAAAATAAGGGAATCGGGCAGTAGTGCAGCGGGTTAAGTGCAGGTGGCATAAAGCTCAAGGGCTGGCATAAGGATCCTGGTTCGAGTCCCCCCCCCCCCCCCCGCTCCCCACCTGCAGGGGAGTCGCAGTGACACAGACTGCAGGTGTGTCTATCTTTCTCTCCCCCTCTCTGTTTTCCCCTCCTCTCTCCATTTCCCTCTGTCCTATCCAACAATGACATCAACAACAATAATAACTACAACAATAAAACAACAAGGGCAATGAAAGGGAATAAATATTTCTTTTAAATAAAATAAAAATAAAGAGAGAGCTAAAAATAATGAGGAAGAGGAAGAGGAGGAGGAGAAATAGTAGTAGTTCTGGGAAGAAAAAAGGTCCACAGCTTCCCAGAGGTAGTCAGAGAGTATGGTTTCCAAAGCCCTTTGAAGGGGAGAAAATGGCAGGTTGAGGGAAGGGGGCAGGCAGTGGTGCACCTGGTTAAGCTGAAAAGACCCCGGTTCAAGCCCCAGACCCCACTTGCAGAGGGAAAGCCTCACAAGTGGTGAAGCAGGGCTGCAGGTGTCTCTTCTCAGTTTTTTTTCTGTCTCTATATAATGAATAAAGTAAAAGAACAGAACAGAAAAAGAAGACAAAAAGAAAGGGGAAGGATAAGGGGAGGGGTGGGGCAGTTGGAGGTGGGCCAAGAACATGGCAAGGTGGGCTTAAGACTTGGAGACAACTAAAACTGGGTACAGCTTAGAGCTGAGCTGAGTGTGTCTGGAGTGTGGACAGATGAGACATGGCTGTTGCTGCACAAGTTCTCTCCCAGACTCCCAGTAAAGTTAGAGAATGGAAAAACTGTGCTCTGCTGGGAATTTCAGCCTGACTCAGCTCCAATGTCCCTTTATGACTATAAAAGTCTGCAGTTAAAAGGACTCCACTCCTTAAGAGTATCTGTTCTCCGCAGGTAAATAGTAGCAGAACAGGAGTGGTCTAGAGAGCCTGGTGTGCATGAACCATCCTGATTCCAAGGCCAGGGTCTGGCAACCACTAATTAACAAAAATTAATACCGGGGGATCTGAGAGATTACCTGATAGGGTGTTTATTTTACTATGGTTCAAACCCTGGAACCACATAGGAAGAAACTCCATTACTTCTCTCTCTCTCTCTCTCTCTCTTTCCTCTCTACATGAAAAAAAAAAAAGACAGGAAATGGTATAATCATGCATGTGTGAAGTCCTGGCATCTTTCTCTACTTATTTTTATTTATTTATTTTGTGTTGCCACCAGTTGTGGCCACTGGTTGGCTCAGTGCCAACACTATGAATCCACCATTCCCAACAACCATTTTTTCCTTTTTTTTTAATTGGATAGGACAGAAAGACACTGAGAAAGGAGGGGAGAAATATAAAGAAAGAAAAGTACCTGCAGAGCTGCTTCACCACCCATGAAGTGTCCCCTCTGCAGGTGGGGAGTGGGGGTGGGGGCTTGAACCTGGGTCCTTGTGCTTGGTATTATGTGTGCTTAACTGGGTGCACCACCGCCCAGCCCCCAAGCCCTGGCATCTTCAAAAGAAAACAAAAACAAATGGAGGTCTGAACTTCCAGCACAGCTCTCAGATCTTGCCTGAGGTGGTCAGCCAGGGGCAGTCAGTCACTACTGAAATTATTGTGTGACCTCAGGGTCAGGAGAACAGGGCTCTTTCTCTTGCCATGAGGAATCCCTTCCCCATGGAGGTAATTTTTCCATCTGATGAGCGGTGAAGGAAGAATGTGTACTATAAGGCTCACTCTATTGACCTGTGCTTCATTCAGCCCAGGGACCCCTCCAGGAAAGGACATTTGTGGGACTATAAAGCCCAGAATGGACATGCTGAGTCATACTACGTTCTTAATGGCTTTTTACCCCTGAACATATTGTTACAGTCTTTGCTGAATAGTCTGTAGGGCATAATAAGTTTCACAGGTAGAATAAATGAGACAATTTTGTCTTGAGAGTCCAGTTGTGGAAACCAGGCAGTGACACACCTGGTTAATTGTACATTTTACTGGATGCAAGGACCAGGGCTCAAGTCCCTGGGCCCCACCTGCAGGAGGAAAGTTTCACAAGTGATGAAGCAGAGCTGTAGGTGTCTCTCCGTTACTCTCCCTTTCTAGAAGTTGGCTGCACACACACCCACACCCAGCAAAGATTATGAAGGAAATATTCTGACGCCTGAACCCTTACTCTCACAGGAAGATCTTATCTTGCTGAAACAAAGTGAAAGGGGCATGCTGAGAATAAGCAGACCCCTCATCCACACAGGAAGATTTACCCCTGCCTACACCAGATACTCAGACACTTCCAATCAGAAATGGATCATAAATCCCATGACCCATGTCACAGTCCTTCCCATCTCAGACAAAGCTCTATATAAAGACCAACAACAAGTTCCACTTCTGGCTCTTAGTCCCCCTCACGAGATGGTCTCTCCATTCCTATTGGGGCTCCCCCACCCCCACCCTGCTCCTTGGCTACTATATTAAAATTTTCTCTGTCTGCACTCCTGATTCTATTTAACTTAACTCTGTGCCTCGTAATTCTAACATTTTGGTGCTAAAACCTGAGAAGGGCTAAGGATCTAGCCTCTCCCTCTGGGCTTTTAGGATCACACTATCCTAACAGATTATATGACTTTTTAGGAATGAGGAAAACTCCTAGGACTTCTTTTAGATCTTCTCTGGGTTCACATTAGTCAAGACTGAACCACAGATCCCTGGTCTGACTGAAGCGAAGGTTGGGAGAAGGAGGGGAGATGGGAAAGGGTTGAGGTGGGGTGGGGGGGTTTAAGTAGGATAGCTACGGACACTTCCAGAGCAACTAGGCCTCACACTCATTCTTCCTTTCCCTTACTCTACCCTTTCCTCAGAGACAGTTCTCTCACAGGCATTTTGGCAGGTCTTTCCATATTACTTCATAGTTCCTCTGTCTACACTACCTTATGTGTGCCTGTGTCTTAACTGCCAGACATAAACTTATGGAATCAGGACTCTTCCACCTAGAAAACTGTCAGGAAATTATTCAGATGTGGTTGAGCTTGGCAGGAAAGCACCCTGCATTCCTGATACTATGGCCTATCTACATAATCATTGTTTTGCCTGAAAGATCCCTACCCATTTCATTCTTTTGATCTATCTTCTTTCTACCCTCAAGACCCTGCCTGCTTCCAGGGTATCATTAATCCTACCAGTTACAACCCTCGCATCAGTTGCTAAGGAAGTTTCTACCTTCCCAGCCCTCTTGCCTTTCTCCACCCCTTTTCTAGCCATTTCCGTTTCCAACTTGCCACTTCTGGGTCTACCCTTTAAAAGCCTTGGGTCTCTGATCAATAAAGATATTGCATTGTCTCATCGCCATGTGTTTGGTTCCTGAGTCATCTCCCTCGAGTGTTGAGTGTGTAGCAGCCCAGGCTGGCTCCGTTTAATTCTCTCCAACCCAGAGAGCATGCGCCCAGGAAGAGGCAACCCCACTGTAGCCTGGCAGACAACCCCAGGGATCTGTCATAGTTATGCTCACAAGATGGACTGGAATAAGAGTAAAAACTGGTAGAACTAGAGAAAATTCCAGAGAGGATGGAATGGATGAGTCTGTATACATATGAATGGGAATGGGAGTGAGGGTATGTAGTTTCAGGAAAGAAACAAGAACAAAACACATGGACTTTGTAGTACTGAAATAGAAGAAATGATCACAATCTCTAATTGTACAGGACAAAACTTAGATGATCTTAGGGGTAAGAAAAACACCAGACAATATCATTTTGAAATGAAAGAGACAAAGTTTAAGTAGAGACAGCACAACTGGACCCTTTCTTCTTTTTTTAAACATTTTTATTTATTTATTATTGGATAGAGAAATTGCGAGGGAAGGGGGAGGTAGAGAAGGAGAGAGATAGAGAGACACCTCTAGCCCTGCTTCATCACTTGTGAAGCTTCCCCCTGCAGGTGGGGACTGAGGCCTTGAACATGGTGCACTCAACCAGGTGCACCACCTCTGGGCCCCTGCAGCCTTTTTTTTTTTTTAACACAAAGGGAAACAGAGTAAAAACTGTGCAGCATCAGGGCCCTCGGTGGCATCAGTAGCCACTGAATAAATCTTTCCTGTCTCCAGATCAAAGGAAGAAATGGCAAAGCATGGAAGACAGTAAATAATCCAATTGTTCAAAATATTTTTTTAAAAAATAGATTGCTTTTTGACCTCACTAATGTTTCTTGGAACCTCACCTCTCCAGAGCCCTACCCCACCAGGGAAAGATAGAAACAGGCTGGGGTTAATGTCCATGTCCAGTGGAGAAGCAATTACAGAAGCCAGACCTTCCACCTACTGTACCCCATAAAGAATTCTGGTCCATACTCACTCCCAGAGGGATAAAGAATAGGGAATCTTCCAGTGGAGTGGATGGGATATGAAACTCTGGTGGTGGGAACCATATGGACCCCTCTTATCTTATAATCTTGTTAACCATTATTAAACAACCATTAATTTTTTTTAAAACATTGCTTTTTTAAGTGGAGGCTTTTCATATTCTTTGGTACATGTTCCCCTTCATCTTTCAAGCCAACACTTACATCACTTTGAGCTCTATTTCCCTCATCACATTTGCTTCTTTGGACCTGGCCTTCCTACCTCCCTCTTGTAGCCTCCATGAACACTTTAGATTCACAGGATATGCCAGCCTTCTCCACCCGTTTCAAAGTTTTAATTCAGTCCCATCACACCTGTTTACCATCATAAAGTTATACACTCACAGATTTGGGGGGATTCCGATAAGAGCTTCTGGAAGGTGGAAAGCACTATTCTGTGTACTGCAACATCTGAAACTGCCACTCACATAAGGTGTATATTTGTGTTAGACCTTTTTTATGTTCCTCTGGCCTGTCGATTATAGCCTGGTTTGTATCACTATGCGACATAGTTCAGACTCTTCATGAATCTTAGAACTACACAATCCTCTCTTTCTTAAATTTATCCTTGGTTATATATTGGATAGAAACAACCAGAAATGGAGAAGGAGAGAGATGATAGATAGATAGATAGATAGATAGATAGATAGATAGATAAACCTGCAGCACTGCTTTACCACTCGTGAAGCTTCCCCCCTGCTGGTGGGGACCAGGGGATTGAACCTGGGTCCTTGTACACTGTAATGTGTGTACTTAACCAGGTGTGCCACCACCACCCTGCTCCTGACCTATTGTTTTCGATGGGTTAGGTTGTTTTCGCCGGGCTGGCTTCACGGGCGGGTAACAGAAGACCAGGGACTCATGGTTGAGCTGTAGGCAGTATCTCTTTATTCATGCAGGACGCAGCACAATCTAAGCTGAGCTGAGCTAAACTAAAGGTACAGTACTCTAAAACTTACAATGCTGTCTTTATATATACTTCCCAAGTAGGGTGGAAACAGGATGTGACATAGAGAGGGTGGAGAGAAAAGTGACTGGTGAAAATCAGGGTGTAATAAAGAAGGGATCAGGGTGTGACAAGGAGGGGGGGGTGGAGCAAAAACATATCATGAAACAGTGGGGATTGAACCAATGCCCTGGAGGGAGGTGCTTGTTAACAGGGGTTATGTAAATAGAATGAAGTGGTTATGTAAACAGAATAGTGTTAAGCAGGGGGGGGATTTAAACCAAATGAAACAGAAGGGGTCTCATGCATACCAACACTGACCCTCTCCTCTTCTCTTCTCAGTCTCACTGCCTGACTTGGGGGATCTGGTGAACTGCCTAATCTGCAGGTGGCGCAACATGACAACATGTCTGTTAGTGATCACCTAAATGCAAGCACAAAGTTGATGAGATGTGCCATGACAGATAGCCCCCTCACACTTTGGGCAAAGTATTAAATGGTTTCAATGATTATTACCTTCAGTTCAACAAAGATTTATTTCAGGCAAATGGTGCACCAAAATAGTAAGGTAGTCAGTATTCCTGGTGGGATGGAGGAATCAATTATAAGATGAGAACTTTAACATAGAAGAATAACTATCATAGTAGGAATATTTTAATGTTATTTATCTTATTTTACTAAATTCACCAACTGAAGTTGCAAATTTGATCTTTCTTTTTTATATAAATATTTTGAATACTATATTTATTAATATAGTGCCCAGACTATTAAATGGGTAAAGGTGAGTCTCTTCAACAAATGGTGTTGGAAAAAAATGGGTTGAAACATGCAGAAGAATGAAACTGAACCACTATATTTCACCAAACACAAAAGTCAGTTCCAAGTGGATCAAGGACCTGGACCAGAAACTATCAAATACTCAGAAGAAAATACTGGCAGAACTCTTTTCCACATCAATTTTAAAGACATCTTCAGTGAAATTAATCTAATTACAAAGAAGACTAAGGCAAGTATAAACCTATGGGACTACATCAAATTAAATGGCTTCTGCACAGCAAAAGAAACCACTACCCAAACCAAGAGACCCCTCACAGAATGGGAGAAGATCTTTACATGCCATTCATCAGACAAGAGGCTAATAACCAGAATATATAAAGAGCTTGCCAAACTCAACAACAAGAAAACAAATAAACCCATCCAAAAACGGGGAGAGGATATGGTCAGAATATTCACCACAGAAGAGAGCCAAAAGGCCGAGAAACACATGAAAAAATGCTCCAAGTCTCTGATTGTCAGAGAAATGCAAATAAAGACAGCAATGAGATACCACTTCACTCCTGTGAGAATGTCATAAATCAGAAAAGGTAGCAGCCACAAATGCTGGAGAGGTTGTGTGGCCAAAGGAACCCTTCTGCACTGTTGTTGGGAATGTAAATTGGTCCATACCCTGTGGAGAGCAGTCTGGAGAACTCTCAGAAGGATATAAATGGACCTACCCTATGATCCTGCAATTTCTGTCCTGGGAATATATTCTAGGGAACCCAACACACCCATCCAGAAATATTTGTGTATACTTATGTTCATAGCAGCACAATTTGTAATATCCAAAACCTGGAAGCAACCCAGGTGTCCAACAACAGATGAGTGGCTGAGCAAGTTGTGGTATATATATATACAATGGAATACTACTCAGCTATATAGAAAAAAAATGGTAACTTCACCATTTTCAGCCCATCTTGGATGAAGTTTGAAGAAATCTTGTTAAGTGAAATAAGTCAGAAACAGAAGGATGAATATGGGATGATCTCACTCTCAGGCAGAAGCTGGAAAACCAAGATCAGAAGAGAAAACACAAGTAGAACCTGAACTGAAGTTGATGTATTGCACCACAATAAAAGATTATGGGGTGTGGGGGGGACTACAGGTCCAAAAAGGATGACAGAGAACCTAGTAGGGGTTATTTTGTTATGTGGAAAACTGAGAGATGCTATGCATGTACAAACCATTGTATTTACTGTGGAATGTAAAACATTAATTCCCCAATAAAGAAATTTAAAAAAGAATTTTTCTGATATAAAAATACATATAAATATAAATATAAAATATAAATATAAATAAATATAAAATAAAATAAAATATAAAAATATAGATATAAAAATGTGAATCAATGACACATTATATTGAAATTGATGAAAAAGATAAGATTGAGATTTTTGATAACTAACTTGTTCTTTCTTGATGTTCCCATCATGTTAACGTTAGGGACAGCAGGTCATTCATCTTATCAAACAGTAAAATCTGTTAAAAATGCCTTAGTATTGGACTATCAAGATGATCTCTTTTTTTTTTACGCCCTGTATAGTTACTGTTACTATGAACAATCTGAACACAGGCCGAGAGGAGCTCTGGCATTTGCTCCCTTGGCAGCGACAGCAGTGTGCTGGGGTCAAGTTCAGCAGCCCTGGCTGGTGCAGAAAACAATCTAATGGCTTTTGTAGTCATAACATAACATCACAGACTTTTCTGTCTCTGATGGCCAATCTGTGCCCCCCCCCCACGGTTTTGTCAATGTTTCCTTTTTATAAATAAAATAATTTTTAAAAAATCTGTGTGTTTTTAAGCAGGTCACTTAACTGCTCTGTGCTTCTGTTTTCTGTTTGTACCATGACAGGGTAAGACCAGAAGATCTCAAGAGGAATTTATATCTTAGAGGAAAAAAAATGTACCAATTCCCCTTCATTGCTGGTGGAAAAGCAAAATGGTCATTGTGGAAGACAGTTTGGAGTTGCTTACAAAACCAATCTGCTTTTAGTTCACAATGTAGCAGTCATATTCCTTGGTATTTACCCAAAAGAGCTGAAATCTCCTATCTGCACAAACATCTATATCTGGATGTTTATTTTTGATTCAATCTTGCCAAAACTTTGAAACAGCCAGGATGTCCTGGATGCATGTATCATGGTCTGTTTTGCATATAAATGCTAAACAGACCATGTTACATCCATAAAATGAGATGCCATTCAGCACTAAAATGGGATACACTTTCAAAGCGTGATAAAAAAAAATACTGAGGAACTTTAAATGGCTATTACTAAGTAAATGGCTATTACTAAACCAGTCCAAAAGGGCTCCATATTGAATAAGTCCAACTACATGACATTCTAAAAAGACAAAACTGTGGAAGGAATAAGAAAAAGGGGGGGAGGAAGCTGGATGGTGGTGTACCTGGTTGACTGCACATGTTACAATGTGCAAGAACCTGTGTTCCCCTGGCCCCTACCTGCAGGGAGGGAAGCTTCATGAATGGTGAAGCAGTCTCTCTATCTCTCTCCCTCTTTATCATCCTCTTCCCTCTCGGTTTCTGGCTGTCTCTATTAAGTAAATAAATAAAGACTGAAAAAATAATAAAAACAGTGGTTACCAGGGGCTAGACAGGAGGGAGTATGAATGAAGCTGTGTAGGACAGTAAAACTACTTTCTGTGATGCTACAATGGTAGGCACTATAATGGTACCATAAAGTATCGGTAATGTATCAGTGTACATTTCCTACCAAAACCATAGACTGTTTTGGGGACATTCCCTCAGAACACCATAGAATCCCAACATAAAATATGGACAATGTGTGATTGTGGTGAGTTAAGTGTGGATTCATTAATTGTGACCCATTTTCTACTCTGGTTGGGGATATTCACAGTGAAGATATTGTACATGTGTGGAGGCCAGGCCATAAAAGGATTCTCTGTACTTAGTATCCAGTGTTGTTGTGAACCTAAAGCTGCTATGAAAACATAAAGCATGTTTTTTAAAAAAATTACTGTCTATCTTAATAAAAAAAGAAAACAATCTGGGGGCCGGCTGATGGTGCACCTGCTTGAGCACACGTTACAATGCACAAGGACCTAGGTTCAAGCCCCCAGTCTCCACTTGCAGGGGAAGCTTTGCAAGTAGTGAAGCAGAGCTGCAGGTGTCTCTCTGTCTTTCCCTCTCTATCTCTCCCTTCCCTCTTGATTTCTAACGGTGTCTATCTAGTAAATAAATAAAGATAATAAAGAAAACAATCTGTATGACTCTGTGTGATATTTGTAGTTCTTCCCAATATCTCCTCCCTAAATTCATAAAATGTGTGATCTCCAACCTCATTGATTCTGAAAACATTGGCTTTGCACAATGGAATAACCTCAGAAATGCTTCTTAAGGAGAGATGGAGACAGCAGTGGAAATAATCCCAGTGTGTGTGTGTGTGTGTGTGTGTGTGTGTGTGTGTGTGTGTGTGTGTGTGTGTGTTAAGAAGCCTTCATTGCAAGAGGTATGAACTCCAGGGTGTTGAAAGGGTCAGAGAGAGACAACGGGAACTCTGCAAACAGAAGGTCATTTACCTAGAAGTTCACCACCTCATCAATACTTAATCTCTACTAAGAATCACCCTGCTCTACAGCAAGGGTAATTCCCTCCAGATCAGAAGATCTAAGTTCCAAATAGAAAGTTCAGTTAGAGAGAAGGTGAAACTTTTAAAATAAATGATAGGGCAGGACAGAGGAAAAGCATTTGCCTCTTGAGATTAAAACAAAATTTAATATGTGATTTTCATACCCATGAAGCCATAAATAGAAATGAAGTGACTCTTTATAAATGGAAATAAAATTATCTCCAAGGGAGCTTCTCACTGCATTTCTTTGGCATGTTTTGAATTTTCAGTTGTATGCTAGATAGTATACAAACTGCAACAGCAATAATAAAATAGTCATTAGCTATATCACTACAATTTAATATATAATTATACATTATACAAATATGATAACATGATACATTATTTTATATGGCAGTATTTTTATAAATATATAACTCAGTAACTTGTTATAAAATATAGTGGAAAAATAATAAAACAGGGGCTAGGTGGTGGTGCGCCTAGTTGAACACGTGTTACAGTGCTCAAGGACCCAGGTTCAAGACCCCAGCCCCCATCTGCAGGAGAGACAGTTTGCAAGTGGTGAAGCAGTGTTGCAGCGTTCTCTCTCTCTATCTCTCTCTCTCCTCCAGGGTTATCGCTGGGGCTCAGTGCCTGCACTATGAATCCACTGCTCCTGGAGTCTATTTTTTCCCTTTTGTTGCTATTGTTGTTTGTCATTATTATTATTGCTGTCATTGTTGTTGGATAGGATAGAGAGAAATCAAGAGAGGAGGGGAAGACAGAGGGGAAAAGAAAGACACCGTGGCCTGGGAGGTGGCACAATGGATAAAGTATTGGACTCTCAAATGTGGTCCTGAGTTTGAACCCTCGTAGTACATGTACCAGAGTGATGTCTGGTTGGTTGGTTCATTCGTTCTCTCTCTCCTCCTATCCCTATTAATAAATAAAATATTTAAAAAAGAAAGAGAGAGAGAGAAAGAAAAGAGGGTAAACACCTGCAGACCTGCTTCACTGCCCGTGAAGTGACTCCCCCTGCAGATGGGGAAGCAAGGGCTTGAACCTGTGATTTGGGCCATGTGTGCTTAACAGGCTGCGCTACTGCCCCCTCTCTTTCCCTCTCTATATCCCCTTCCCTCTCAAGTTCTGGCTCTCTCTATCCAATAAATAAATAAAGAGTAAAATAAAAAAATTACTTAGAAGAGAGTCAGGCAGTAGCACAGTGGGTTAAGTGCACGTGGCGCAAAGTGCAAGGACTGATATAAGGATCCCGGTTTGAGCCCCCAGCTCTCTACCTGCAAGGGAGTCGCTTCACAGGCAGTAAAGCAGGTCTGCAGGTGTCTATCTTTCTCTCCTCCTCTCTGTCTTCCCCTCCTCTATTTCTCTCTGTCCTATCCAGCAACAACAATAATAACTACAACAATTAAAAAAAACATTGAAGGAAAAAGAAAACAAAAAAAAATCACTTAGAAAAAGGAAAAATAGTAGTCCGGGAGGTGGCGCAATGAATAAAGTATTGGATTCTCAATCATGAGGTCCCGAGTTTGATCCCCGGCAGCACATGTGATGTCTGCTTCTTTCTTTCCTATTTTTCTCATGAATAAATAAATTAATTTTAAAAAAATAAAAAGGAATAAAAATTAAATAAAAACACTGGGGAGACAGCATAATGGCTATGCAAATCAGTTCCATGCCTGATCTGGTATCTTTCTGTATCTTTTACTCTGTACTTTCTCTTTAATTTAAAATATATATATATATACACACATATATATGTGTGAAATTGAAATGCATTTGAAGATAGTTATTAGCTGTGTGGTCCTAGAGAAGTTATTTATCCTTCTGAGTCTCCATTTTGCTCTAAGCACAAAGATATTTGCAATTATTATGCACATTAAAGAAAAGGTGGCTAAATAGTTCACCCAGGGTCTGGCACAGGTGATAGGTGTGTGTGTGTGTGTGTGTGTGTGTGTGTGTGTGTGTGTGTGTGTGTGTGTGTGTGTGTGTGTGTGTGTAGGAGAGAGAGACAGAGAAACAGAGACAGAAAGAGATCTTGGAAAGTCACCATAGGGAACTGAACCAAACACTAGAGGCTGATGAGAGCAGCAAAGTATCCTGGGCCAGGCAAGTTATCCTTGGGTGTGACTGTACACTCGCTCCTTTGGGAAGTAGTCATTCTGGCTTGTAAGGCAGCAGAGACTTTGTAACTCTGTCTATCAAACCTGAGTTATTGGTCCCACTTAGTCCCTCACCCTCATCTTGCCCTGTGTTCCATTTGACCAGACACAGAATAAGCACTTTGAATGTGAGCAGCCCAGTCACCAGCCCAGGTGTCCCTCGAGATTTCTTGGTTCATATAAGAATTTGGGAATCTGAGAGGGCTATCTAGGTCCCTTCCTCTCTCTCTCTCTCTCTCTCTCTCTCTCTCTCTCTCTCTCTGTTGGGAGGAGGGAGGCGTGGGGGTGGGGTGGGAGGACTTCCCCCTTCTTCCCAGAGTCTGTGCTTGCCCTGAAGTTTCTTCTTGAGAAGACAAGCACACATGGATCATGAGATAGGGAGGTGGCTTCTTCTTCCCTCCTTGTGGTTGTGGGTAAAATGAACTCAGGCACCCAAGCCTGAGTCACAGGTGTCAGACAGGAAGATGAGAATGCCAGGGACTCATCCCCTCAACCACCCTGCCCCTCTCCCCACAACTCAGTCTCAGATCCTCTTTCTCAATTATTACAACTTCTTCCTCTCTCTTACAAGTTATGTAAAGCCAAGTTTAAAAAATTTAATTAATGTTTAATTTAAGGAGACTGGGCGGGTGGTGGTGCACCTGGTTAAGTGCACATGTTACTATGTGCAAGGACCCAGGTTTGAGCCCCTGCTCCCCACCTGCAGGGGGGGAGCTTCATGAGGGTGAAACAGAGTTACAGGTATCATTTTGTCTCTCTCCCTTTCCTGCGCCATCTTCCCTTCTTCTCTCAATTTTTCTCTTTCCTATCAAATAAAGAAGAAAGACAGAGAGAGAAAGAGAGAGAGAGAGAGAGAGAGAGAGAGAGAGAGAGAGAAAGGAAGAAAAAAAGAAAGAAAGAAAGAAAGAAAGAAAGAAAGAAAGAAAGAAAGAAAGAAAGAAAGAAATGGCTGCCAGGAGCAGTGAATTCATCATGCTGGTACTGAGCCTTAACAATAATCCTGGTAGAAAAGATAATTCTTTTTTAAATATAAGATTAAAAGACAAGATGACTTATATTGTTATCTCATTTCTGTGTAACTCCTCCTCCCCCAACACACACACAACTTGTTCTCATGAAATGGTAGGGGGGTTGTTTGTTTGTTTTTTGCTTTGTCTTCCAAATAAGCAGAGGGGGAGGGAGGGATGTCACTGTCTGAATTGGTGGGTGCCACTGACTCCCTCAGCTGACCTTCCTGGATGTCTTGGAGAGAGCTAAGTTTAAAAGAAATAGGACTTCAGTTCTCAAGATGAAAAAAAAAAAAAGATGTAGTCAGAAGGCAGAGACTCTGAAAGATGGCTAATAAATTGTTACTCCAAGCTATTAAAAGGATCAATAAGAGAAAGCCAGAAATGACTGGTGGGAGGGACATGTGCCTTCAGTCCTAATAGGGCCTTGCTTGGCGCTTGACAGCTCAGACATTTCCCTGCTGGGGCCACCCAGGTCAATTCAGCAGGACCCAGGCAGCTTCACTCATTACCTTTTGCACCAGCAATGATCAATGGCAGTTATGAATAACTGAATTAACTGCATGTGGGGGAGCTCAATAATCAGATATATGCCTGAGAAGTGTGTGTTAGGGCTAAAATGTACTGACAGGGTTCTTCTGTGGGTTGGGGTGGTGTGCTGCTGGCTTCAGTGAGGCTACCTGGAAATGGAAAGGAGTCCAGTCAGGTCCTGCCTCAGTCTCCTCTGAAGCCCTGCCCAGCTGCCCTGCATACTTGCTCAGCTTGTGCTTGCATTATTGTTATTGGATAGGACAGAGAAATTGAGAGAAGTCAGGGAGATAGAAAGGGAGAGAGACAGGCAGCTGCACACCTACTTCACCGCTTGTGAAGCATCCCCCACTGCAGATGGGGAGCTGGGGACTTTAGCCAAGATCCTTGTGCAGGTCCCTGCACTTTGTACTATGTGCTTAACCCAATGCGCCACTGCCCAACCCCCTCACTTGTTTCCTGATTGTAAACTTGCTCCAACAGAAAGCTGCATGGTAGAATTTCAATGTGCCCCCTCAAGACTTCTACCTACCAGCCCTCCCAACCCCATTCTGCTGTAGGACTCCCAACCCTTAGACCCTCCAGGATGTCTTGAGCAGGCCCCACTTCCCTTTCCTCCAGCCTTCCAACTCACACAAGGATTTGCTCTCTCTGGGCTCAGCTTGGGGATAAAGCTGTCCCTTTTTTTTTCTTGCCCCCAGCAAGAAATGCCTAGGGAAATGGCCCCATGCAGGTTGCAAAGGGGGCAGGAGGGGACCAACACTTCAATAGAAGAGTGTTGTAACTAAAAATTAAAAAGGGCTTTGGCTGTGGCATGTAATGGATTCAGCTGAGGGACGGCTGGGAGTGGGTTTAAACATTTTATTAGGGCAGTAATAAAAGGTATGGGACATTATTTTAGGTACTGCAAAATAAGCAATAATCATTGAGTATTAAGCATATGCTAGGTCCATAAAATTCATGAGTAGTTACCAAAAATTCAGTCTCGGGAGATAAACGATTGTCAGCCAAGGTATAGGTTGCTCATGGCTGTAGAGGAGTCTTAGAGTTTACCAGTGAGCTGAGCCACATATGTTCAGTTCCCAGGGGAAGTAGCCATGGCAGGCACCTCAAACAGCCTCAGCTGAGATACAGCTGACCAGGAGAAGAAGCAGCAGCCAAAGAGAGCAGACTTCTGCCTGGCTGTGATTTCAGATCTTTTCAGTCCGCCCACAATGCTTTGTGCACTTACACAGACTGGAACCACAGTTCATTGTGCGTTTACACAAATCACTGCATGCTGTGTCACCAAGGCTGACATCAGCAGAGCACTGTGCCCGACTTCCTATGTTCCACTGGTATACTGCATCACAACAATTCCCCACTTCTTAGTATAAAGCTGGACAAGATGCTCATCTGTATGAGTAATGGAGAACAAGAAAATCTTCAGTGTTTCTAGAGTTTCCTCTCCAAGAATGTGGGCACAATAACTGAGTATCAGATAAGGCCCTGTTAATATGAAGACCTATGGTCTGGTCTAATATGAAGACCTATGGTCTGGTCCATCACTCAAGGGAGCTCAGAACAGAGACTTACAGAGGCGTCCCCAAATTCAGATGCTTCTTGGATGGCGACCATGGCATGTCTAGAGTGTTGAACTGTTACAATGTAGACTTCAGCTTGTTGTATTCTTGTGAGGAGTTCACATACGACAGGTTTAATTGCTCATAATGGGTCCAAACAAGACCTGTGAATGATAAACTAGAACAAACATACCCTATGCCATAAGTTAGTAATTTTATTGACTTCAATCACAAAGACTAGAAAAATCATGAGGCATCTGCTGGAGAAGGGATAGCTCTGTGGAGAAAGGTAACGCTTAGCAGCCGTTTGATTAGAATTATGCAGTACAAAATTTAAAATATATAAAGCTAACTGTATTCTTCTGTTCATGACTGAAAATTAGGCTAAGGGTGCATTAATAACATTCCATAATTACTCATCAAGTTGGATAGTAAAGCATGCCGATTACATGTTAGAAGAAATAAATAATAATCTAGAAATATATTTAGGACCAATGTCAAATATGTCATAAGGAATACTTTTAGCATCAAAGGCAGAGGCATACACAAACATGGGTTTTCTTCTGTGTGACAGGTGGCATGTATAAATCCAGTAACAATGTCCACAGAGATAGAAGCAAATTTCAACTTAGCAAACTGAGGGATGTGTGAAACATCCATTTGTCAGAATCAATGCTAAAAAGTCTTCTGAGTAAAATACCCACAAAAGAGGGGAAGAGTCATGAGACTAGGCATTAAAGAACAATGGCTCTGTCTTATACCAGAGAAATATCATTTAACTAGAGTTTAGCATATTGGTGAGAATATGAATGGGAATTAATAGCTAGTCTGTATGCACCATCATCCTAGGAGGATCATTGATGGTCTTTGCAAATAAAGTATGGGAATTACACTGTGCAGCTCAGATGCCATGGACAAATGACAAATTTTAGTTTGCCCTACATGGTTAGTACTAATACTAGAACACACCAGAATACTAGATAGGTTAACTAGAGCACAGTGGCAAAACATCAGCAAAAGCTTTTGGGAGAGGACCCCAAATACGGGCAGGTACAGTTTCTCTTTTTTCTCTTTTGGTTAAAAGACACAGGAGTGTGTAATAGCATGCCACAATCAACAGTGGCTTCTAGGAGTTAGTACATACATACATATCTCATATTTAAATAAATCGCTTCCTCATAGAAAGACTAGAAGGTTAGAGACATAAGTGACACAGTGAGGCAATTCATTAAGATCCATGTCTGTAGTAAGTGGCTATCCTTCAGAGTCATTTAATAGTCCTCATTGCTTCTTGGGCTGGAGGGCCAGGACCCCACTTTTTGCTTTCTTCCCACATGAAGATCCCTAATTCCATCTGCTCTATTCCTTCTTTGGGTTCCTGCTCATTAATCATTTTGTCCTGTTTTATATCTTATTGCCTTTTAGAAAGTATCAGAAGCTACTATGACTCCATCCTAAATGCCCTAGGCAGACAACCTCACCAATGTGTCCTGGAACCTCACCTCTCCAGTAGGGAAAGATAGAAACAGGCTGGAGGTATGGATCCACCTGCCAATGCCCATGTCTATCAGAGAAGCAATTACAGAGCTAGAACTCCCACCTTCTGCACCCCATAAAGAATTATGGTCCATACTCCCAGAGGGATAACGAATAGGGAAGCTTCCAGTGGAAGGGATGGGATATGAAACTCTCGTGGTGGGAACTATATGAAATTGTACTGATTGTCTAGACTGGCAGCTGCTCCATAGGAAATGCCAACCAGAAGCCTGCGGCTGTCCCAGGGATCCAAGCCACACTGACGATGTTGGACTATCAAGGCCCAGGAATGTGCATTTCCTCAAGGTGTGTGTGTGCAGCATGGGGGAGGGCGGGTCTCCACTTCTGCAACCTTCCATCCAGTCCTTCCAGTGAACTTCTGTGACTGGCATTAGACAGGCCAAAACATAACATATTCCCCAACCCACCCTACCCACCCCCATCTCTCTCTGTCTCTTTCCCCCCATCCCTCCCTCCCTCTGCAGGCTCAGCTTACACTGTGCTAATGGGCTGTTTTAGGCTGAATTTTCTTTGTTCAATGGGAGAACATCTTTGTTCCCTGTAGACAAGGCAGAAGCAGGTTGATCTGAGAAAGCTGCCAGAGTCTTTGGTGCTGGGCATTTTGCAGCCAGACAATCTCAGCCCCTGGCTGCCTACTTGCCTGCCTGCCTCAGCAAAAGCAAGGTTCTGGGCCCCTGTGTCATTCCTCTGCCGTTCAGCGGCCTGCACTGCCCTGTCAAATGACCCATCTTCTTCTTTCTTTTTTAAAAATATTTATTTATTTATTTATTACCCTTTGTTTCCCTTGTTGTTTTTATTATTGTAGTAGTTGTTGGATAGGACAGAGAGAAGTGGAGAGAGGAGGGGAAGACAGAGAGGGGGAGAGAAAGATAGACACCTGCAGACCTGCTTAACCACTTATGAAGCGACTCCCCTGCAGGTGGGGAGCCAGGGGCTCGAACCGGGATCCTTAAGCCGGTCTTTGCACCTCGCATCATGTGTGCTTAATCCGCTGCACTACCACCTGACTCCCAAGACCCATCTTCTTGTGGCACCTACAGAGGAGAAGGAATGAGATGCTAAGGACAGAGTCCAACTTGGGGGCCAGCTCTGGGCTCTAGCATTTGGACGCTATATGGCCCTGTGCAAGTGTTACCCTTTTTTAAAAAATATTTTTTTTATTTATTATTGTATAGAGACAGAGAAATTTTGAGGGGAGATAGAGAAGGAAAGAGATAAAGAGATACATGCTTTACCACTCATGAAAATTCCCCCTGCAAGTGGGAACCAGGGGGTTCAACCTGGGTCCTTGTGCACTGTAATGTGTGCACTTAACCATGTGTCCCACCATCTGGCCCATGCAAGGGTTAACATCTTAGGCTTCTCTCTTCACAGACGAAAGAGCAGTAGCTCTATTAACAGCCATGCAGGTGAGTGGTGACTGAGGAGAACTTCATTCACTAGGGTAGAACTGGTGGCCAAGCACTTTAGGAAGAAAACCCTGCCGTCCATACTCAGCCTACTTAGGAGGCTCATGCAACCCTTTGTCTGGAGCTCACTGGGATTTCCTTCTCCAAAGCCTTTAAAGTAGGCCAGCTCCCCTCTGCTGGAATGCTTCCAACCTTTAGAGCTTATGAAACAGCCTCACTTCTGTTTTTCAGAGATTTGGCAGTGAAATCAACGGCTCCACTCCACAGCCTGGAATGGCGCAGAGCTGTCCTGGCAGAGAGTTGGCTCCCTAAAGGGACCTAGTGGGTAAATATGGCTGAGGGTGAAGGCTAGTAGGGTGGGGGGTGAAGTCCATGTGGATGTGAACCTCTGTGATGCCAGTCACTAGACAAGAGGTCGAGGCCCAGTGATTAAATCCCCTAGGGGCAAAAGTCAGAATGCATAGATTTCAGTTCTGAGTATATATTGCTTTAGCCTAAGCAGTTATGTTTAAAATTTGTAGACAGATTGAATTATGACACTGGGCTACAATTGTTAAAGCATTTCTAATAATACCTTCTTTTTTTTTTTTTTTTTTTTTGAAATTTTAAATCACCTCTAATCTTAGACCAAGTAGACCAGAAGCAAGCAGAATTCCTTTGGTAAACAAGCCACAATCCAGGAGTCACGAGGCCAGGGCAGGGATAAGGATGGAGTCTGAAAAGGGATAGAAGCAGGACAAGCAGCAGCACACCACATTAAGTCCTAGTTCCAGCCCCTGGCTCCCCACCTGCAAGGAGGTCGCTTCACAAGCAGTGAAGCACGTCTGCAAGTGCCTTTCTCCCTCCCTCCCCCACAATCTTCTCCTCCTTTCTCAATTTCTTTCTGTCCTATCCTATGACAAAAATGAAAAGAAAAAAAAAAGGCCTTGGATAGAAGCGCCCAGTGGTTCAGAAGAATCCATCAGTGGGTGTTGGGTAGTTGCCATCTCCCCCTGGCTTCTTCTTATCCATATGGCTATATAGGGATTTACTGATCCAAAGGTTTGGTCTATTTACATAAATCACTTTTACATAAAGCACTCCAGGGCATTGGTGGTTCAGTTATAGGATTCTCGCCTGTTCCGCCCCCTCCTTGTCACACTCTGATTTTCACCAGTCACTTTTCTCTCCACCCTCTCTATATCACATCCTGTTTCCACCCTACTTGGAGAGTATAAAAACAGCTGCTCTTCTGATTAAAGACACTTGGAAATTGCTTTCTGGCTCCGAGAGTTCCAGAGTGTATCTCCTGCGGAAGTTGGTGCAGCACGCGTTCCTGATCCCTCTCCCACACAGCAGCCTAGATCAGCTCCAGTTGAGTTCTCTCCAACCCAGAGAGCACTAGCTCGGGAAGAAGTACCCTCAGGCTATCCCGGCAAGTGGGCATCTAACAGTGATATGTACCCAACCACACTGTGCTGCTAAGCTGTGCAGTGCACACCACTGGGCAAACTGTGGACTGCAGCGCGGGTCAACCCTCCACCCACAAGACAATAAAGATGCCATAAGGTTCTGATGCTGAAACTCTATGTCCTGCAGCTCTCCCAAGCAACTGACATCTATTAAGCTGTTTCATAGTAGCAATGGCCCTGGCTGTAGATGAAGTAACCAAGGCACAGAGAGATTAAGGATCTTGCCCTAAGTCACTCAGAGGTAAACGGTGCTTTCAAAATTCAAACCCAGGGTAATCTAGTTTAGTGTTTACAGGTTAACTGGAGGGGTTTCTGTGATGGAGGAAGCACCCAGCACAGAAAGAACCAGGAAAAAGCAGGTTCCAGAGGCCAGAATCTTAAGAGACTCTCATGGCTAAGGCTCTAAAGTCCCAGCTTCAACCCCCTGCACCACCATAAACCAGAGTTGAGCAGTGTTCTGGTAAAAATAAACAAACAAGCCTCTTTGGAAGGGGTAGATAGCATAGTGGTTATGCAAAGAGGCCAGAATCTTTGGAGCATCAGGCCCCACCCAGGCTGCTCTTGAGAGCCCCACCTCTTAGGCTGGGAGGGAGGAAGCTGTGGGAGGGAGGAAGCTGTGGGAGCCCCACCTCTTAGGCTGGGAGGGAGGAAGCTGTGGGAGCCCCACCTCTTAGGCTGGGAGGGAGGAAGCTGTGGGAGGGAGGAAGCTGTGGGAGCCCCACCTCTTAGGCTGGGAGGGAGAAAGCTGTGGGGAGCTCACGCCAGAGTGCAGGACCTCTCCAGAGTTCGCTCCATAAACACCTGGGCACTGGGACTCTTCACCAAACTCCCAAAATGGAAGAGTGGCGCCCCCCTGAAAAGACAGCAAGCCCACCCCCACCACCACCCAGAAAGGAGAAGAGCACCCAAATCAGAATAGCAAATGCAGAGAGCCAGAGCTACATAAACATCAGCATGAACATTAACTTGGAGGAGAGACAGCTACAATGGACCATGGGGACTGTTTTTTTCTCTTTCTTTCTTTCTTTCTTTCTTTTAAATTCCATGGATTGTCTTTCAAAGAAAACAGTAAACACTAAACATAAAACCAATGTTCAGAGGAAGAGCCCTGCATCTGTTCTGGTTGTCAGGATCTATGAGCTCTGAGGTTACCCCATCAGTCCTGAAACCTGGCACCAGGACATACCCGCCCTCCCTACTGCAGGTACTGGGGAGGGGTGCTGAGGGTATATTTCTACATAACTAGCATTCAGCAAAGGGTCTGTGTGAGGAGTATCTTTGAGGGATAGCAATCTTAAAGCATGGGCTAAAACTATTAGAGACATTAATAGCTGGGGTGGAGGGCAGTGGAAACTCAAACTGGGGCTTTTTTTTTTTTTTCCTTTTTCCTCTTTCTTTTTCTTGGATACTGCAGAATTTCCAGGGAGCCTGCAGAGCTACAGCATCCTGCATCCTCCTGCAGAGAGAGGCAACAGCTTTGCCAGACTCAGAATGTCCTCAGCCTCACTCAACCCACCCTACCCTACTCCCACCCTTCAGTTCAGTTTTGCAGCCAGATTCACCCTGAGGTGGGAGTGGGGGAAGGGTGCATTCAGGGGTTGGACTCTCATAATTATATTAAAAGCTTGTGACAAGACCAACCTTTTTGCCTTCTATTTCTGTCTCATTGGAATTCAACTGTGCCACTTCAATGGCTGAAATACAAGAGAGGGGAAGGATTAATCAACCCTTTCCTGGGACTAGGGGGAGACAGCAGAGTGTGTTGTGTGCCCAGTACTTATGTCCACAAGGAGACTGACGTCCTGTGTCTTTGATTTATAGGAAAATTGCCCAGAATCTGGAGGGGAAGGATGATGGCATGAAATCCTTGTTGTCTCACTTAACTTTAAAGTGCTTACATATGTGGTCTGGGAGGTGGCACAATGGATAAAGCATTGAACTCTAAAGCGTGAGGTCCTGAGTTCGATCCCGGGCAGCACATGTACCAGAGTGATGTCTGGTCTTTCTCTCTCTCCTCTTATCTTTCTCATAAATAAATACAATCTTAAAAAATGCTTACATATGCTTTTATGCCACAACACAATCCTAAAGCTAAAAGCCCCCCCTCCTCCCCCAACAAAGGGTCTCCTTGGAGAACTGGCTTTTTCTTTACATACCTGCTCTCCTCTTGGCCTAACTCTGGGCAAAGTTAAGGTCACTAGTTAGAACCTGGACTAGTGTGTTGGCCAAGGTCTCAACTACCCTGCCCACACACGTCCTTCTTTGATCTGAGAGGAGTTAAGAGTATCTGAGCTTAATGGATGATGTGAAATTAGAGAGATGATCTTATCAGAATGATAACAGGTCGAAAAAGGCAACATGCATGAGTATACCAATAGCCTACTCTTGCTGAAGACACTAACAATAACACTGCCAACTATATAACATATTCCAGAACTCGACTTAAGCACATGATGTGACTTCTCTAAGTTAAGTCTCATGGGAGTCTTCTTAAAATTTTTGTTATTGATAATTTGTTACAAGTTTGTAAGATTACAATATATAGTTCCACACTACACTCACTACCACAGTTCTATATCCTCACCCTCCCACCTCCCAAAGATAACCAGCAGAGTTCTCACAAGTCTTACGGTTTATTGCTTCTGTTTTATTTGGATTTTTTAAACTTAATGTAAATCAGATCTCCAGATTCCACATACAAATGAAACCATCTGACAGTTGTCTTTCATCTCTTTACTTGTTTTGCTAAGAATAATCACCTCCAGCTCCATCCATTTTGTCCCAAAGGACATAATATTATCCTTTATGATTGCACTGTAATATTCCATGGAATATATTTATCCCATAATTTCTTTAGCCAGTCTTCTGTTGATGGGCATCTAGGCTACTTCCACTCTTTGGCTACTGTGAATAATGCAGCTATGAACATAAGGGGTGCATATGGCTCTTCTAATTAGTGCTTGAGTGTTCACTGGATAAATGCCTAAGAGTAGTATTGCTGGATCATAAGGTACTTCCATTTTTATTTTTTTATTTGAACCCAGGTCCTTGTGTACTGTGATGTGTGTGCTTAACCAGGTGCATTAACACCTGGTCCAACAGACAGGGGTTTTTTTGTTTTTTGTTTTTTTTTTGGATTCAGGTAACACTAACTGCCCCAGAGACTGAAAGAACTCTTGTCCCTGTTTTGATCTTTTCAGCGTCTCCCTAATCAAAAATGAAGTTATCATTCCCCAAACTCTTTCCCTTCTCCCAACAAAAGAAGCAACTGCTGCCCTCTTTTCTGTGAGCCAGAGAATTTATTTGGGGGGTGGTACCACCAAAATGTAAGAGTATCTTCCAACATGCCTCCTTCTATCAAGAAGCTCATCTTAGGAGTTGGGTGGTGGTGCAACACCCCCACAAGTCCCCACCTGCAGGGGGAAAGCTTTGTGAATGGTGAAGCAGTGCTGCAAGTATCTGTCTTTTTCCTCTATCTCCCCTTTCCCTCTCGATTTCTGGCTGTCTCTATCCAATAAATATAATTTAAATTTTTTTTAAATTTCTCAGATTAAAAAAAGAAAGAAAAAGCTCATCTTACACTCCCAGCAGAGGCCATGCCTACTTTCTACATGAAAGCTATCATTCTCTTTCCTTGGTGCCTCTGTCCCCTCCCCCTAGCCCACCTGCCATCCCAGCAAAGTAGTAATTGACTCATGTAGCTAGAGAAGAAACCAGAAGTGTTGGGCAGGGCTTCCCCACCCTGTGTTCCCACACTTCCTGGAAGATGTCCCTACTAGGCAGAGAGTCCTGGGAAAATGCCAAGAACAGAAGTAAGTACTGAGGAAGAGCTCATTGGAGAGTAGCTCTTATCTTCTTATCAGGGCTGCCAGGCTGTGCAGAGCATAGTTTGGGACACAGAGTTAGCAGTGTCTTTACTGAAAAACAGCTTGTACTATCCTTTCCAGTTCTCATCTACGACTCTTGCTTTATGAAGCCTGACAACTCCATAGCTCCTGGGGTGCAGCCCAGTCATGGGTCAGTTAAGCAGAGAACAGTGACCACTGCAGCCCTTGCTGACAAAGGAAATGAGGCTGAGTGAGGCTGGGGGGGGGCACCCGTGGCCACACTGACACTAGAGGCACCAGCAGCTCACTTTCTGAGTCTCCCTGAAGGGCTTTTGTTTGGGAGGGAAGGGAGTAAAACAAGACATTGATTTCTGTATCTGTGTCTTTCTAGCCACAGATGAACTTTGGTCTATGCCTCAGATAAATCTCACCTTTGTGATAAAAGGAAGTAAATGATGGGTAAAAACAGGTTCCTTCTTTCTTTCTCTCTTTCTTTCTTTCTTTCTTTCTTTCTTTTATTGTTATTATTTTCTTTCTCCTTTCTAGCTATAAATAGCAGCTTTGTTCCTGGGACTCCATGAAATGATTTCTGCCTGGAAATTACAGGATCAGCCAGAACAGAGCATCAGATGACAGCAAGGAGCCAGTCCCGGGGAAAGACAGGCAGGATGCAAAGGTCAAAGCAGATGCTGTTTTATGCTCTCTTCTCCTTCTTTTTAAATTTTATTTATTTATTTATTTATTTATTCATTTATTTTGGATAGAGACAGAGAGCAATTGAGAGGGAAGGGGAAATAAAGAGGGAGAGAGACAGAGAGACACCTGCAGCACTGCTTCACCACTTGTGAAGCTTCCTCCCTCCAGGTGGGGACCAGGGGCTTTAAACCTGGGTCCTTGTGCACTGTACTAAGTGCTTAACCACCTGTGCCAAGACCTGACCCTTTTTTGTTGTCTCCTGGAAACACTGTATCTCAGCTAACCCCCAGTAAAACAGACAATATTCATTTGAGTGTTACATACACAAAGTAGGAGGAGCTTGCAAAAACCTTCCACATATGTCCCCCTCCCACCAACACTCACTAGAAGCCACTGATAATATTAAAATGGGATGGGGGATGAAGAAGTCACAGAAAAGTCTCGAAGCCAAGTGCTCCGACTCAGTTCCTATTTGCATGCTGTTTTGCTGGGTTCCTTAACACACTTTGTAGCCACAGCGTGGGGAGTCACAGCTACCGGATCGATCTTCCTTCTTTATTGTGGTGGAAAGAGCACAGCGTCTGGACTCAGACTCGGTGGCTCAGTCTTTACCGGCTTTGTAACCCTGGAACTTCACAGAGCTCACTGTTTCTGTGAGACAGTACTTCCCACATAACATCACTTCATAATAGATGCTCAGTAAATAGTGCTGCTGTCATGGGAAGCTCCTTGAAACAAAGCCTTTGAAAGAAATGTCTTTCTAGCATGGATGGAGATGGTCCTCCTAACAGTTCAGCCAGGTGTTGGAAAAGCCAAGAGTTGAGGTAAACTGAAAGCAATAGAATTTTTCTTGTTTTTTTATTTTAATATTTATTTATTTACTCCTCCAGAATTATATCGCTGGGGCTTGGTGCCAGCACCATGAATCCACCACTCCTGGTGGTCATTTATTGGATAGGACAGAGAGAAATTACAAGAGGAGGGGGAGACAGGGAGGGCAAAAGAAAGATAGACACCACAGACCTGCTTCACTGCTCATAAAGTGTCCCCTCTGCAGGTGGGGAGCCGAGGCTTGAACCAGGACTTTTGCACAAGTCCTTGCATTTAGTAGTATGAGCTCTTAACTGGGTGTGCCACCACCTAGCACCCAGTATTTTGCATCAAGGTGAGTAAACTATCATAGTTAGTGGGTATAAATGCTCTAAACTTTAATATTTACACTTAAATTATTAGACTGTTCTCCCTTTCCTTTTCTTCTACTGGATTAATTTTTTTTCATAGTAATTTCCATAGTAATTTCCCATAAAGGGGACTTTTGTTAACAGTGTACTTTGTTCACTATAATAGGGTAATGGTTTTATTTTATTTTATCATTTTATTGCAGACTTCGTGGTTTATAGTATTGTTGGTGACATATGGATACAGTTTCTCATCTCTCTGTGACAGTTGTCGGCAAAATTCTCACCCTAACTAGGTCTTGTTCACCATCGTGTGCCAGGACCCCCCAACCTCTCCACCCTCCATTTCCTCTCCTCCTCTAGAGTTCTTTGCTTTGCTGTAATTGCCACATTCAGTCCAATTTTCACTTTGTGTTTTCTCTTTCTTTGTTTCAAGTTCCACCTATTAAAGTGAGATCATCCAAGGAAGCTTATCTCAGCTCACATGACTCCTTCAAGTTCCATGCAAGGCGAAGCAAAGGAGATGACTTTGTTTTTAATAGCTGAACAGTAACCCATTGTTTCTATATACCATAACTTTCTTTGCTAACCTTTTTAAAAATCCTTATTTAGTTATTGGATAGAGACAGACAGAAATTGAGAGGAAGGAGAAAATAGAGAGGGAGAGAGACAGAGAGAGACCTGCAGCCCTGATTCACTACTTGTGAAGCTTTCCCTTGCATTTAGGGACTGGGGACTCAAACCTAACATGTGACCTCAATCAGGTGCCACGATACATTCCTCAACTTGCTTATCCACTCAACAATTTTCTTTGCAAAACAGAATCAATCCTTTCAAAGCTTTTTTTTTTTTTTAACTTTACTTATTTAATTTGATATGACACAGAGAAACTGAGAGAGAGGGGGGAGAGAATAGGGAGGAGAGAGAAAAACAAAAACACCAGTAGCACTTATTCACTGCTTGTGAAGCTTCTTCCTTTGAGTGTGATTTGTGGCCTTGAATCTGGATTCTTGCATATGGTAACACATGCACTTAACCAAGTGCATTTCAGTTGGCTCCTGGAATGAGTCTTTTTAGATTCCACCCATCTCTTGGGCCTCCACTCAAGTCATTCTCTTCCCAGTTCTGGGACAGTCCCAAATATGCCAAGAGGTTATGCCATCTGGTTCAGACTCAATAGCTCTGCCTCATACTCATCCCTCCAAAGCAAGTGATGGTGTAAGACTGTAGAGCCAATTTCTAGAGACTGCAGGTCTGAGTGCATTCAGACATTTGGCTTCTCACTTAGAACTGTGTGAGCTTGGTCAAGCTATTTGACCTCTTTGAGCTTTGGTTTCCTTATAGACAACATTATGAAAAATCCTACAGCTATAATAACAACTCACAGAATTAAGATAAGCAAGGGCCAGGTGGTGATGCACCTGGTTGAGTACACATGTTTATAATGCACAAGAACTCAGGTTCAAGCCCCTGGTCCCCACCTGCAGAGGGAAAGTTTCACAAGTGATGAAGCAAGGTTGCAGGTGTCTCTCTGTCTCTCACCCGCAGAGGGAAAGTTTCACAAGTGATGAAGCAAGGTTGCAGGTGTCTCTCTGTTTCTCACCCTCTCTATCACCCCCCCTTCACTCTTGATTTCTGGTTGTCTTTATCCAATAAATAAAAAGGATAAAAAAAATAAGTAAAACTTGCTTCTAACAATTCCCAGTTAATAACCATTATTAAGAATCATTTCTTTCTTTAATTTTTTTAAGTATTTATTTCTTGGGTAGAGAAAGTCATAAATTGAGAGAGAAGGGGAAGATCAATAAGGAGAGAGACAGACACACCTGCAGCCCTGCTTCACCACTTGTGAACCTTTCCCCCTACAGGTCCGGGGTCCAGGGGCTTGAACCTGAGTCCTCATGCACTGTAACATGTGCTCAACCAGGTACACCGCCACTCAGCCCCTTTTTTCCTCCTCCTCCTCCTCCTCCTCCTCCTCCTCCTCCTCCTCCTTCTCCTCCTCCTCCTTCTCTTCCTATTTCTTTTTCTTTTCCTTTTTGGTCATCTTTAGGGCTTCACATCTCCTGGCTGACTTTCTCAGATGGAAAGAGACAGAGGTGCAGAGAGAGAGAGTAGAAAAGAGGCCACAGCTCTGAAGCTTCCTTCAATGCAGTGCTGGCTGGGCTTGAACCTGGGTTGTACACATGGCAAAGCAGTACACTCCCCTGGAGATCTACTTAGGAGTCATGTCTCAGGTAAATTCATAGACCTCCATTCTTTCATTTCCCCCAACACACAGTCATGTTCTAACGATAATCTGTGGCCAAGTGGGGTTGGCATAGAGGCTGTAAGAGCACAGGGCTGTCTAACATGGCCCTACAGGTAACTGACCAGACAAAAAGTTGAGTTCAGCTTGACCATTAGGTTTTCTGCCAACATTTTCTGCTAAAATTGAATTTGGAAAAGAAAAAGGTCATGATCAGAGACTCCTGCTGGCCTTACCCTTTGAAAATAGAAAAGAGGGAGTTGGGCATTAGCACAGTGGGTTAAGCGCACGTGGTGTGGTGAAGCAGGTCTGCAGGTGTCTGTCTTTCTCTCCCCCTCTCTGTCTTCCCCTTCTCTCTCCATTTCTTTCTGTCCTGTCCAACAACTACTACAACAATAAAACAAGGGAAACAAAAGCGAATAAATAAATAAATAAAATTTAAAAATATAAAAAAATAGAAAAGACTGGGCCAGGTGATGTACACATTACCATGTGCAAAGACCAGGGTTCAAGTTCGGCAATCCCCAGACGGGGGTGGGGGAAGATTTAAAAGCTGTGAAGTAGTAATACTGGTGTGTCTCTCTCTCCCTCTGTATCTTGCACTTTCCTCTTAATTTATTTCTATACTATAAAATAAAATAAAGGAGAAAAATGAAAAAAATAGTGGATGGAATTGGTGAAGTTGTCATGCAGGCACTGAGCTCCAGCGATAATCCTGGTGGTGAAGGAAAAAAGGAAGGAAGGAAGGAAGGAAGGAAGGAAGGAAGGAAGGAAGGAAGGAAAGGGGAGGGAAGGAAAAGAATAAAGAGAAATCTTAGAGCTCGAGCCGGATGGTAGTGCTGAGCACATATGTTACAGTGTGTGAGGACCTGGGTTCAAGGCCCCAATTCTCACCTACAGGGGGAAAGTTTTACAAAGAGTGAAGCAGGGCTACAGGTCTCTCTGTGTCTCTCTCCTTCTCATCGCCCCATTCCTCTTGGAATGATTCTGTTTCTATCCAATAAATAAAGATAATAAATTTAAAATAATAATATGTAAGATTTATTATTATTATTATTAACCAATTATCATTGCTTAGCTCTGTCTGACGTTGGTGCCGGGAACTGAGCCTGAGACCTCAAAGCCTCAGGTACATAAGCTTTGTTGTAGAAGGAAGTTCAGTAATGCCCATCAAGATTCAGGAGACTTCTCCTTGCTGGCTCCAAACCCCTAGCCCTATTTGTGATTTTCTAACCCTGACAATGCATCTCATACCTTTTCTTTGAAGCCACCGAAGGAGGTTGATTTGAGCAGTAACTCCTACATCCACTGCAAGTCCAGGCTGGTATTACAGCGAATAAGCCACTATCCTCCAGGGCCTTCAGTATTATTCAAGCACAAATGTCAGCTATGCCTCACCATGCAGCAAAACACTATGTAATTTTTTTTTTTTTTTTGCCACTAGGGTTCTCACTGGTGTTTGGTGCCTGCAAGATGAATCTACCACTTCCAGTGGCCATTTATTTCCTTTTAATTTTTATTTTGTTTTAATTTCATAGGACAGAGAGAAAATGAGAAGGGAGGGAGAGCTAGAAAGGAAGAGAGGAGGGGGCCAGGGGATGGGGCACTTGGTTAAGCACACACATTACAGTGAGCAAAGAACCAGGTTCAAGCCCTTGGTCCCCACCTGCAGGAGGAAAGCTTCATGAGTGGTGAAGCAGGGCTGTAGATTCTGTCTCTTCCTCTCTCTCTCTATCTCTTCCCCATTTCTTAATTTCTCTCTGTCTCTATCCAATAATAAAAATAAATAAATAAAAATATTTTTTAAGAATGAAAAGAAAAGAGAGAGTTGCTTCACTGATTCACCACAGTGAAATCTGAATCCAGGTCATTGCACATGGTAACCTGTACACTCAACTGGGTACACTAGCACCCAGCCCCATTTATGTGCTTCTTAAAATATGTTTCTTAGAGAGAGGCCTCCCCAGACCCAGAAAGATGCCTTTGTTCAGCTAAACCAGAACCAGAGGCAGAGCCAAAATGGGCTCTCATACTGAGACTACTTTACTCAATAGTCACCTTAAGATTTCAAATCATTTTTTGGGGGGGAAGGCTGTACTCCCAAGATATAAATCCTGTGAAAGTGAGTCTGTGTGTGGTGCTTAAATGAGGCAGCTTGTGACATGGGTATTTCATTTCTGTAATCAGTTCTAAATATAAAAGCATAAAATGTCAGGTTACCGCACTATTTTTCTTGTGTTGAAAAAAAGAGAGAGAGAGATGTGGCTTCATGGCAGGAGGCTATGAGAACTGCTTCATGTCAAACCCCGGAAGACCCCCCCTCAGAAGCTGCAGCTGACCCTCAAAGCCCTTCCTGGGTCAGTGTGTTGCAACAGGCACCAAGGATAAAAGCCAACCCTTCCCTCCTGCCATTGTCCAGGATATCTTGGTGGCTCCAAGGGCTCCTGGCACCCCCATGCTCTACATATTGTCCTAGAGGCTCCCTGCCCAAGTGTCCCTCCTGCAAAGCACAGTCACAGAGCCCCACGGGGCAGTCCTCCAGGTCCTATTCTTAGGAAAGGTGCTACCCGCCCCCCACGCAGAAGGACTTTCCTTGCCTCAGGACTGGGGCCTAAGGGATGATGTTGAGAGCCTGTCATTTTTTAAGATAGAGGCAAAGAGAAAGAGATTGAGAGAGAGAAACCACAGCACTAAAGCTTTCTTCAGTGCTGTGGGGGCCAGGCTTGAACCTAGGTAGTAGGCATGGCAAAGCAGCAGACTCTCCAAATGACCTATTTCATCGGCCAGACCTCAAATCATTTTAAAATGTTTAAGTCTTGGGAGGCAGGTGGTGGTGCACCTGGCTAAGTATACATATCGCCATGCACTAGGACACAGTTTCAAGTTCCTGATCCTTACCAGCAGGTGGAAGATTCCTGAGCTGTGAAGCAGGTCTACAGGTGTCTATCTTTCTCCCTCTCTATCTTCCCTCCCCTTTCAATTTCTCTCTGTCCAGTCAAATACAAATAGAAAGAAAAAAAGAAAAAAAATGGCCTCTGGGAGTGATGGATTCATAGTGCTGGCACTGAGCCCCAGTGATAACCCTGGTGAGGGGGAAAAAAAAGTTAGGGGCCAGGCAATGCTGCACCTGCTAAGCAAACACATTACAGTGCAAAAGGATCTGGGTTCAAGCCGCTGGTCCTCACCTGCAGGGGGAAAGCTTCATGAGTGGTAAAAAGGGTCTACAGGTATCTATCTATCTCCCTCTCTATTTCCCCCTCCTCTCACTTTCTATCCAATAATAAATACATAAGAGATTAAAGAAAAAAAGAAAAAATCTCTAAAAAGTTTAAGTCTGAGACCTAAGGAGGGGACCATGCTAAGTTAAATAGTAACTTCTTGGGCTTTGCTTTCTTGGGTCACAGATGTTAATAATTTTGCATTCCTTCAGCAATGGTTAAACACAAGAGGTTTGTGGTGACTGCAAACCCTCCTAGACAGACAGAGGAAATAGGACCTGGGAACAATTGTCGGTACTTTCTAAGCTGGTGTTTTTGCTTATACCCTCTGCCTCATATACACAAGCCATCTAGCTGTCATGTTTGTAATTTACAGCCCCAAATAATGGAACTCTGTGGTGTCTATATTGTTTTCACAGTTGACTAATAGGGTTAATTATGATCCTTTGCTCCCCACTCCTAGGAGTTATAACAAAAGCCACTTGAGGTAAAACTCACCTTTGATCAATCACAATCATGTCTCCCATTTTCAACCTGGTTGTGCTCCATTGTCTGACTGTTTAGTTTACCTGGAGTCTCTCAGAGCACAAGAATATCAACTCTTGAAATCAACCTTTCCCATAACTGCACCCCCAGAGTTCAGAACATTGTGTGGTTCAACACCCAGGGCTCCTTGTAGCTTGAGCTGCTATTTTGTAGAAGTGGGAAATAGAAGATGAAGGGGAGGAAGCACCAAGGTGCCAGGCTCTGCAATGGAGGCCACAGTAATACAGTTATGGGAAATCTTAAACAGACTGTGAGAATTCCACTTCTATTTAGAGGGAGCAGTGCATATGTCCTTAACTAGTAAACTGGGCACCACACGCCCAGGTCTCAAACTAAATTACAAGGTCATGTAATCAAAACTGCCTGGTACTGAAAAAAAAAAAGTAGACATAGTGATCAGTGGAATAGAATTGAAAGCCCAGAAATATGCCCCCGCACCTATGGACATCTAATCTTTGACAAAGGTGCCCAGACTAGTAAATGGTAAAGAAAGCCTCTTTCACAAATGATGTTAGGATAATTGGGCTAAACCACTACATTTCACCACAGACAAAAATAAGCTCCAAATGGATCAGGGACTTGAATATTAGACCAGAAACTATAAAATACTTAGAAGAAAATATGGCAGAACTCCTCTCCATCTAAATTTTATAGGCATCCTCAATGATACAAATCCAATTGCAAGGGAGACTAGAACAAAAATAAACCAATGGGACTACATCAAATTAGAAAGCTTCTGCATAGCAAAGAAAATCACCACCTGAACAAAGAGACCCTTCACAGAATTGGAGAAGACCTTTACATGCCATACATCAGACAAAAGCTAATAACCAAAATATATAACAAGCTCACCAAACTCAGGAGAAAAAAATCAAAAGTGGGGAGATGATATTAACAGAATATTCAACCAAAGAGATTCAAAAGGCCAATAGACATGAAAAAAATGCTCCAAGTCATTGACGGTCAGAGAAATGCAAATGAAGACAACAACAAGATACCATTTCACTCCTGTGAGAATGTCATACGTGAGAAAAAGTAGCAGCCACAAATGCTGGAGAGGTTGTGAGGGCAAAGAAACCCATCTGCATTGCTGTTGGGAATGTAAATTGGTCCAACCCCTGTGGAGAGCAGTCTGGAGAATTCTCAGAAGTGAATCTACCCTATGACCCTGTAATTCGTCTCCTGGGGATATATCCTAAGGTATCAAACACATCCATCCAAAAATATCTACTGTATTTTACTGTCAACTGTAAACTATTTATTCCAAAATAAAAAAGAAAGAAGGACTTAATTTTTTTTTTTAATATTTACTTATTTATTCCCTTTTGTTGCCCTTGTTTTATTGTAGTAGTAGTAGTTGTTGTTGTTGTTGTTGTTATTGATGTCATCATTGGTTAGGACTGAGAGAAATGGAGAGAGGAGGGGAAAACAGAGAGGGGGAGAGAAAAATAGACACTTGCAGACCTGCTTCACCACTTGTGAAACAACTTCCCTGCAGGTGAGGAGCTGGGGGCTCAAATGGGGATTCTTTGCGCTTTGTGCCACCTGTGCTTAACCCACTGTGCTACTCCCAACAATTATTTTTAATGGAGGGCTTGGGGTAACATACACTACCACACGAGAAAAATGGGTCCTGAAATTAGTGCAGCCTGAAATGTTCCTAGCCGTGACGGCAGAATTTGAGCTCAGAGCTACATGGATGCAGAGGTTACATAGATTCCTGTGCTGAATATGGGCACCAGATCAAAGTGATGGGGTTTACAGTTAGCAATATACACTTTCCTCATATTTGGGACCTATTCTCTGCCCTGATCCAGCTTTCTAGTCCTGTTTCAAACTCTGACACCATCTCCCCAGACAATAACTTTAGCTCATATGCATGTTAGCTGTCAAGCTCAGGCAAAAATTAGTAGTCGTAGGCCTCTTGGAATATACCTAAAATAGACCTACTAGCTTTTTCCAAAACAGAGACAACAAATCTTCATCTGAAATATTCTTGCCTTTAGGTTCATAATTAGCCAACAATTTGTTCTGCTTTATATCTTAACTCTTTTTCAGCCACCAGGTTCTAGATATTACCATGATGCCAACCTGACTTCCCTGGGCAGAAGACCTCACCAATGTGTCCTGCTGGATCCCTGACATTCCCAGAACCCTGCTCCACTAGGGGAACAGAGACAAGCTGGGAGTGTGGATCAACCTGCCAATGTCCATGTTCAGCAAGGAAGTATTTACAGAAGCCACACCTTCCACCATCTGCACCCCATAATAATCCTGGGTCCATACTCCCAGAGAGATAAAGAATTGGAAAGCTATAAAGGGAGTGGAGGGGATATGGAGTTCTGGTGGTGGGAATTGTGTGGAATTGTACCCCTCTTATCCTATGGTCTTGTCAATCTTTCTATTTTATAAATAAAAAATTTAAAAAATGGAGGGTTTTGTAGTCAGAAAGAGAAAAGCTAAGTCACTTGCAAAAGAAAAGGTTGTGGGTGGGGGTAGATACCATAATGTTTATGCAAAGAGACTGTGATGCCTGAGGCTCCAAAATTCCATGTTCAGTCCCCTGCACCACCATAAGCCAGAGCTGAGCAGTGCTCTAGAAAAAGGAAGGAAGGGAGGGAGGGAGGGAGAGAGGGAGGGAGGGAGGGAGGGAGGGAGGGAGGAAGGAACGAAGGAAGGAAGGAAGGAAGGAAGGAAGGAAGGAAGGAAGGAAGGAAGGAAGGAAAGAAAGAGGGAAAGGAGAGAGGGAGGAAGGAAGGAGGAAAGAAAAGAAGAGGTTATTTTAGGCAAAGGCAACTTCTCTCAGGGTGGCAGGGAGGATTTATCATGCCAATTTCCTCACAGCATGAACCCCAGATCGACTAGTTTAAGATTACATTTTTGGGAGAGGATGGAACTGCATTTAAACTAGATACTAAGTCTGGGTGGGTCCAACATGAAGAACTCTTTTTTGTGTGTCCATTTGTTCTTTTATTTTAACAGCTCACAGGTGACCCTCTTGTCACTAAGCTTCCACTTTCTTTTGCCTTTGTGTATGTGCACCCCTGCTGTCCCTCCACCAGCCTAAACTTTCAGATTTAATAAGCACACCAGTCATGCTGTATTAAATTATCCTATCCTAGAGTTCTCACTGAACTCAGTCCTCTATAGATGGATTTTTTTTTTTTTTGACAATTCACACTTTTCACTAGATTTTTCATTGTCCCATTTTCTGGTTACTGATATATCTGAATTTACTTTCAACTTAAAAAATTCTTTTTAAAAAGTTATTTATTTATTTATCATTGGGTAGAGACAGAGAAATTGAGAGGGGTGGGGGAGATAGAGAGACACCTGCAGCCCTGCTTCACCACTTACGAAGCTTTCCCCCTATAGGGAACCTGGGTCCTTGTGCAGTACAGTAAGTGGGCTTAATCAGGTGTGCCACTGCCTGGCCCCTTTCTAAGTTTCTTTCTTTTTGACAGCCCCAGGTATGCATGATTTCAGTGCTCTGTGCCAGACATCTTCAGAGAGACAAAGAAAGAAAAGGCTGGATAAGGAAATAATAGAGACAGAGGGAAAGATACCAGAGTATAGGAGGTCCCCAGAGCACCCCCATGTGGTAGACACAATTTGAATCTGGATCACAGAGTGGCAAGGTAACCATGCCATTAACATTCAATTTATATTAGATTAATTTTATTATATTAACATTAGGTCTTTCCAAGTTTTTTTTAAGTTAACTATCATTTTTCATGCCTCATAATTAATATCTATTTTTTTTAAAATCTCTTGCTGAAAAGATACCATAGTGGTTATATGAAAGACTTTTATACCTGAGGCTCCAAGGTCCCACATTCAATACCCAATACTACCATAAACCAAAGCTGAGCAGTGCTCTGGTTGAAAAAAAAAAAAGTCAGAATGTAGTCTTCAGAATTTCTATTAGTGAGAGTATGGAGATCAGCCTTTGTTTGTCTGAACAATACCCTTTATTGTCCTTGCTTCTGAGAAATAGTTCTGCTAAGAATATCAATCTAGGTTGACATTTAGCTTTGAAGATGTTTTCTTATTGTTTTTTGAATTCCATTGTCATTTTATCAGCTGCCAAATTAATGATCACCTGTTCTTTTTCTTTTTTCTTTTCTTCTCTTTTCTTTTCTTTTCTTTTCTCTCTTCTCTTCTCCCTTCCCCTCCCCTTCCCTCCCCTCCTCTCCTTTTCTTTCTGCCTCCAGGATTATTGCTGGGGCTTAGTGCCTGCACTACAAATCCACTGCTTATGGAGGCTATTTTTTGCCTTTGTTGCCCTTGTTGTTTATCCTTGTCATTGTTATTGTTGTTGTTGTTGCTGTCATTGTTGGATAGGACAGAGAGAAATGGAGAGAGGAGGGGAAGACAGAGAGAGGGAGAGAAAGATAGACACCTACAGACCTGCTTCATCGCCTGTGAAGCGACTCCCCTGCAGGTGGGGAGCCGGGGGCTCGAACCGGGATCCTTACCCAGTTCTTGAGCTTTGTGCCACCTGCGCTTTACCTGCTGCGCTACCACCCAATTCCCAGATCACCTGTTTAGATATCTTTCCTTCTGACTGTCTTACAGAAACCATTTACTCCATGTTTTCACTATATTATGCCAAGGTGCTTTTTGGTCTACCTTTAAACTTTTTTTTTTTTTTTCTCTTTGGAAGTCATAGAAATTGCTGAATCTGAGGAACTGTGACTTTCAAAGTATTCAGGAAAAAAACATTTTTTTCCAGTACTTATGGTGGTCTCTGAGTGGTCAGTCTCCTCACTTTGAAGCCTCTAGACACTGATGTTCTAGGCCAGTTTTCCCTCAGGACTCCCCCTGGGTTGAAGCACTTCCTTCCTGGGTTCTGGCAGTTGTCTTATACCTGACTACCTCCATTACATATACACATATCTCACTAAAAATATATAGTCATAAATTGTGCATGGCAATGTAGGTGCTCTGCCTGGTGAGCTATTACCTTCTGCTTTTTAAAAATTAAATTTCTGAGTGATATTGTTTTACAAGGCAGCTGTTGCCTCAGGGGTACAATTCCACATCTTCCCTGTGATTTTAGTTTTTGTATTGTTTTTAATCTCAACTCTACCTACCTATGTTTGCTTTTCTATATCTTGAGCATCAATCCATCTGAAATTTACTTTTGTGTATTGTAGGAAATAAAAATCCAACCTACTTTTTCCATCTTTACACCTACCCATTGTATTTTATTAGCCTGTCTGGCTGCATTGAAAATATATGGCTGGAAAGAGAGAAGGCCAGGCGGGAATGTACCTGGTTAAGCGAACACATTACAGTGCACTAGGACCCAGGTTCAAACCCCTGGTCTCCACCTGCAGGGAGAAAGCTTCACAAGTGGTGAAGCAGTGGCTGCAGGTCTCTCTCTCTCTCTCTCTCCATATATATATATTTCTCTTTGTCCATATATATATGGAGAGAGAGAGACAAAGAGAAATTGAGAGGGGTAGGGGAGATAGAGAAAGAACAGAGACACTTGAAGTAATGCTTCATCACTCATGAACTCAGGACCTTTTCCTTAAGACTCCAGTGCTTTATCCACTGTGTTACCCCGGACCAGATTTTATATATAATTTTTAAAGGAAATAAAATATATAACTGGGAGGTGTCAGCCTCCAATGTATTCCTGAGACAGACAGCAAAACTCTATTCTTTTAGCTGCATGAGCATAGGGCTATTTTCCAGCAAGAAGTGCTGGAGAAGCCAACCATGAGTGTTCCCATGTAGCACCTGAAGAAGGGGCATGACTGCTTTCATGGGCTACTCTCTGACCTCAATGCTATCACTTCACATTCACTTCCTGTTGTTTTCAAAGGCATTAATACACAATGGCTTTAAATGCTGCATCCCATGAACATTATACTTCACAAGACTCAGCCCCTGTCTTCAAAATGCTCAGTTCTATGTGGAAACTGTCTTCACACTCAGGTAAGATAGAGGCAGATTTTTTTTCATTATTAAAAAAAATATTTTTATATTATCTTTATTTACTGGATAGAAACAGCCAGAACTTGAGAGGAAGGGAAAGACAGAGAGGGAGACAAAGAAACCCTGCAGCCCTACTTCGCCAATTGTGACCCGGGTTCTTGTGCTCTGTAACATGAGTGCTCAACACCCAGCCTCGGTAAAGTGTGCTACCACCCAGCCTCGGTAAAGAGAGATGCTATAACAATGTCTAGCAATGTGCTAGAGGCGCCACTGGTCCTGTGACGGTAGGATGGTGACAGCATCACTATCATCTTCTGGAGCAAAGTAAGGGCTTTGGTAACCATTAGATGGGTAGCATTAAAGAATAGCTAATAGCGGGAGACAAGGTGGCAACTTTGAAGCCACGACTAACTCACTAAAATTAGAGCAGAAATAAACAACATCGAACATACAAGAACCATACAAAAGATCAACGAAGCCAAATGTTGGTTCTTTGAAAAATTAAATAAAATTGACAAACCCCTAGCCAGACTCATAAAAAAAGAGAGAAGATTCAAATAAATAGAATTGTAAACGAGAGAGGAGATATCACAACTGACACCACAGAAATCCAGAAAATATTGCGATATTTCTACGAAGAACTATACGCCACCAAGCTAGAGAATTTGGAAGAAATCAAAGAATTCCTGGAAACATATGCCCTTCCAAAACTGAACCAAGAAGAACTACAAAACCTAAATGCACCAATCACAGACAGAGAAATCAAAACAGTTATTAAGAATCTTCCCATCAACAAAAGTCCTGGAACAGATGGCTTCACAAACAAATTCTTCAAAACTTTCAGGAAACAGCTAATACCTATACTTCTAAAGCTCTTCCACAAGATCAAAGAAACAGGAACACTCCCTTCCACCTTCTGTGAAGCCAACATCATCCTGATACCAAAAGCAAATAGGGACACAACAAAAAAATGAAGAAGATATCCAGAAATAACTCCCATTCACTGTTGCAGCAAAATCAATAAAATAACTAGGAATAAAGCTGACCAAAGAAGTGAAAGACTTGTATACTGAAAACTATGAGTCTCTATTCAAGGAAAAAGAAAATGATACCAAGAAATGGAAAGATATTCTTATGGATTGGAAGAATATCATCAAAATGAATATTCTCCACAGAGCCATATACAAATTTAACGCAATACCCACCAAAGTTCCACCAAGCTTCTTTAAGAGAATATAACATAAACTGCAATCATTTATCTGGAACAAGAAAACACCCAGAATTGCCAAAACAATCTTGATGAAAGGGAGTCGGGCTGTAGCGCAGCGGGTTAAGCGCAGGTGGCTCAAAGCACAAGGACCGGCATAAGGATCCCGGTTCGAACCCCGGCTCCCCACCTGCAGGGGAGTCGTTTCACAGGCGATGAAGCAGTTCTGTCTGTCTTTCTCTCCTCCTCTCTGTCTTCCCCTCCTCTCTCCATTTCTCTCTGTCCTATCCAACAATGACAACAACAATAATAACTACAACAATAAAACAACAAGGGCAACAAAAGGGAATAAATAAAATAAATATTTAAAAAATATATATCTATATATATATAACAATCTGGAGGAAAAGAAACAGAAATGGAGGCATCACACTCCCAGATCTCAAACTATATTATAAGGCCATCATTATTAAAAAAAAAACCTGGTACTGGAACAAAAATAGGCATATAGACCAGTGAAACAGAATTGAAAGCCCCCAACTAAACCCCACACCTATGGACATCTAATCTTTGATAAGGGGGCCCAAGGTATTAAATAGAGGAAGAAAGCTCTCTTCAATAAATGGTGCTGGGAAAACTGGGTCGAAACATGCAGAAGAATGAAACTGAACCACCTTATCTCACCAGAAACAAAAATCAACTACAAATGGATCAAGGACATGGATGTTAGACCAGAAACTATCAAATATTTAGGGGAAAACACTGGTAAAACACTTTCCCACCTAAACCTCAAGGACGTATTTGATGATACAAACCCAACTGCAAGAAGACTAAAGCAGAAACAAACCAATGGGACTACATCAAATTGAAAAGCTTCTGCACAGCCAAAGAAACTATTACACAAACCAAGAGACTTCTCACAGAATGGGAGAAGATCTTCACAAGCCATACATCAGACAAGAGACTAATCACCAAAATACATAAAGAGCTCAGCAAACTTAGCAACAACAACAACAAAATGACCCCATCCAAAAATGGGCAGAGGATATGAACAGAACATTCACAACAGAAGAGATCCAAAAGGCTAACAAACACATGAAAAATTGCTCCAGGTCACTGATTGTCAGAGAAATGCAAATAAAGACAACATTGACAACTCCTGCAAGAATGGCATACATCAAAAAGGACAGCAGCAACAAATGCTGGAGAGGTTGTGGAGACAGAGGAACCCTTTTTTCATTGCTGGTAGGAATGTAAATTGGTCCAATGTCTGTGGACAGCAGTCTGGAGAACTCTCACAAGGCTAGACATGGACCTTCCATATGACCCACTAATTCCTCTCTTGGGGATATACCCCAAAGACTACCTACATAACACCCAACCAAAAAGATATTTGTATACCTATATTCATAGCAGCACAATTCATAATAGCTAAAACTTAGAAGGAACCCAGGTGTCCAACAACAGATGAGTGGCTGAGAAACCTGTGGTATATATACACAATGGATACTATGCAGCTATTAAGAACAATGAACCCACCTTCTCTGACCCATCTTGGATGGAACTAGAAGGAATTATGTTAAGTGAGCTAAGTCAGAAAGATAAAGATGAGTGTGGGATGATCCCACTCATCAAAAGAAGTTGAGAAAGAAGAACAGAAAGGGAAACTAAAAGCAGGATTTGACTGAATCTGGAGTAGGGCACCAAAGTAAAAACCCTGGGGTGAGGGTGAGGGTGGATATTCAGCTTCCCGGGGTAAAGGGTGGTGTGGAGGGGTAGAGGGTGGGTGGGGTGGGACACAGTCTTTTGGTGGTGGAAATGGTGTTTATGTACACTCCTATTAATTTGTAGTCATATGAATGTCTATTTAATTAATATGAGAGGGGAAAAATTAATTGTATGCCTCAAACTTTTTAAAGCACAGACTGAGTCTTTTTTAATACAGAGGCTGAGTCTTTGATATGTTGACTCTCTCAAAAGCTTAGACTAGGGAGAACAGAAGCAACAGGTGGCAAAGCTATATACAAATAATGTCAAAGGACATAATTATGGCAATGTTGGGTGTCATACAGCAAATCCTAACAAAGGGATTTTTCAAAGTTAACCCAATTACCAAATAACGTGATTATAACAACAACTATCTATTGTCTTCTTGAACCCTAAGACAGCAGGAACCTCACATTTCCACTACAGAGCCTATATTTCCCCCAGTCCTGGAACCTCTAGGGTGGGCCTCACTTTCCTGCATGCTTCTCTCAAGTCATACCAAATAATATTGCATCCACTGATCCCAACCTAATCAACTCAACGAGTACCACCTCAGCATGCTTCACTTCAGACTGTGTCTAGAGACTTCAGGTGTGGAATGACAACCCTTCAGCTTGATTACTAGGGTGAGACCTTTCCTTTCATAGGATTCTCTAATTCCATTCCAGGCAGTTCACTTCCTAACAAAGTCCCAAAACCTAGATATAGACCAGGTCCCATGAGATAGAGCATATGTTCACATGTATTCATAAACTAGGGCAAAATATATACCTGAAAGCAGAAGTACACAATAGTCTGCAGTGAGTCTATATAAAGTTCCTAATGAAATAGTATCTTTTAGACCTATATACCCTCCTCACCTACTTCCTATTACAGTTCTCTCACTCACTCCGAAGCTAACCTTAGCAAAGCAAGTATTGCAAAAGCTGAATAAGGGCAAGAGACTGGCATACTTTAATGATGACTCTTTCAGGCCACCCCATCAGCTGGGGCCCTTAAAGGGGAGTCCTGAGATTCCCAAACAGACATGATGGGCCTAGACGTCAAATAAATCCCTCTCTCCATTGTTACTGGTTATCTCTTATCAGGAACAGCACAATAGACCCCTTTGTGGGCCCAACATAGGTCCTTGCCCTCAACTTGGATCAACAACTGTAGAGAATGTTCCATCCTCCAAAGGGAGGATGGACAACATACTCTTTGCTACACCTGAGGAAGATGGGTCGATATTGGGGCAGCATGGAATGTTCCTACTCATGACCACAGAATGTGAGCTGAGATCTAGAGGGATGCAGAGGTCACATAGGCTCCTAAGCTGAATATGGGCCCCAGACCAAATCAAATCGATGGGGTTCACAGTCAACAATATTTATACCCCTTCCCTATATTAGGGAGCTATTCTCTTCCCTGATGCAGTTTTTGTCCCTTTTTCTAGCCATGACACCAACACAGACAATAACTTGGATTCACCTGCATATCAGATTTCAGATTCAGAGAGAGAAAAAAAAAAAAAGAAAAACACTAGTATGACTACAGACCCTTTGAAATATAACTAAAATAGGCCTACTAGTTATCTACAAAATGGAGAACCCCCCCCCCCAACTCTTCATCTGCACTATTCCAGCCTTTAGGTCTATGATTGTTCAACAATTTGTTTGGCTTTGTATGTTAACTCTCTTTTCAGCCAGCAGGTTCCAGATGCTAGCATGATGCCAACCAGACTTCCCTGGACAGATGACCCCACAGATGTGTCCTGGAGCTCCGCTTCCCCAGAGCCCCACCCTACTAGGGAAAGAGAGAGGCAGGCTGGGAGTATGGATCAACCTGTCAATGCCCATGTTCAGCAGGGAAGCAATTACAGAAGCTAAACCTTCCACCTTCTGCATCCCACAATGACCTTGGGTCCATACTCCCAGAGAGATAAAGAAAGCTATCAGGGGAGTGGAGGGGATACGGACATCTGGAGGTGGGAAATGTGTGGAGTTGTACTCCTCTTATCCTATGGTTTTGTTAATGTCTCCTTTTTTAGATAGATAGATAGATAGATAGATAGATAGATAAATAAATAAATAAATTAAAAGATAGCTTTCCTGTATAAGGACAGAGTGAAAAAGCTAAGGAAGCATGAACACCAGGCTAACACAATGAAGTACAAAGTGGGACTAGACAAACAGGAGAAATAAGTTGCAACAGAGGCTAAACTAGAGACCACAGAGTAGCATCTCCTTAGTGAAAGCCCCTGGTGTTCACAAATTTAGAAAAGTAATGCTCTTCTACCTATGTTGTCCTCGTTCCTCTCCATCCACTTTCTAGGACTCATCAAAGACTGCTAGTATCAAGACAAGTTAGTATTTGATTGAAGTCTAAATGAAATTTTTGTTTTGAAAAAAGAATTCTCACCATGTTTAGTACATTCCCCCAATTTTGCATTGTTAGTGTTTTTCTTCAAGTTTCATGTTCTTTGTAAATGCCTTGTATTGAAATCTGTATTTTATTTTTTTATGGTCAAAACCACAGTGATTTTTAAAAATATTTTCTATTTAAAAGTATGCATATCTCAATAATAAAGAAGTTACTCGTCAAAAAAGGAAAAAAAAAGACTAGGTAGCGTCAGCACAGAAAGAAAAAAGAAATCTTTAGAAAGATAGTCCTGAGAGGACGCAAGATGCCAGTCCCTGGGATTTGGAGAAATGTAGAAGAGGAGGGAGGGCCTCCTCAGCCCAGCCCCCAGAGGATTTGCTCCTTTGGCACCAATTTCTCCTCCTTCTTACATATTAGTTCTGCCTGTTTGAGAGGGGACTGAGAAATTGCCAACATGATGTTGATCTCCCTCAGTCTTCAGTCTTCAGATGCTCCCCGGGTCTCTGTAGCTTTTCAGACCTGTGGAAAATAAATGATCTGGGAGTAACTTCCTTGCTGAATCTCCTTTCTGTAAGAGGGAGCAACGGAGCGTGAGGCTCCAGGATCCATCTGTCACAGGGCATTAGCTTTGTGAGTACACACTGTGCTTCCTGTGCAGAAGACACAAGCTTCTTCTGCCTCTTGCAAGGTTGGATCTGACCTTAAAGAACTTTTAGAGCTGGTAACCCCAACAGGAGAAGGGGGTTCTGTCCCCACACAGAAATGACTCAGTGAAAGATTCCGGCCCTTCAAGTCAACACCAACACACCAAAGACAAGAAAAAAAGAAAAAAAAAAAAAAAGGATGAGATGAATTGAAAACTAAGAACAAGAACAGATGGGAAAACACAAAGCAGAACTTGACCTAAAGTTGGTGTATTGGACCAAAATACAGAAATCTGGGGTGGAGGCTGAGAGGAGGGTTCAGGCAGAGGAAGGTCTAGGTAGGAGGGTTAGTGTTATGTGGAAAACTGAGAAATGTTAAATATGTACCAATAACTGTATTTTACTGACCACTGTAAACCATTAATCCCCTCAGTAAAGGGAAAAAAGGGGGGTGTGTGTGGGTTAAGCACACACAGTACGAATCACAAGGACCCATGCAAAGATCCTAAACTCTTGCCCCCAGCTTTCTGCACCTCCTACTAAAATAATAAAAATAATAAAAAATAGTAAATAATAAAATTAAAATTATTTCATAAATCCTTAAGGCTATTTAAAGTCAATTTGGCTAAAATTATTATTTTATATAATTATTGTCTGTATATTTTTGTTCTGATAGGAGATTTACTGTTTGTCATATTTTCATTGGATGAAATTATTTAGTCTACAGGGGCAAGGCAGTGGCATACACGGTTAAGCACACATATTCATTACAGTGCACAAGGACCCAGGTTCAAGCCCCAAATACAATCAGTAGAATGACTATTATCACAAAAATAAGAAGGCTGGTGAAAAAGTACACTAGGACAGTGTGCTGTTTTGTCATATGTGCAACCCAGTTTTGAGCCTGGCCCTCACCCTATTGAAGGTAACTTCAGAACTGTGGTCTCTTTCATTTTTTCTCTGACTTTGTACCTTTGTTTCTTCAAAAGGAAAAGAAAGGGAAAGAGAAGAAAGGAAAAGAAAAGTATTGGAACCTAAAATAGACTTCCTCACTTCTTTCCTCCCTAAGACCACTAATTTCATCTGCTCTATTTCTACCTTTGAGTTCCTGTTTATTAATCATTTTGCCCTGTTTTAATATCTTACTGCCTTTCAGCCACAAAGGTGCAGACACTACCATGATGTTATCTTGACTTCCCTGGGCAGTTGATCTCACCAATGTGTCCCAAAGCCTCCCTTGTCCAGGGTCCTACCCCACTAGGGAAAGATAGAAACAGGCTGGGAGTATGGAACCACCTGCCAATGTCCATGTCCAGCAGAGAAGAAATTACAGAAGCCAGACCTTCCAGATTCTGCACCGCATAAAGGACTTTGGTCTATACTCCTAGAGGAGTAAGTAAATGCTAGTGAAAGATGACCAAAGGGCTCTGAACTCCAACTTCATCAGGACCCAGAGAGAAGAGGAAATAAGAAGGAGGAGGAGGTGGAGATGAGGAAGAGGAGAAGGAGGACTTAGAAAGGAAGAGAAGGCAAGACCATAGGAAAAAAAAAGACCAAATATAGAATGACAGTTATAAAAATAATAGTCAACCCATATCCGTGATCTTAGAAGAACTACTGCAATTTTCAATGGAGGAAATGGAGACACAGAACTTGAGTGGTGGGAATGGTATGGAATTGTACCTTATAATTTTGTAAATCAGTATTAAATCATTAATAAATTTTTTAAGTGTCAAGAGTTAAATCCATGTTCACTAATTTGGGAGTTATTTATTGATTTGTGTCAAGCATTACTATTGGCACTGAATAGAAAAAACCTGAAAATGGCAATTTACTCAAAGCAACCTACAATGTCAGTCAAATGTTGATCTAGTGAAACAAGAGTATTTAATGTAAATTCCTTATTTCCCTAGTGAAGAAATAAATGCCAGAGATACTGAGTTGATGTAAGCCATAGGGAGAACTTGAGTGGTACAGATTGTTATTTTATTATTATTATTATTTGCCTCCAGGGTTATTGATGGGGCTCAGTGCCTGCACTATGAATACACTCCTCCTGGCTGTCATATTTTCCATTTTATCAAATAGGACAGAGAGAAATTGAAAGGGAAGGGGGGCTGGAGGGAAAGACCTGTAGACCTGCTTCACTGCTTGTGAAGTGTACCCCCTGCAGGTGTGTGCTAGAACCTGCATCCTTGTTCTGGCCCTTGTGCTTAGTACTATGTGCACATAACCAGGTGCTCCACCGCCAGGTTCCCTAGATAGTTATTTTTTATACCACACTGGGAAATGAACTCAGGACCTCTTACATGTATAATACCTCTGAGCTGCCTAGTTGGCTCAAACTTTTAGTCTACATTTTTAGAGAAAGAGAAGCACAGAGAAAGAGAAGGGAAGACATGACACCAGAGAAAGCACATGGTGTCCCCATGTGGTGCCGGTGATGGAAGCAAGGATCTCAGACACAGTAAACTATGTGTCTTACTTGCTGAGCCATGTTCTGACCCTGTTTGAGGATTTCTGCTTGCATATTCTCTCAGTACACAGCTCACAAACCAGAAGTGAGTGGGTCAACTTGTGTTTATTCAGTCTGTGAATGTCAGCAGTACATTAAGGGCACCATGAGCAAGGTAACTAGAAACAAACATGTTGATCACATATTTACTTATATATACACAATGATTTTTTGACAACTTTTTATACTCTGTACATGGTGGCTGTGGCCTCTAGTGTTGTTTGTGGGGGCTCTGGGAAAGCATAGATGTGGGTGTCAATGGTAAACTCAGAGGGTTTGTGTTTAGAGATAGGAGCTGCTCAAGAGCAGTATGAAGCTGGGATGGCAGGAAGACTCTAACATTTTTACAAGGCTTTTCAGGGGGCCAGGAAGTGGCACACCTGGTTAAATGCACACATTACAGTACACAAGGAGCCGGGTTCAAGCCCCTGGTCCCCAGCTGCAGGGGGAAAGCTTTACGAATGGTGAAGCAGGGCTGCAGGTGCTTCTCTGTCTCTTTCACTATCTTCTCTTCCCCTCACAATTTCTGTCTCTATCCAATAATAAATAAAAATATTTAAAAAGAAAAAGGCTTTTTAAGAGAAGGCATGTAAGAATGACAAGGGGAGACAACAACTTGGGTCCACCTGCATATCGGAGGTCAGGCTAAGGAAAAAACTAGCATAGTCATGGGTCCTTTGGAATATAACTAAAATAGGCCTACTAGCTATCTTCAAAAGAGAGACCCCAAATCTTCATCTGCAGTCTTCCAGTCTTTAGGTTCATGATTAGTCAGCAATTTGTTTGGCTTTATATGTTAACTCTTTTTTCAGCCACCAGTTCCAGATGCTACCGTGATGCCAACCGGACTTCCCTGGGCAGACGACTCCTCCACCAATGTGTCCTTTAGCCCTGCTTCCCCAGAGCCCCACTTCACTAGGGAAAGAGAGAGACAGGCTGGGAGTGTGGATCAACTCGGCAATGCCCATATTCAGCAGGGAAGCACTTACAGAAGCCAGACCTTCCACTTTCTGTACCCTATAATGACCCAGGGTCTATACTCCCAGATGGTTAAAGAATAGGAAAGCTATCAGGAGAGGGGATGGGATACAGAGTTCTGTTGGTGGGAACTGTGTGGAGTTGTACTCCTCTTATCCTATGGTTTTGTCAATGTTTCCTTTTTATAAATAAAAAAATTTAAAAAAAAGAATGACAAGGGATTTTTATAATTGGAGTACATGAACAACAATGAAATAACCCACAAGAGTAGGGATGGAATACTGAAATGGAAAAATAAATTATGGGGAAACAGGCTAGATTGAGTCCATGGAAGTCAAAGATATATGGAGAGAGAAAGAGAGAGAGGAGATAGATAGATAGATAGATAGATAGATATAAAGAGAGAAGAGCACAGGAGAGGGAGGTGTTTGCATTTAGTTATACTTTTAATATAAACTTAGTTTTTATTTTTAGAGTTAGGGAGGAGTCCTGCTAGAATTCTGCTGGTGTGTTTTCTTCCAGTTTGAGTAATTGCTTTAGATGGATATGGGGAAACACTCTCAGACCCACACAGTACATACCAGTCTCTGGACAAGTTCCTATGTGCTAGGATACCCTACCTGTTTTCCCCATCTGGAAATGCAGACCCTCCTCCCCCAAAGCAGAACCAACACTTCAGTGGAAACACAACATAGGGAACAGCAAAGCCTCAGCATGTTTCTCTGTGGCCGCCATCAGTGACACCACACTGACTTGGAAGCCCAAGTCCTTTCACATCTAAACTCTGTGTGATGCTAAGTCATTTATCTCAAAAGCACCTCAATCCAGAATAGCAACCTTAAAAAAAATGCAGGAACCTTTTAATGAGGAGCAGAAGTCTGTTGGCACTTTACAGACCTGCTCTGCTGAGGGCTCTGTGCTAAGACCAGACTCCCCTCTGCCATGGAGGGGCAAAAGGAGACCAGCCTTATCTGTGAGTGATGGGTAAGCTGAGAGAAATGATCTGGAGCACGGTTGGGGCGTATAGGGAAAAGAGAGGTCAGAGAAAGCTGTGTATACAACATCTGTAAAGAAAATGTTTTATTTAAAGTGTTAAATACCGTCACCATGAATTTGATTTACATTAGTTGGTGTTCATTACAGGACTATTCTGCCCTTTGGTGTTTTGTTTGCTTGTTTATTTTTTCCCCAGCCTGGACTTCCCTTTACTTTTAAAACATACTGTGTACAGGGCAGCGATCGTCACTGGAATAGAGCTATTTACATGACTAATCCACAAGTCGAGGTGCAGACATGTGAAAATTAAAAAATATATATATACCAACTTTGAAATAAATACTGCATGATGACATGTACAAATATGCCATACAGTTATGTCCCTCTTGTTAAAGTTTGAAATAATTTATATAGGAATATGCACAAAAGATTATGTGACTGTATCTTAGTATCAGGAAAATGGTAAATGTTTATTTTAAGGGAAGAGTCTCAGTCTCTTAAACCAATTGTTGCTGGTACACAAGTTTCTAAATTATCTTAATAAAGTTTAATTTGTTCTCCAACAACTTTACCTGGGGCCATCATAGATCTCAGAATGTCAAGACACAGTCTCAGTGTATTTCATATTGCACCACATAAAGAGAAGGCATTTTTAGTGATACTCATTTTAACTTTTGCACCATATCAAGCATGATAATTTTCTAATGGTCAGCACTGAATTTAAAATGGGGGGAGGGAGGAGAAAGAAAACATATTTTTGTGTATGGCCTTAATTTAAGCAAATAATGCCTATGTGAATTTCAAAAGCTACTGTAAGAAATTAAAATCAACCTATAAGCAGTACCCATAAGTGGACTTAAACCAGACAGTATGATTGGTTAATTATATAAACCAATGATATTTCCTCTAAATGGGGGAACTTAATAGAAATTTGACCTTGCAGTAGCATCCAATGATAACAACTATCTGTAATACCCAAGGCAGGGGTTTGACCCTAATTTTGTTGATGGCATCAAAGGACTGTTAATAGGCAGGTGGACTCTTTCTTTGAGTAACCTAAAAATTAGAGCTTTAAAATCATTTGTTGCAAATTTATGTTTACTATAACTTTTAGAAATGTAATTTGTGAAAAAATGAATTTTACTACAGAAAAAATGAATTAATAAACAGACCTATTCTTTAGAGTTCCAGATTTTTTGCCATATGTTTATGCACATAGTAAATGAAGACTGGCTAAAAAAATCAGTTAATTAAAAAAGAAAACTTAAGACCTCCTGGAAATAATACTTTAACCCCTGTATGAATAATGCTGGTGCTAAAAACAAATTTATTAGATATTAAAATGGCCACATATCAGGATTCTCCTGTAAACTAAAATTTGAAGATGAAAATAAAGTTACCATGCACTGTACAATAAATTGCAAAAGTTCAAAGATCTTCTTTATCAAACACATGCTGACTGACTTTAATGTACTCCCAAGTCATGTTGCAAAATTCTTTTCAACATGCTTGAAATAAAGTTCTTAAATATTCTTTCCCTTGAGAAATTCATATATTCAGAAGCTTCTACAGCTCTGAATCAAACATGGGGAAAAAGAGTGTCAGATCAAAAACAGGTTAATGTTTTAGTATAATTTTCATTCTGGCAGGAGAAAGGAACCAAAAAATTAAAAGTGGGATAAGACAAAAAGTAAGAGAGAAGATGTGAACAGTTTATACACTTTGAACTTCATAAGACTTGTATGTTTAACATGGAAACAAGTTGAATATATTTATTTGTCACATAAAGAGAATTTTAAGTATCTCCTAGAAAGTATTCTCATTTGTAATGTCTGCCAAAACACAGACTCTGATTAAAGAATAAACATGGTGTATCTTTGTATCACCCTGTTGCATTCTCTTCCCCATTTTTTTAAAACCATGCACTAGTGAAATTTATTTTTAAAAATAATATAAATTGTTGAAAATGGCTGATTTTTATTCTTTTTTTTTTTTTTGCAAGTTGCAGCCCCAAGAAAATAATTTAAGTATTTAGCTAGTTTGTGTCCATGCAAAAAAAAGTTTCTTTAATTTCATTCAGTACAGAGTAGCCACAGAACTTTGTTTATCAGAGTCCACCATATCTTGGCATCAGTGAGTGACAGGCCTGCCAGCACTCCTAGCCTGTCACTGGCATGTGGGGCTGGCTGTTCCTGATCCCTGTCCAAAGTAGGGCTGCTATTGTGTCTCAGACCACTTCTTTGGTCGCCTGCTTTTCCTCTGATGCTTCTGAGGACTTCACTCCTTGACTCCTAACATGGCTTAACGGCTGCAGAGCGTCCTTTCTGTGGCGTACAGGGTTTTGGGGTCAGAGAAATGAAGAAAAAGGAACAATAAAAATATAAAGGTACCATTGAAAAGGGCTTTTTGTTGCATGAAACTGACTGATTCTTTGAGATTAATCCATGGCTTCAGATTGGACCAAAACTTGAGTCACTGAATCCCAAACCTGATAGCTCTTCATAGCTTTGCTCTTTCACCTGAGGGCCTTCTGTAGGGCACAATGTGTGCAACTTCCTCTGAGAACACAGGATCGCTTTGTATCCCTAGAAACAGGCTCAGAAGACACAACATTAAGCATGCAGTGTTACCAGGGTTTGCGACCTGTGATTTTTTTTTTTTGTAACGCTGGTTGCTATAACAACAGTTTTACAGCTGCTATGAACGAGAGTAAGAAGGTCCTGTTGAACTTTCCAGGGATGACTGGGAAGCTCTTCTTGTAAGAGGGGCCAAGGTTGGATCTACTAGGGAGGAAGGGGGGAAGAGTTTGAACCATCCAATAACCATATTGGATAGCTCCAGTTCATCTAAGAGTATCTGGGCCACTCCCATAAAAGATTTGTGATCCATTCGGCCATAGTCTCCCCAGACAATGATCTGTTGGCAAAATGAAAAGGGATGCGATGTAAGTATAGCCTGTGTATAAACAACTGCAAACTTAAGTTCTTTGGGTTAATGTGCTAACACCAAACGTCAGATTAAACAGATATATTTAATTACTGGGATAGTTATCTTTTACTACTGGAATGCAAAAGTACATGAGGGGAAAACTTTACTGGAATGTTTTAACTATGAATATTATAGGGAGATTAGAATTTATATGTGATGGGGCCAGGCAGTGGCATACACCTGGCTAAGCACTCATATTACAATGTATAAGGAACCAGGTTCAAGCCCCTGGTCCCCGCCTACAGGGGGAAAGCTTCATAAGTGGTGAAACAGGGCTGCAGGAGTATCTTAGTCTCTTCCCCCCCTCTTTTTAAAAAATATTATCTTTATTGGCTAGAAACCGTTAGAAATCAAGAGGGGAGGGGGAGGAGGGCGGGAGAGGAAGAGGGAGGAGAGGGGGAGAGAGAGAGAGGGAGAAGGAGGGAAAGAGAGAGGGAAAGAGGGAGGGAGAGAGGAAGAAAAAGAGAGAGAGAGAACTGCAGCCCTTCTTCACAACTTGTAAAGCTTTCTCCCCTGCAGGTGAAGACCAGGGACTCGAACCCAGATCCTTCAGCATTGTAACATGTGTATTTAATCAGGTGTGCCACCACCTGGCCCCTGTTTCCCCCCCCCCCCTCTATCTCCCTCTTCCCTCTCATTTTCTCTGTCTCTATCCAATAATAAATAAATAACATAATTATAATTTATATGTGGACAGAATTTGCAAGTACACAGTTCACTTTTAAGGACATAGCAGTATCTTTAGCTCCATATCACTAATCACAGCTTGGAAGCTTCCACAGAATATCAGCTCAAGGAACATAAAAAGATGTAAGAAGAAAAGATGTAAAGATTTGACTACAAGAAAAGACATTCTTGGGTAAACAATAAGCAGTTCAGGGGGTCGGACGGTGGCACACCTGGTTAAGTGCACGTATTACAATGTGCAAGGACCCGGATTCGAGCCCCCGGTCCCCACCTGCAGGGGGAAAGCTTTATGAGTTGTGAAGCAGGGCTGCAGGTGTCTCTCTTTCTTTCTCTCTATCACCCTACTCCCTCTTGATTTCTGGCTGTCTCTATCCAATAAATAAAGATAATTTAAAAAAAAAGAATAAGCAGTTCGGTAAGTACCTGTAAAACCTTGCCTTGAGGACTCTCTTCAAAGGACAGTAGCTGCTGGTAAAGGGGTTCCAGCGTTTTTCTTGCCACTTTTGTTTTCTTTTTGGCTATGCAGACTCCATTGTCTAATAGATACACCTTTACATATGGTGCTTGGGGGAAAGCAAAGAAGAGAGTTAATGATGTACTACATCTTATGGATTCACCCAACTCAGTGTGTGTGTGTGTGTGTGTGTGTGTGTGTGTGTGTGTATGTTAGTTATGGGAGGGTTGTAACATTTGCAACAGTTTAATTTTAAGCCAAAAGAGCTTGCAATTATATAGTTACTTTTTTTTTTTTAACTAGAGTATTGATCAATTCTGGGTTATGGTGGTGCTGGGGATTGAACCTGGGATTTCAGAGCCTCAGGCATGAGAGTCTGTTTGCATAACCATTATGCTATCTACACCTGTCCAGAGCTACCAACCAAAAATCACAGGTCTTTCAACATCATGTCAAATTAATAAGATAAATAATAGATAACTATGAGCTATTAAAGCAACCTTAGGTAAAGTAAACATAGTTTCTGAATTGATTACTATTGAGGTTCACTACTATTTATTGATTTAAGTTTTATTTAGATATAATTTGTGTTCAACATCAACTGATTTATTTATTTGCTTTTTATATTTGAACACCACATTAAATAAATAAAATGAAATGCTTCAGGTCCTTAACGATATTCGAGAGAGATGTTTTGGTTTTTCATTTATCAGCGCAGAAAAGTAATTAGTCAAGCTTGAAACTATTTTGTTTTTTTTAATATTTATTTTATTTGTTTATTCCCTTTTGTTGCCCTTGTTGTTTTATTGTTGTAGTTATTATTGTTGTTGTTGTTGTTGGATAGGACAGAGAGAAATGGAGAGAGGAGGGGAAGACAGAGAGGAGGAGAGAAAGATAGACACCTGCAGACCTGCTTCACCGCCTATGAAGCGACTCCCCTGCAGGTGGGGAGCCGGGATTCGAACCGGGATCCTTATGCCGGTCCTTGTGCTTTGCGCCATCTGTGCTTAACCCGCTGCGCTACAGCCCGACTCCCCGCTTGAAACTATTTTGTTTGACTCACTTATTCCCTTGAATCATTTACCAGTCAAAAGAGCTTGTATTGTGGTAGTGAAAAAAAGGGATGGGGTTTGAGATACTATATTCAAATTAGCTGGGAAAAGGCAGCTAGTTATAAATCCTACACCTTGAAGTGCATTGGATGAACCCTTCATATAAAAGCATTTTCAAGCATGTACAAATTATGGTATTTTTATAGCAGCATGGGCTGATTAGCTCTAAGACCTTTATAAACACAATTTCCTTAATCACTCCTGCAAGGCTGGCTGTAAGGTAGGTAACATATAACTCAGAATTTCTGCAAGAATAGAAAAGTTGAGATATTCAAAGCTAGAGTTGAGTTAGCAGAAGTACTGAGGCCAGAAACCAAGTTTCAGGATCCTCAGTAATTGGTTCATACATCAGAACTGATGTTCTCTGCATCTCTGTACAACACATCTGGAGTCTGTGATATTTTACATGATTCCAAGCACTTTCAGTTATGACATTTCATTTCAAAATATGTGATATCATGATACAAATGCCTAAGGGTAGCTTTCTTTCTTTAAATGCTACAGGTGTGTGTGGGGGTGTGGGGGGTAGATAGCATAATGGTTATGCAAACAGACTCTCGTGCCTGAGGCTCTGAAGTCCCAGGTCCAATCTTCCACACCACCATAAGCCAGAGCTGAGCAGTGTTTTGGTTAAAAAAAAAATGCTACAGGAAGTTGAAATATATCATCAGAATGTCTTACATACAGAGGCATGTGCTATGTTAGACAACTATTGTCTATTTTTATTCTAGTTCTAGAGCTCTAGAGACTATGAAGGAGAATTTAGAAGCCCCAGATAAATTGAAGAATGATGCAAAACACCTGTTAACAAGAAAAAGAACTTCTGCATATATTGTACAAAGAAATGGTCCAAATAAGGTAGCAGTTTCTAGTACTTTACACTAATTTGGCAATTTAGATAGCCCAGCAGGCTGCCTTCATTAAGTGCTCCTCCAGGATAAGCATGCAAACCATTATAAAGAAGTGAATACAGGCTGCCTTCATTAAGTGCTCCCCCAGGATAAGCAAGCAAACCATTATAAAGAAGTGAATACTTATTAGTATTCTTGGTCATCTAAAAACAACTTTTTTAACATTCAATAAAAAGAAAAGTTATAAAAACCAGAAAGAGTAGATTATGAATAGTGATAGAAGAATCACTTGTTTTTACCTGGCAGTGTCTTGGAACCTGGTTTTACAACAAGGCCTCGGGCCCGGATGATTTCCACCTCCAGCTGTCCTTTCTTATCCATCATCCCTACCTGAATGTCACCTAAGGACACAAGAGAAACAGACCTTAGTACACAGCAAGGAAAGTGACAGTGTCAGAGACTCTGGCTCAACTTTATTTACTTCATAGTATACTTCCCCTCAAGTCAAATATAGTTAAAAGTTTTATCAATTACATCTTACTTTTAAAATAACATAAATCAAGAGGCTAGAAAATGTAGTAAATTTAGTAGAGATTACATGTGTGAGGCCTTGGATTGTTCCTTAACCGCATAAAAACAAGAAAGATAGAGCCAAATAGAGCATCATAAATGGTGGAAGGATGCATAAATGGTGGAAGGAAAAAAAATAGAATAGAAAAAAAATCTATCAAACCTTTGTGTGTGTGTGTGTGTGTTAAAAATCTAAGATTCCTGCAGATAATATTGCTAAAAGATGCAAGAAACTCCAGAGAATGGAATTTTTAGCAATATAAAAGAAAATGATGCAATTAAGTATGAGAAGTCTTACCCATTGCAGGTGTAGCCAGGGTCTGGCGCCCCACTAGTTGAGCAGGGCCAAGGCCATCCAGAAAATCGCTGAATTGACTATCAGAGGCCAAGCGGACACCAGGGAAAATCAGACTAGAAGCAAAATAACATAGAATGAAACCCTAGTCCCTGTTTAAATGCAGGCATCTCAGTTTCCTACTAGCCCTCTTCCAGGGTAAGAGCAGTTGGTGTCTCTAAACTAATACACAAAATAGGTGGACTCCAGTAACTGGGAGATCTCATCTCATCAGCCCCAAGTCTCCCTGCTCCTGGGCCAAGCAGCCAGTGTAGTACTTGTTACACTGGTCCTGCAGGCTTTTGTGTGTCTTCTTTCTTTCATTTTTAAAAAATTACCTTCACTTATTTATTGGGTAGAGACAGCCAGAAATTCAGAGGGAAGGTGGTGATAAAGAGGAAAAGAGACATAGAGACACCTGCAGCCCTGCTTCACAACTCAAAAAGCTTTCCCTCTGTAGGTGGGGACCAGAGGATTGAGCCTAGGTCCTTGGTTATTGTAACATGTGCGCTCACCTAGGTATACCACCACCCAGCTCCTATGTGTCTTTCTACAAAAAATTATATAATTCTAGAGTTCAGCTAGTTTTGGCTCCTTTTATTAAGTAATTAATTAATTTTATTTTTACTGCCATCAGGTTGTCACTGGGGCTCAGTGCTAGCAATACAAATATACTGCTATTGGGGCCATTTTTCCTTTATTATTTTTTTTCTTTCTGTTTTGATGGGGCAGATAGAAATTGAAAGGAAGGATGAAAGAGAGAGGGAGATAGATAGATATCTTGCAGACCTTGCTTCATCATTTGTTAAGAGTCTACCCTGCAGGTGGGGAGTGAGGGTTCAAACTTGGGTCTTTGTGCATGGTAATGTGTATGCTCAACTGGGTACACCACCACCCAGCCCCTCCCTTCTTACTTATAATCCCCAACTAATAACAGCATAGTTAGTACTAAACACTAACAGGTATGGTAACTTGAACACATTTACTGCATCCAGCCCTTCTGTCCAGTTAAGACTGTAACCATCTAAAACTGTAAAGAAGCCTAGTGTGCTAGGCAATTAAATAGCTCATGTCTCTGACACAGCACTTGCCAATGACAAGCACTTACTACACATAAACAGGCATCCCTCAGAGACAATGTAGGCTTTATTTGAGACCCCTGCTGCTGTAACATGTACACTCAACTAGGTGCGCCAATGGATTCAAAGTAGCTAATTATTGTTAATTACTGATGATGGCAGGACTACACAGTCTTTACAAATGCTTCAAATATATCTTAGCTACAGTTGACCCAAAGGAAAGCTATATGGTGACCACAAAAAAGGAAAGACTTACCAACTATCTAGTAGCATTTTTAAAGGTATTTTAAAAAATATATTTAATTAACTTATTTATTTGTATAGGAACAAAGAAAAATCAAGAGGGAAAGGAAAGATAGAGGGTAAGAGAAAGAGAAACACCTGCAGCCCTGCTTCCCCTCTCATGAAGCTTCCACCCTGCAAGTTGGAGCAGGGGGTTTAAACCTGGGTTCTTGCTCATGATAACATCAATTGGGTGCAGCCCCCCGTCCCAGTTGCATTTCTTTTGACTGTTCCACTGATCTGAACTTTTTTGTTGTTGTTACACATAACTAAGCATCAATATTCTATATTTTGAGTCATGATTTTTTAAAATTATCTTTATTTATTGGATAGAGACAGCTAGAAATGCAGAGGGAAGGGAGAAATAGAGAGGAGAAAGCCAGACACCTGTAGCTCTGCTTCACCACTTGCAAAGCTTTATCCTTCCAGGGGACTGGGGGTTTTAATCCGTGTCTTTGCACACTGTAACATGTGTGCTCAACCAGGTGCATCACCATCTGGCCCTTGAGCCATGATTCTTAGAGCAAGGATCTAACAGATTAGCATTGTTCATATAGTGTGGTGTTAGTGTTTATTATTTTGGGGACTTTCATGTCTTATTCCAAGCTAGGTTATTTCTATGTAACATAACAGTCATATTTTAGAATCATGCCACTAAAGTGAAGCATTTTGTCCCCAAGCAATTCCCCTTTCTATAAAAAGCCAGAGATGCCACATGACTTAGTGGCAGGTGATCAAAAGTCCTTCATACCAAACCAATGAGAATGAAAATAGTGCCAGAGAGAGAGAGAGAGAGAGAGAGAGATGTGTGTGTTACTATTCAGGGAAGCACAGAGCATGAGTCAGGGAAGATGGTCTCTGACAAGACCAGGGAAGACACAGGCCACATCCAGCCTCACTCACTTTCCTTCTGAGCTATAGCTGTTCATGCTGCCATCTGTGGATTCTCGGCTTGCCTGTCGAGTCATCCAGTTTCTCATCTCCACAGCCAGGCCTGTTTCTGTACTTCTCTGGACAGTGCTCCGCAGTTTTTTACCTCCTGCTTCTGCAGAGACACAAAGCAGAAAAGGTGACAACTTTGTCATATCTCTCTAATAAAAGAAAATGCCAGCAGATACGCTGAGGTCCTCAATTGAAAGGAAATGCATAAACATCAAGTGTGCCTACAAAGGAGACACAGAGAAAAAAATATTCCAAACAGTTGTTATGGAGTGGGATGAAAATCCTCTAAAAAACCCTCCAGAAGCACAAAGTACTATTATTCTATTTCCATTTAAAAAACCGAGTTTCAATTGGTAACAAAGGAACAAAAAGCTTCAACCTAAGGAAAATAAAATCAGCTTTATTTTCATTGTAATATTTAAATACAAGTTCAATTTATGCCAGTCTTTTTTCTTTTCTTTTTGTCTCAGTTAAATACCTAGCCCTTCACATAACTTCCAAAGAACAGGTGGTGAGTAATGTCAAATTCTGGTCTTAACTCACATAAAAATCTTTTAAAATGGGGTTGGGGTGGGGGAGGGGGAGATAGTATAATGGTTATGCAAAGAGACTCTCATGTCTGAGGCTCCAAAGTCCTGGGTTCAAGTCCCTGCACTACTATAAGCAAGAGCTAGAGCAGTGCTCTGGTTAAAATAAATAAATAAAATTCTATTATAAAAAATTAAGTGGGGAGGGGCAGGTGGTGGCGCATCTGGTTGAATGTACATATACTATGCACAAGGACCCAGGTTTGAGCCCCTTGTCCCCACCTGCAGGGGGAAAGCTTCTCAAGTGGTGAATCAGGGCTTCAGGTGTCTCTCTGTCTCTCTCCCTCTCTATCTCCCATTCCTCTTCGATTTCTGGCTTTCACTATCCAATAAATAAAACTTAAAAACTTAAAAAAATATTTATTAAAAAAAATAAATGGTGGTCTGGGAGGTGGTGCAGTGATAAAGCTTTGGACTCTAAAGCATGAGGTCCTGAGTTCGATCCCCGGCAGCACATGTGCCAGAGTGATGTCTGGTTCTTTCTCTCTACTCCTGTCTTCCTCATTAATAAATAAATAAAATCTGTAAAAAAAAAGTGGTAGATGTTAGACAGTAAGAAAGCTATACACAGAGATAACCCTGTTTGTGATAGATTTACATTTACTGGAAACTTTCAGAAAGATTCTCAAAGGCAATGCAAAACCTTTGCTACAAAAATATTTTTGTCTCTAATATATACATTATATATGTATCTATGTATGCACTTAACTTTGTGTCATGGGTACTGTTGTCCTCAAGAATCTGCAAAAGTTTGGATGGAAAGTTCCCTGACAGAAGCCAGTTAGAATCAGGTTTGACAGAGTCAGGTATGACAGAGGGGAGAAGTAGTATCTGGAGAACTCAGGGAGGAAGGTCTTTCACCTCAGGACGGGGATTTGAACTGGCTTTGTAAAATAGTTGGAATGGCTGGTGAGGTGGCTCATCAAGAGTGCATGCCTCCCAGGTCTGAGGGAGGCCCTAGGCCCAGTCCCTTGCACCACACTCAAATTAAGGCAGTTGTGGAGCCAGAATGTAAGAAGAGAGTGCTCTTGGCAGAAGGAAGAGAACAGACAAAGTGTGAAGACAGGAGGGCCTGTGCAGTAGGGGACCATGTATTTAAACAAAGAGTATGGAAGAGTAATATGGATGGTGGTGACATAACACCAAGCCCAAGTTATTAAGAGTTTGTGTGTTGGAATGTGGAGTTGTAGCAACAGGGTGGCCATACAAGTTTGTATCAATTTATTTCTTATCAGGTCTAAATATTTATCTACATCATCCACACACATTGTGAGCTTTGAGAGATAAAGCTACATACATTAAGTTCACTGAGTGCCTGGTATTAACAACTTCATTTTAAATCAATAAATATGTGCTGCAATGTCTTTTAGCCAAGCTACTTGTGGTTATTTGTTCATCATTTTGAAATGCTGCTTTAAATTTCATCTAGTCTCCACTTTCAACTGTGATATACCTCAAAATGCTTTTTCAAAAAAGTAAAACATTACTACATCTGAATTCTTTCACAGAAATTGAATTACTTTAAATAATTTGTATAAACATGTTGTACTGATAAGAATTTTAAGGAAATATAAAACATCCCTTAATGATAGTAGAAATTTACAGAGGAATGATAGTTAATACATAAAAAGGGAATGGTAACGTTAAAAAAAAAAAGACTGTTTGTAACCTTCAAGGAAATAAATCATTCCAATAAGGTACATCTACTGATATTAACACTGTTAAAGGAAAGGCTAGGGAAGGATAATCATATGAGGCAAATGATCATTCAATCAGTTGCTTCTAAAGGAAAACACATGCTTAATATTGGCACACCTGGATGTCACCATCTAAGTGGCCAAGCTCACTGACACCAACATGGCACATTCATCTGCTGATACATAAGATACACAATATCATCCATTCACCAGGTTGTCATGATAAAAATACCCACTTTAATCAAGTCTTTAGAACTAACCCCCCAGTTTCCACTGTCCAGAAAAAAGAGTAACAAAACAAATGCAACAAAAAAATATCAGGTAAGTCCAGAACATGAGATATTGTTCATGAGAATTGGCCTGGTTTCTAAATAAAATTAATCATGAAAACAAATATGGTGAGTGAATTGTTCCAGATATATCTACCTCTATATCTATCTATATCATCTCTGTCTGAGATGCAGCTATAGAATGCTATGAGTTTATTTTGAGTGGCTTTTTGTTTGGAGAAATAAATAAGAAACCCTAAAAGCAAAGGACTACATAAGCAATATTAGAACAAGTAAGAAAAAATTCACCATGTCTTAGAATTAGGAAATTGCTAACTTTATTAGGTATATATATATATATATATATATATATATATATATATATATATAATAAAATAAAAATATATGCTGAAGTAGTTACACTTGAAATATTATATTGTCTGTATAGATACTGTAATGTCTGCTTTCAAATATAGCAAAAAAATGAAAACACATACAAGGCAAAAGGGCAAAATAATTTTTTAAAGGATGGTAGTGAAGAGTAGCACTTATAATTTTTTATCTTTATTTATTTATTGGATAGAGACAGAAATTTGAGAGTGAAAGGGGTAATAGGGAGGGAGAGAGTCAGAGACACCAGCAGCACTGTCTCACCACTCAGAAAGCTTTCCCCCTGAAGGTGGGAACTGGGGACTTGAACATAGATAGGTCCTTGCACATTGTAACATGTGTGTGTAACCAGGTGCGCCACCACTTGGCTCCCTTGTAAATTTAATATTGTTTTATTTGAGAATGATCCCTTACCAAGGCTGGAGAGACAGCATAATGGTTTTGCAAAAGACTTTTCATGCCTGAGAATCTGAGGTCCCAGGTTCAGTCTCCAACACCACAATAAGCCACAGCTGAACAGTATTGTAATCTCCCTCTCGAGATCTCTCATTCAAAATAAATAAACAAACAAACAAACAAACACAAATTTTAAAAGTGATCTCCAAATGGCCACAACAAAAATTAATGCAATTTTGTCTGGATCAGAACTGGAGTCATGAAAGGTGCTAGGCTTGTGAGGGAGCCAGGTTGGTGTCTGGATCCTGGGCTTTCTGTAGCTTTACAATTCTCTTCCTATGAAGAACAACCCTGACCAGCTGTTCCTAGCTCTGACCATGATTGTGAGCTCAGACTGACAGGAATGCAGAGGTTACACATACTCCTGTGCTAAATAGGAATTAGATATGGGCCCTGAATGCTACTGATGGGGTAAATAGTTAATAGCATTTATATACTTTCCTCATGTTTAGGAGCTACTCTCTGCCCTAATCCAGCTTTCTAATTCTATTCTCAACCATCTTCCCAGACAATACTTTTAGTTCACTTGCATGTTAGCTGTCAGGCTCAGGCAAAAATTACTAAAGTCATGGGCCTCTGAGAACATACCTAAAATGACTTCCTAGCTTCTTCCCACATGAAGACCCCCTAGTTTCATTTGCTCCATTCCTACCTTTAGGTTCTTGTTTATTGAACAATTTGCTTTATATTTTACTGCCTTTCAGCAACCAAGTTTCAGATGCTACTATGATACCATCCTGACCTCCCCAGGCAGACAACCTCATCAATGTGTCCCAAAGTCTCATCTCTCCAGAGGCCTACCCTACCAGGGAAAGATAGAAACAGGCTGGGGATAATGTCCATGTCCAGTGGAGAGACAATTACAGAAGCCAGACCTTCCACCTTCTGTACCCCAAAAATAATTTTGGTCCATACTCCCAGAGAGATAAAGAACAGGTAAACTTCCAATGAAGGGGATGGACATGGAACTCCAATGGTGGGAACTATATGGAATTGTACGCCCGTTATTTTTTATTTTTGCCTCCAGGGTTATTGCTGGGGCTCAGTGCGATATGCGCTTAACCCGCTGTACTACTGCCCAACCCCCGATACCCTTGTATCTTACAATTTTGTTAATCATTATTAAATCACTAGTAAACACAACAAGTATCACCACAGCATGCTTCACTTCAGACTGTGTCCGGAGACGTCAGGCATGGAATGTCAACCCTTCAGCCTCATTACTCGAGTGAGACCTTTCCTTTCATAGGATTTTCTAATTCCATTTCAGGTGGTTCACTTCCTAATGAAGTCCCAAAACCTAGATATAGACCAGGTCCCATGAGACAGGGTTCACATGTATCCACAAATTAAGGCAAAATATATACCTGAAAGGAAAAGTGCATAATATTCTGCAGTGAGTCAGTATATGCAGCAAGCAAGTAGAAAGACCTAAAAAGACACCACAAAACTGATAATGAAATAGTGTCTACTTGACTTAGATACCCTCCTCACATACTTCCTATTATATTTTCCTCAGTCACTCCAAAGCTAGTCTTATCAAAGTAAGGATGCAAAAAAGCTGAATATGGGTAAGAGACTGGAATAATTTAATAATGACTCTTTAGTCACTATCAGGCCACTCCATCAACTGGGGCCCTAGTCGGGGAGTCCTGAGATCCCCAAACAGACATGATGGGCCTAGACCTCGAATAAATCCCTCTCTCCATTGTTACCAGTCATCTCTATCAGGAACAACACAATAGACCCCTTTGTGGGCCCCCATAGGACCTTGCCCTCAACCTGGATCATCAATGGCAGAGAATGTTCCATCATCCAAAGGGAGGCTGGACAACATACTCTGTGTTCCACCTGAGGAAGATGGGTCCTGAAATTGGGGCCACTTGGAATATTCCTACTCATGACCACAGAATGTGAGCTCATATCTAGAGGGATGCAGAGGTCATACAGGCTCCTAAGCTGAATATGGGCCCCAGATCAGATAAATTGATGAGGTTTACAGTCAGCAATATTTATATACCTTTCCCATATTTGGGAGCTACTCTCTTCCCTGATCCAGCTTTCAGGTCCATTTTCTAGCCATGACATGATCTCCTCAGACAATAATTTGGATCCACCTGCATATCAGATGTCAGGCTCAGGAAAAAAACAAAACAACAACAACAAAAAAAACTAGTGTAGTCATATAGTCACAGGCCCTTTTGGACTATAACTAAAATATGCCTACTAGCTATCTACAAAATGGAGACCCCGCCTCCCCAACTCTTCATCTGAACTATTCTAGCCTTTAGGTTCATGATTAGTCAACAATTTGTTTGGCTTTATATGTTAACTCTTTTTTCAGCCACCAGGTTCCAGATGCTAACATGATGCCAAATGGACTTCCCTGGGCAGATGACTCCACCAATGTGTCCTGGAGCCCCGCTTCCCCAGAGCCCTGCTTCACTAGGGAAAGAGAGAGACAGGCTAGGAGTATGGATCAACCTGCCAACGCCCATGTTCAGCAGGGAAGCAATTACAGAAGCCAGACCTTCCACCTTCTGCATCCCACAATGACCCTGGGTCCATACTCCCAGAGGGGTAAAGAATAGGAAAGCGATCAGGGGAGGGGATGGGATACAGAGTTCTGGTGGTGGGAATTGTGAGAAGTTGTATCCCTCTTATCCTATGGTTTTTTCAGTGTTTCCTTTTTATAAATAAAAAATTAAATAAATAAATACATTTTAAAGAAAATAATAGGAAAGCTATCAAGGGAGGGGATGGGACATGGAATTCTGGTGATGGGAATTGTGTGGAGTTGTACCCCTCTTATCTTATGTTTTTTGTCAGTATTTCCTTTTTATAAATAAGAATTTTTAAAAAGCACTAAGAAAAATTAAAAAAAGAAAAACCACCATGGAATAATTTGAAAAGGTGGAATAAGGATATATGTAGGGAAATATAATTTTAAAAGTAAAAGGGATTCCTCATGGTCTCAAGAAAGCCTTTGCAGTGTTGAAAATTTGCAGTTTTATTTAATGTCTGACTGTAGCACAGCATAAGCAATTAGGAAATTCACTATCATGAAAACCAGCATTTGTCAATGAATAACAGTCCAATGAGCATGTAGTCCTTTTGTATAAAGAATAACTAATAATTCTCATCATCTAGGTACAGAAATTTTCTGTTACTGATTTGCTACCAAAGTTAGTTTGTTCAGCTGGAGCTAAATGTAGGAGGCTGTTAGAAACATCGAGTAGGTGAGAAAAGCATAGCACACAGAAAAATTCAGGGCCAGAAGAGATCTGATATTCAAGAAGCATTTCCCGTGTCTTTCTGGGTTGAAGATAGCAGGGGTGGCATTTGCAGAAAGAGTCTTAAGAGTCCCACCTGCAGGAGAGAAGCTTCAAGAATGGTGAAACAGTGCTGCAGGTATTTCTCCCTCTCTTTCCTCTCCCCCCTCCCTTCCCTCTCCCTCTCAATTTCTGTCTCTAGACAAACAAACAACTCTGAGAGCGGTCTCCATTTGCAGAGAATGAACCTGAACTGACTGACAGCAAAATGGGGATTTCAGTGCTACAACTACAAGGAGCTGGAATATGTCAACAACTTGAGTGACCCTGGAAAAAGAATTTTCACTGGAGCCTCAAGACAATCAACTCATTCCAATCAACATCCTGGTTTCAGTCATGTGACCCCCCCCAAGGAGAAAACCGAGTCTCTCATGCCAGATGTGTGACCTATAGAACTGTGAATAAATGATACTTTTTAAACTAATAAATATATGAAAATTATTGAGCAGTTTTTTTTAAATATTATATTTGTTTTGGATAGAGATAGAGAGAAATGAAGCGGGAGGTGAAGCTAGAGAGAGAGGGAGAGATGAGAGACACCTGCAGCTCTACTTCATTGTTTGTCAAGCTTCCTCCCTGCAGGTCAGGGGCTTGAACTTGGGTCACTGAGCACTGTAATGTATGTGCTTTTTTTTCTGTTTGGTTGGTTTTTTTATTCCCCCCCCCCCAATGTATGTGCTTTATCAGGTGTGTCACTGCCCAGCCCCTGAGCAGCAGTAATTTTTAAGATGATATTTGTGGGAGAGGTCTCATACATGGCCAGTTGTACTGCTCCCAAGCTGACATTTTTGTCCTTTTTTTTTTTTTAATGTCAGATATACCTAATATATAAAGAGAGGATGAAAAGACAAGACTACCCAGCACTGCTCCTCCATCAGTGGTGCTTCCTCTAGTGCACTGATGGTGATCCCACGTGGTGCTAGGGCTTGAACTCAGGACCTCATGGGTGGTAAAGTATACACTACCAAGTGACGTACTCGTTAGAAAAAAAAAAAATTTTTTTTAACCAGAGCACAGTACTGCTCTGGCTTATGGTGGTGTGGGGGACTGAACCTGGGACTTTAGAGCCCCAGGCATAAGAATCTCTTTGCATTTCATTGTCTATCTATGCCCCTTATGGAGAATCAACAAAAAGAACCTGTTTTGATCATATAGGCCAACTGAACTTGTAAAAATCCAATAGCTATGAAAAAAAAGTACATGTTTTTAAAAGTATATATTGATAGATGCGCATTTCCACAAGCACATACACACTATAGAGTGTATATTGAGATGTTTAGAAATACTCAGCTAGCCAGCCATAAAAGTACAGCCAGGCTATGTTGCTGTAAAGTCCTAGAGTCACTCACTCTGTTGCTAGAAATTTTCAAGCAAAGTGCATTTAAAGATAATGTCAGCAGGTAAAAGTCAAGTTTTTGAGCTGCGAAATATCACAGGCAGGAAGGAGAACACAGAACACAGGAGTTGTCCTCATTATTCTGCTCTGCTTAATCTGATGACTCATTGACTGAATGCTCTCTGGACTCAGAAGAAAGCCACTCAATTAAATTCAGGATTAAAAGGGCTGGTCTGCCTGTGTAATAACTGAACAGTTGGAAACACGTTGAGTGACTCAACAAAAATTTGCTATTGACTTTAAAACTCTCTTAATGGTGCAAGATGACTTTATTACAAAACGCCTAACTTCACGACATGGTGGTATCCACAGAACCCATGGCTGCTTACTCTCCCCTGCAAGGGCCTCCCCTCTTATTACAGACAGACTTACTCTGGAGTTGAGATTTTCTTGATGTTAACATGGGAAATGATTTATGAAAAGAGGCTGAGGACATGTTGGTGAATTCAGAATTTTTTTTTTTTTTTTGCCTCCAGAGTTATGGTTGGGGCTCGGTGCTGGCACTACGAATTAGTCACTCCTAGTGAACACTTTTTCCTTTTTTCTTTGTACTTTAACTTCACAGGACAAAGAAGAATTGAGAGAAAGGGAGGAGATAGAGGGAGAGAAAGACAGACATCTACAGACCTGCTTCAGTAAAGTGTGCCCCCTGCAGATGGAGAGCGGGGCTGGAACCCTGGTCATCGCACTTAGTACTATGTGTGTTTAATGGGGTGCACCACTAACGCTGCCTGGCAGCTAATTCTGAAAAGTTTGTTTTTTTAGCTTGAACTATAATTCTGTGCCTTAAATGAACGAGGCACTAGTTTTGCATTTTATTCAAAATCACCATGTTTCAGAATAAACATTATTTAGAGAAGCCAGCTGCATTATAAATAAACAACTACAGCTCATTAAAGTCAGAATTTCTAAAACTGTTGAGTCATGGAATTTCAGGAGCTCTGTTAGGGATCCAGTGTACCCTTGTAGCTTATATACTTCTTTACTGTAGCAGCGAGGAAGTTGGAACCTAGAGTGGCTGGTTCCACTTTAGTAGAAGATACTCATCTTTAAAAGCTGGTAATACCTGGAAAGATGTATGTACTCCTGTATTCAGGGCAGTGCTGCTTACAATAGCTAACATAGGGAAACAACACAAGTGCCGAGGGACAGACAGTATGTGGATAAAGATGATGGGGTCGAAACAGCAGAATACTACTCAGCTATAAGAAAAGACAGGATCTTTCCATTTGTGACATGGATTGAACTACAGGAAGTAATGCTAAGCAAAATTAGTCAGGAGTAAAAAGACTAACTAACACTGGATGATTTTACTCGTATATGGAATGTAAAGAATCAAAGCAAGGGAATAGACATAGCCAAACCAAATAGACCCTTGGATTCTCACCATAGAACTGAATTTGTGTTAGTGGGGAGAGGTTGGGAGTAAAGGGTGGAGGAGACCCAAGAGACAGTAGGGAGTGGATATTGGTATTTCAGAAGTGGGTACACCAAAACACATATAATCCTAAACATATATAACATTGTGTGTGTATATATATATATATATATATATATATATATATATATATATATATGTAATCTATACACTTACATACATATGTATAATATGTATGTACTGAAAAGTTTAGAAATACTCAAGTAGCAAGCTAATATTACTTCAATAAAAATAAAATAAAAATCTGCAGTAATTTGATATTGCAAATGAGCTCTCTTCCACCTTGCTTCTCTAATTCCTCAAACTTCCAAGTACAAGAACTGCCTCTGGGGGACAGGTGGTGGCACACCTGGTTAAGTGCTCACTTTATAGTGCACAAGGTCTCTGGTTTAAACCCCTGGTCCCCACCTGTGGGGGAGGGGAAGCTTCACAAGTGGTAGTGAAGCAGGGCTGCAGGTATCTCTCTGTCTCTTTCCTTCTCTACCTCCCTAGCCATTTTCAGTCTCAATCTATCCCTGTCTGTACCCAATAATAAATAAATAATCAAGAGAGAGAGAGGGAGGGAGGGAGAGAGAGGGAGAGAGAGAGAGAGATGGAGAGAGAGGGAGAGAGCTGCCTCTGCATCATTCCCAACTTCCATCGTGGGCATAATGCCCCACTAGCAGATTTATTTCAAGACAGGAAAGAGGAGCCTTATTTACCCATTTGGTGGTACAAGACCTTAACCTAGTGGCACTACCACTATGAAAAGCTTGTGCATTTTACACTTGCTAGGGTTTTATACTATAATAAATATAATTCAAACCTTTAAAATTCTAAACAAAATAGGGACTAGTAGTTGACATTTTATTTTGGGACTAATTAGAGATTTTCAACTAAAATAAGATAGAAATTAACACCCAAAAAGGTTTTGCATTTGAACCAAATGTATTCACTATAGCAGCTTCATCCTGCCTTTCATAAACAGTAAGCAGCAAATCAGTACAATGAACTACAAGCATAGGTTACAAGTATGGTAGATGTCAATTCTGTTCAAACATCTTCACTCACACCTTTGAAGTTAATGTGGGCATGTGACTTGCTTAGTCAATAAAATATGAACAAAAAATGGCCTTTCTATTTTTTTCATTTTATAGCTATTTTTAATGTTTTATTAAAGAAATAATAGGTTATCTCTATCCCACTAGGAAAAGATAGAAACAGGCTGGGAGCATGGATCCACATGCAAACACCCATGTCCAATAGAGAAGCGATTACAGAAGCCAGAACTCCCACCTTCTGCACCACATAAGGAAAGTTGGTCCATACTCCCAGTGGGGTATAACTTATGGGAAGATAACCAGTGGGCTCCAAACTCCAACTCCATCAGGAACCAGAAAAAGAAGAGGAAAAAGGGAGGGACATTTGGATGTTGTAATAGGTTTAGATGTGACCTGGAAAGGAACAGAATAGGAAACAGACCATAGGAAAATAAAAAAAAGAGTGGAGGATATATACAAATATAGACAGATAGTTGTAGAAATAATAATTATACCATATCTGCAACCTTAGAACTGCTATAGCTTCCAGTGGAAGGATTGGGGATACAGAACTCTGATGGTGGGAATGGTGCCAAGTTGTACCCGTTATCTTGAAATTTTGTAAATCAATATTAAATCACTAATAAAAATAAAATTAAGCAAACAAACAAAAAGGAAGAAATAATAGGTTACAAGGCAGTTATGTTGTCACATGGGAACAATTTCTCATCCTTCTCTGGTTAAGTGTCTACACACTAATCTCACCACCAACCTAGGTCCCCTCCACCATTGTGCTCTCGGGTCTCACTGTCCTGTCAGCTCCCTTCTTCCCCCCCTACATGTCCTTGGCCTTGTTGCAACAAACTATGTCCAGTCCACAGCTCACTCTGTGTTTTCCCTTTCCCTTCTTATTTTTTAGGTTGCACCTGTAAGTAAGGTTCTGTAGTATTCAGTATTTTCTTGCTAGTTGATCTCACTTAACATGGTTTATTCATCAGTTGCTACAGCTTTTGCTTTAAAGTTACAAAAGTCTACAACCTTTGTAACTTTAGAGTAGAAGCTTCCCCCCACCCTTTTTTATTGCCACTAGAGTTATCGATGGAGCTCACTGCCAGCACTACAGACTCACTGCTCCAGGTGGCCTTTACTAGTTTCTTTTTCTATTTTATTTGATAGGGCAGAGAGGAGTTTAAAGGGGAGTAGGAGATAGAGAGGGAGAGAAAAAGACAGATACCTGCAGACCAATTTTGGATTGTTATTATAGCCAGCCAGACCTAACTTGTTCTAACAGATGCATGTACAATAGCTGTAACAGTATTCCGTCTTCTTTTAACTAAGAGGTTTTAAATGTTTGCAAGTTTCCCTTACCCAACATCATTGTGACCTGTTTCTGTATAGTTCTATTAACAAGAACTCTGATCTTGAGATTCTATTGAGCAATTGCTTGCACATTTTGCCTTATAAGTAGGTTTAAACACATTTTAACTAATGTTCAATTTCAGGTTCATATGCTAGACACAAATAATGTTTAATAAAATTTACATTTTAGAATTGTTTTAAAGTCACAAGGAAGTGTGAATAGAGTATATAATTTCTAATATAGCCCACATCCAACATCCCTTATTATTTAAATATCTTACATGGATATAGTATATTTTCATGCTATATAAACTATTGGGTTGTTGGAAAAGTTATGGCACATTTGTGCATAAAAATTAGAAATTTCATCAAAGAAGCAAAGATTCTCATCTAGTCCTAGCTAATATTTACCTAGTGTCCTTTATGCATTGAATAAATCAAGGACATTTTATACTAAAAGTAAATATAAAATCTTTGAAACATGTCCTTTTAGAATATTTGTTTGATTTAGAAAGCCCTGATTAAAAATGAGAGTACCATTACAATTAAAAAAAAAACATAGAAAGGGGGCTAGTTGTTGGCACACTCATTACCAAACCCAAGGACCTAGGTTTGAGCCCCTGCTCCCCACGTGCCGGGGGGGGGGGTGCTTTACAAATAGTGGAGCATGCTGGGAATATAGACACCTGCACAACAACAGAGCAGGTCTGCAGGTGTCTATATTCCTCACTTCCTCTCTATCTCCCCACCACCCCCAGCCTCAATTTGCAGAAAACAATCAGACAAATCTAGAATGTTGGGCATCTTATAAGACAACTTTGTCTGGATTCCTCAAAAGTTTGTCATGGACAAAAAATAATAATAAAGTAAAAGTACTATTCCATATTAAGCATATCAATCAAATATATTAATGAGCCTTGGTTAGATCCAGGATTGAAAAGAAAAACAATCCAGCAACATTAAAAAAAAAAAAAGCTCATATATATTGCACCAAGGTAAAGGACCGGGGCGGGGCGGGCAGCTTTCAGGCTTTCACTGGCGGACGATGGTGGATGAGGAGCTAGGCTGGGGTGAGAGTGTTTTGCAGAAAACTGAGAAATTGTACACATGTACCAACAACTCTATTTACTGTAAACTATTAATCCCCCTCAATAAAAATATTTTTAAAGTTCATACAATAATTTTTAATTGAAAAAAGTCAATATGAAACTAATGAAATTTGTCACTAATTTTATTACATACGTCTTTTTTTTTTTAAATTACGAGCTGTATAGTGAAGTACTTGGGGATAAAATATTATGATGGATACAACTTATTTTACTCTCAAATCCTGGGCAAAATATACTGTGTGTGTGTGTGTGTATGTTGGAGGGGGTAGGCAGTGACAAGAAAACTAAATTCAACTAAAAAATGATCCTATTTGGAGTGGAACTAGTGCCTTGTACACATATGATTTCACCACTCTGGATTATTTTTTCACTCAGAAAGAGAAGGACAGTGAGGGAGAGATAATCACAACACCCAAACATATTCTGGTGCCTCAGTACCTCACATGTGTTGATTGAGATCATACCTAGGGGCTGTGGGTAATGCTGCCACTCTTACCTAGTGTGTCTCTGGACCTTTAAAAAATGAAATTTATTTTATTTGAGAGAGAGAGAGGCTAGAGGAAACAGAGAGAGAGAGAGAAAGTGTGTGTGCGTGTGCGTGTGCATGTGCATGTGCGTGTGTGTATATACTCCTCAGCTCTTGCTTATGGTGGTGCTGAGGATTGAACCTGGAACCTCTAGGTCTCAGGCAAATTGAGGAAAAACCACTGGCTATCACCTTGGCCCTAGTCTACCTTTAACAGCAGATGTTCTCTGTAACATTCTGCTTTTTTCTTTGAAAAATATTTAACAACAAAAGTTGCAGAAAACTGAATTACTAGATTCTAAAAGAAGGAAGGGGGGAGCTATTATTTCTTGACTTACTACTATGCAAAGATGTGCTGAGTATAAAATCTATTTCTAGCCTGTATGCCTATAACAGGGTAATCTGGTGATTATCTTACTTTTATTTTCTAGATGAGAAAATGTGCAAGTCACACAGCTGACAAATTATGTAGATGAGATCTGGACCTAATTAAAAAATTAAATGTATTTATTGTTGGACAGAGACAGAGAAAAATTGAGAAGGGAGGGGAGATAGGGAGAGAGACAGAGAGACACCTGTAGCCCTGCTTCACCAGTCATGAAGCTTTCTCCCTGCAGGTGAGGAACAGGGGCTTAAACTCTTTGTGCACTGTAGTGTGTGCGCTCTACCAGGTGAGAGAGAAACACCAGAGCACTACTCAGGTCTGGCTTATGGTGGTGAAGGGGATTGAACCTGGGACTCTGGAGCCTCAGGCATGAGAGATTGGTAGCATTATGCTATTATACTTTGTTCTCATAAAAAAATAGTAAAGTATCAGTTTTATTGCCAAACACTAACTTCATGAATATGATTACAAACACATTTATGATAAAAACCACAAAATATGCCAGAGATGGCTTATTCCCCTTAATAAACATGAGCATTTCTATCACCCAGAACATTACATTAGACCCTACACACACCAAAAAGTGGAGATTTCATTAAATGATATCCTATCAGTAAAATAGTGTTATATACATAGTGGAAAAATTGAAGAATTGCCAGCATATGAAATTGGAAAGTACACTGACCTCTTTGTCAAGTAATGGTCCCTTCCAAGTAAAGGGACCATTACATGGGGGCTGGGCAGTGGCACACCAGGTTAAGTGCACATAGTACTAAGCGCAAGGATCCAGGTAGTAGCCCCGGCTCCTCACCTGCAGGGGAGATGCTTCACTAGTGGTAAAGCAGGGCTGCAGGTGTCTCTCTGTTTTTTCTCCTCTATCTCCCTGCCTCTCAATTTCTCTCTGTCCTCTCTGCTGGAAAAATGGCTGCTGGGAGCAGTGGATTTATTAAAAAAAAAAAAAAAAGACCATTATGTAAAAAGACAAACTGAAGAATCTTTCATGAATACAGAAACAAGTCTTCTGTACAATTTTAGCAAATTGAGGCCAACAATGATAAAACTAAGTATTAATTGTGACAGAGTGGTTTTTTTCCTTGTGCAATTTTGGTTCAACAAAGGAGGGAAAATCAATTAACATAATCCATTACATAATCTACGGCATCAATGGGTTAGAAAAGAGAAAGCATATTATCATATCAAAGATGTGGAGAAAGGACTTGACAAAATTCAACACCTGCTCCTAATAAAAATTCTCAGTAGATTGGGAGTAGTTCCCCCAACTTGAATATCTACAAAAGCATTATAACTGATATTATACTTTAGTGGTGAAAACCTGAAGGATACAGATAATCTCTCATATTAGTAGAAAGTGAAACCTCCTTACAATGAATAAGCACCACAACTTACAGTGTTCCAACTGCCTTGTCTAACATGCTTGTTTGCCTAATTACTGCATCTAATGAAACAAAGGCATCGATTTGTTTTGGCAACATGCCTCCACCTTTTCAAGTGGAATCAAAGACTTAATTCTGAAAGAAGTACTCATAACTATGAGACAACTTGGGAGAAAACCTAGATGGGCTTGGTTATGTCTTGATGACTCTTTAACTCTAGTACCAATGGGAGAAAAAGTTTATTCTGCAAAAGGTAATGCCAAGAAAATGAAAACAAATGTTATGGATCACTAGAAATTATCTGTGAAAGTTATACCTGATAATAATATACTGTTGCTTAAAATATGCCAAACAAGCAAAAAAAATTCTGAAAATTCAGTAATAGGGACCAGGTGGTGGCATGCCCAGTAGACCTTTTCATGTTACCACGTGCAACAGGATCCAAGTTCTTGCCCCTGTTCTCCATCTGCAGAGCAGAAACTACAGGTGCAGGTCTCTTTCTCTCCCTCTCTATTTTTTTTTTTTGTTGCCCTAGTTGTTGCAGCCTCATTGCGGTTATTATTGCCATTGTTGGTGTTGCTTTGTTGTTGGATAGGACAGAGAGAAATGGAGAGAGGAGGGGAAGACAGAGAGAGAGGGGAGAGAAAGACAGACACCTGCAGACCTGCTTCACCGCGACTCTCCCTCTCTATTAATCTCTGACTTTGTAAGAAAAGAAAGAAAAAATTCACTTCCTATTTCACTTCCCTCAATCACTCTAAGTGTAGCCCTATCAGATAAAGTAAGGACTACAAAAACTGGATAAGGGCAAGAACCCAGCACACTTTAATGATGGTCCTTTAATGATGGTCCTTTTACTAGGCCACCCCATCATCCATTCCCCTAGTAAGGGAATCCTGGAATTCCCACCTAGACATGACCCATCATGACCTCTAACAGATCCCTCTACCCACCATTACTGGTCATCTCCATCAGGAACAACATCATAAGCCCTCTTGTGGGCCTCTAAAGCACCTTGCCCTCAATGTGGAACAACAATAGTAGGGACTGTCCCACTCTCCAGAAGGAGGCTGGGTCAACAGAATCTTCCGCTTGAGGAAGAATAGTTCTGAAATGAGTGCAGTCTAGAATGTTCCCTAGCTATGCTCATGGAATATGAGCTCAAACCTACAGGATGCAAAGGTTACACAGGCTCCTGTGCTAAATATGAATAAGTCAGATCAATGGGCTTTACAGTTAATGGTATTTATATACTTTTTCCATATATAGGAGCTACTCTCTGCCCTGACCCAGCTTTCTAGTCCTATCCCCAATTCTGACACCATCTTCCTAGACAATAATTTCAGCCCACCTGCATGTTAGCTGTCAGGCTAAGGCAAAAAGTCATGGGGCCCTTGGAATATACCTAAAATAGATTTCCTAGCTTCTTCCAACATGAAGACCCCAAATCTCATCTGCTCTATTCTTACTTTTAGGTTCCTGATTACTAAATAATTTGTTCTGGTTTATATCTTAATTCTTTTCAGTCATCAAGGTGCAGATGCTACCATGATGCCATTATGATTCCCTGGGCAGATGACGTCATCAATGTGGCCTGGAACTTTACCTCCCTAGAGCCCTAACCCACTAGGGAAAGACAGAAACAGGCTGGAGGTATGGATCACCCTCCAGTGCCTATTTTCAGCAGAGAAGAAAGAAGCCAGACCTCCTCTTCTGTACCTCATAAAGATCTTTAGTCCATATGCTTAAAGGGATAAAGAATAGGAAAGCTTCCAATGGAGGGGATGGGATATGGAACTCTGGTAGTGGGAATTGTGTGGAATTGTACCCCTCTTATCCCATAATCTTGTTGATCATTATTAAATCACTAATTAAAAGAAAGAAAAAAGTGACAAAGATGTCAAAGGGGAACTAGGTAGTTGTTGTGTAGGAACCAAGCCCCAATAAGAACCCTAATGATAAAACAACCTCAGGAATAAGAATCAAACAACCTGATTTAAAGGCCAAGTAAATACCTTAAGACATAGATACTTGACACCAAATAAAAGTCATACAGTTGACAAATAAGAGCTCCAGTTCACAAGTCATAAGAGGAGAGCAAATCAAAACAATTAGATACCAATACATGCCCATTAGAATAGCCTGGAACAGTGGCGTTACCAAATGCTGTGAGGGTGTTGTGCAATAGGAACTCTCATTGATGGTGGGAACATAAATTGCTAACGCCATCTTAAAAAAGAGTCTAATTGGTTTTTATTTTAAGAAACCAAGGGGCTACACCAGAGTGGCAGGACATCTGACTCCTATGTTCCTATTATAAGTTTCTACAATTATCAGTCCTGATTTTTAACAGAAAATAAACTCAGCCTTAACTCTTCTGCAGTAAGATTATTCTGTTTTTTTCCTATTAAGATTACAGTTTAGGAACCAGGCAGTGGTACACCTGTTTAATCACACACACTATAGTGCACAATAACCTGGGTTTGAGCCTTTAGTCCACCTACAGGGGAAAGTTTCACAAGTGGTGAAGCAGGGCTTCAGGTGTTTCTCTGTCTCTCTCCCTCTCTATTTCCCACTTTCCTCTCAATTTCTCTCTGTCACAATCCAATAATAAATTAAATACAAAATTTTTGAAGTTATGGTTTATCATTTTGATGCTCAACATTTATAAACAAAATAAGTTATAGCTCTCATAGCTATATTGCATATATATATATATATATATATATATATTGCTTGAAAATTTGTCATTTTATGGTATTTTTTGTTCTTACTGCCTGCTATCATTATTATGGGACTAATGTGGATCAAGTTAAAGTGCTTTAGATAATAATCAAGTCATGATCTAAAGAAATTATTTTAAAGTGCTCCATAACATGTTTGCTTAAGTTATTCACTTAAATTAACATCCAGAACAGATGACTGGATCCAGGAGATATAGGATATATACTCCATGAAATATTACTTTGCAAAAAAAAAAAGAAAAAAAAAAAGATGATATTGAGTTCTTTGAGACAAAATAGAATAGGAGGTGATTATGCTTAGCAAAACAAGATATGGAAGACAACTACTAATGGTTTCACTCATATGTAGAGTCTAGACAACTGATACGCATGAACTTGAAAAAAAAATACAGAAGCAAACAGTTTCTAAGATCGTGAGAACTATCTATGGTGGTTATCTTTGTAAAGTAGGAGGGTGGGGATACAGAACTTCAGTGGTGGGTACAGTATGGAACTATATACCCTGTAGTCTTACAGTCTTGTAACCCACTATTAGTCACAAATACAAAAAACAAACAAAAAAAACCCAGTTAACAGCTAAGGCTGTCTTTGGTCATGTACAAGTCCACTGATATTTGTATTTGTTTCTGTATCAAGAATGAGCATGAAATGCCACCAACCACTTTTTACTCTCAAGTTAGATATTTTAAGGTGAGGGGAGGCACTTTTTAGAATCAGAAGCTATAAATTCAGTCTCTTATTTGGCCTTCTGCAAACTCTGGACAGATAACTTGCTAAAGCTCAGAGTTCTTTGGGTCAAATGTGAGCATATGCTTAGCTTATGTTACAGAACATACACTATACAGATATCTTTAATGAATAGTTGTAAATAAGCAGGAATGAGGGGCCAGGTGGTAGCACACCTGGTTAAGCACTCACATTACAGGACCCAGGTTCACACCCCTGGTCCCCACCTATGGGGGAAAGCTTCACAAGTGGTGAAGCAGGTCTGAAGGTGTCTGTCTCTCTCCCTCTCTATCTCCCCCTTCCCTCTCAATTTTTCTCTGTCTCTATCCAATAATAAATAAATAAAAACAGTTTTTAAAAGCAGAGATGACAATTCATGTAAATTTTGAAAACTATCTACAAATCCTTATTTGAAAAATGACAGTAGTAATGTGAAATTATCTTAAGCTTGCAGAAAAAAGTATGCAGGGCCACATGATAACAGACTGGGAGAAATTATTGGCTAAGCTGGGTTAAGGGACTGCCATCACACTATATCCTATTCTATTCTGATTCTATCAAGGTGGTAGCCATTGAGCAGAGAGCAACAGATGTGAGTAGAGACTAGGAATTATGAGGCCAGAACCATTGGGCTTAAAATCTTTGCCTACTGATGTGTTTGGTTAGAATTATGTTTGAAGTTGCATGGAAGCAAACAGACTCTAAGACTGCTGGATTTTTGAAGAAATACTATAGGAAAAGAATATATATTAGTCCATTTCACAAAAGTTTAACCTCTAAGAAATCTGAGTTTCTTATTTATTTATTTTCAAATCTTTATTTATTAATTGCATAGAGACAGCCAGAAATCAAGAGGGAAGGGGGTGATAGGGAGGGGGAGACAGAAAAACACCTGCAGCACTTCTTCACCACTTGAAGCTTTCCCCCTGCAGGTGGGGACCAGGTATTCGAACCTGGGTCCTTGCACATGGTAACATGTGCGCACAACCAGGTGTGCCACCACCTGGCCCCCAGGAATCTTAGTTTCTTAACATACACTAGCAAGAAGAAAATTATGAAAGTTTCAAACCAGAATGAAGAACAAAAGACATGGAAATAAGACAAAAAAACTTTCTAGAAGATAAAATCATGCTTGCTAGAGAGATGAGAAAAACAAAGACTGTACTATCAGTTTACTATTTCTACAAAGTAGGATTTGATAGTTCCTGTGGATTACTGATCACTATATCTCTGCTTTTCCTGATGCTACCTTTTCTAGAAAATTTTTCCTTTGGTTACCTTGTTATCACTATAGCATTTAAGCTGGAGGTAGAGAACTCTTTAGGCTTACAGATACAGTATCACGAAAAGTCACATTTGGCTATGAGTTAGAGCACTACACACTTTCCATACAACTCAAAAAAAAAAAAAAACCCTAGAGACAAATTTAAGGGACTGAATATTTCTTATACACAAAAATAAAAGTATACAATGCAACTGCAAAACTTCTATGTCATGACTTTGGGAGGCAGGGCTATGGAGTAGCAGCAGCTGCTGTATTTCTCTCCTCTCCTCTCCTCTACCAGGTCAACTAGGAATACCAAAGGAAATAACCTGGGACCACAAGACAGGACTAGAACAACTTCAGGAACCAACCAAATCACTGGTGAGTGCAAACACGTGTGGCTCATGGACAGAGAAGAGCTTAGGGAGAGATTAAGTGGCTGGTAAAGTCCGGCAATTTACCAGTTGAGACACCAATTCCACTTTGATTCACCAACAAAAAGATGGCTGAAGGGAGAAGACTCCCCTAAGACTCAACAAATGCAACTGTGAGTCTCCATTGCTGGTGCCCTCAGAATCTGGAGCAGCAGCAGGGAGGCCCTGTGCTGACACCAGGGGAAAGAGAACTAACGAGGAAACTGAGGAGAAGAACTATACCTCGGTGGCCTACCACTGGGGCTTTGAGAGTCTCTTTGCAAAACCACTGGATTATCTCTGCCCCACCATGCTTTATCTCCTGGTCAGGACTCAGTGATTAAGCTAAGAAGTCTACTTATAGTTTAAAAGCCCTCAGGCTCCCAGAGCCTACATGGAAGAAAAAGAACAAAAGAGGCTTTTAAACCTCTGAGCTCCAACTCACAGATTAAAATACTATTGAAATAACTGTCAATTTCCACAACTATGAGCCCTTTAATTTCCTTACTTAGATACAAGTCAATCCAGGCAAGAGTGATCAGTAATGAGAGAGAGAGAGAGAGAGAGAGAGAGAGAGAGACCTCATAACAAACTACATAAAATGGTTAAACCAACAAAAAGAAATATCGGAGAAAAGAACCAGGACAAGAGTCCAGCTAAAAGCCCCCCTAAGGTTGAAGCACCAAATAATGAGGTTAACATCCAAACACTAATTAAGGAAATAATCACAGGTGAGTAAAGAGTTTGAAAGAATTGTCATCAGAAATGCAGAAACAACAAATGAGACCTCGGAAGAAAACACTAATTATCTCAAGATTATTAGAGGGCTGAAAACTGAAATAGCTGAGCTAAGAACACAACTAGCTAAACAAGCTAAAACAGTATCAGAACAGGGTAACAAAATAGATGAACTCCAGAAAACAGTAGAGGGGAGAGAGAATAGAATAAATGAGGCTGAAGACAGAATTAGCAAGATCGAGGACAAATTAGAGACAATTAAAAAAGAACTAAGAGATCTCAAGAAGAGATTAAGAGATACTGAAAACAAAAACAGAGACCTACGGGATGACTTCAAAAGAAAGAATATACACATTATTGGCTTACCAGAGGAAGAAAGAGAGGGAGGGGAAGAAAGCATTCTTCAGGATATAATAGCTGAGAACTAAAAATCTATAAGAATGGCGTTAAAATATCTTCAGTCTTTGATATCAATAAATTTCAATGGCCTGAATACACATATTAAAAGGCAAAGAGCAGGAAGATGGATTAGAAAACACAACCCAACAATATGCTGTCTACAGGAAATCCAGCTAACTCAACAAGACAAACACAGATTCAAAGTGAAAGGATGGAAAACTATCATGCAAGCCCACAAAAAAAGGGCAGGAAAAGCTATTCTCATATCTCACATGATAGACTTTAAAATAAATAAAATTTTAAAAGATAGGATTGGACACTACTTAATGCTCAGTGGATGAGTCAATCAAGAGGACTTAACAATTATTAACATCTATGTACCCAATGAGAAGCAATCTAAATACATCAAACATCTACTGAAAGAGCTACAGCAATATATTAATAGCAACACAGTCATAGTAGGGGACTTCACACCCCACTCTCTCAACTTGACAGATCATCAATAAAGACATGAGGGAGCTAAATGAGGAGAAAGATAAACTTTAATATTGAACATTTCAGAGTCATTCATCCCAAGAAACTGGAATACACATTCTACTCGAGTCCACATGGGTCATTCTCAAGGATAGACCATATGTTCGGTCACAAAGATAGCATCAGCAAATTCAAGAGCATTGAAGTCATCCCAATCATCTTCTCTGACCACAGTGGAATTAAATGAACACTTCACAATCAACAAAAGATTAGTAATAGTGCCAAAATATGGAAGCTAAGAGTACAATACTCAACAACTACCGGGTCAAAGAGGAAATAAAGGAAGAAATCAAAATGTTTGGGAGAGTTCAATGACAATGAAGATGCAAGCTATCAAAATATTTGGGGAAGAGCTAAGATAGTACTGGGAGAGAAGTTCATAGCCATACAAGCACACATTAGGAAACAAGAAAAAGCACAAATAAACAGCCTGATTGCACATCTTAAAGACCTAGAAAAAGAAGGACAAACAGAAATAACTAAAGTTAGGGCAGTAGTAAATAACAGTGAAAATAAGAAAACCATCCAAAAAAAAATAAATAAATGTTGGTTCTTCAAAAGAGTGAACAAAATCGACAAACCGTTAGCCAGACTTATAAAACAAAAAGGGAGAAGACAAACATAAATAAGATCATAAATGAAAGAGGAGATATCACAACAGATACCACAGAAACTCAACATGTCATGGGAGGCTTCTATGAGCAACACTATGCCACCATGCTACAGAACCTGGAAGAAATGGATGATTTTCTAGATACCTACCAACTTCTAAAATTAAGTAAAGAGGAACTAGATAACATGAACAGGCCCATCAAAGATAATGAAATTCAACCAGTTATCAAAAATCTTCCCAAAAATAAAAATCCTGGACCAGATGGATTTACAAATGAACGCTACAAAACCTTCAAAGAAGAACTAATACCTCTACTTTAAAAAGTCTTCCAGAAGATTGAAGACACTGGAATACTCCCTTCCAGCTTATATGAAGCCAACATCACTTTGATACCAAAAGTAGACAGGTACACAACTAAAAAAGAAAACTACAGACCAATATCTCTGATAAACATAGATGCTAAAATACTGAACAAAATTCTAGCCAACTGAATACAGCAGTCTATTAAAAAAAAATGTTCATCATGACCAAGTGGGGTTTATCCCAGGGATAGAAGGTTGGTTTCATATACATAAACAAATCAACATGATCTACCACATCAACAAAAGCAAGACCAAAAACCACATGGTCATATCAACAGATACAGAGAAAGCCTTTGACAAAATACAACATCCCTTTATGATCAAAACACTACAAAAAACGGCAGTAGATGGAAAATTCCTCAAGATAGTCAAGTCTATATATAGCAAAACTACATCCAACATCATACTCAATGGTGAAAAACTGTAACTCAGATCATGTACTAGACAGGGCTGCCCACTATCTCCATTACTGTTGAACATAGTGTTGGAAGTTCTTTCCATAGCAATCAGGCAGAGGAGCAAGGAATTAAAGAGATACAGATTGGAAGAGAAGTCAAACTCTCCCTATTTGCAGATGACATGATAGTATACATAGAAAAAAACCTAAGGAATCCAGCAATTATCTTTTGGATATCATCAGGCAATAAATTATGTTGTCAGGCTACAAAATTAACATTCAAACTTCAGCGGCATTCCTCTATGCAAACACTAAGTTAGAAGAAGTTGAAATCCAGGAATCAATTCCTTTTACTACAGCAACAAAAACAATAAAATATCTAGGAATAAACCTAACCAAAGAAGTGAAAGACTTGTATACTGAAAATTATGAGTCACTACTCAAGGACATTGAAAAAGACACAAAGAAGTGGAAAGATATTCCATGTTCATGGGTTGGAAGAATTAACATCATCAAGAATATACTACCCAGAGCCATCTACAAATTTAATGCTATCCCCATCAAGATCCCAACCACATTTTTTAGGAGAATAGAACAAATGCTACAAATGTTTATCTGGAACCAGAAAAGACCTAGAATTGAAAAAAAAAAAAAAAAAACCATCTTGAGAAGAAATAAAAGAACAGGAGGCATCACACTCCCAGATCTCAAATTTTATTATAGGGCCATTGTCATCAAAACTGCTTGGGAGTGGAACATGAATAGACACACTGACCAGTGGAATAGAATTGAGAGCCCAGAAGTCAACCCCTACACCTATGGACATCTAATCTTTGACAAAGGTGCCCAGACTATTAAATGGAGAAAACAGAGTCTCTTCAACAAATGGTGTTGGAAAAAATGGGTTGAAACAGATAGAAGAATGAAAGTGAACCACTATATTTCACCAAATACAGAATTCAATTCTAAGTGGATCAAGGACTTGGATGTTAGGCCAGAAACTATCAGATACTTAGAGGAAAATATTGGCAGAACTCTTTTCCGCATTAATTTTAAAGACATCTTCAATGAAATGAATCTAATAACAAAGAAGAATAAGACAAGCATAAACCTATGGAACTTACATCAAATTAAAAAGCTTCTAAACAGCAAAAGAAACCACCACCCAAACCAAGAGACTCCTCACAGAATAGAAGATGATCTTTACATGCCATATATCAGACAAGTGGCTAATAACCAAAATATATAAAGAGCTTGCCAAACTCAACAACAAGAAAACAAATAACCCCATCCAAAAAGTAGGGGGAGGATATGGAGAGAATATTCACCACAGAAGAGACCCAAAAGGCTGAGAAACACATGAAAAAATGGTCCAAGTCTTTGATTGTCAGAGAAATGCAAATAAAGACAACAATGAGATACCATTTCACTCCTGTAAGAATGACATACATCGGAATTGTGACAGCAGCAAATGCTGGAGAGGTTGTGAGGTCAATGGAACCCTCCTGCACTGCTCGTGGGAATGTAAATTGGTCCAACCTCTGTGGAGAACAGTCTAGAGAACTCTCAGAAGGCTAGAAATGCCTTCTACCCTATGATCCTGCAATTCCTCTCCTGGAGATATATCCTAAGGAACTCAACACACCCATCCAAAAAGATCTGTGTACACATATGTTCTTAGCAGTATAATTTGTAATAGCCAAAACCTGGAAGGAACCCGGTGTCCAACAATAGATGAGTGGCTGAGCAAGTTATGGTATATATACACAATGGAATACTACTCAGCTATATATAGTGACTTCACTGTTTCCAGCCCACCTTGAATGGAGCTTGAAAAATGCATTTTAAGTGAAATAATTCAGAAACAGAAGGGTGAATATGGGATAATCTCATTTTCAAACAGAAGCTGAAAACCAAGATCAGAAGAGAAAACACAAGTAGAATCTGATCTAGAACTGATGTATTGCACTAAAGTAAAAGACTCTGGGGTGGATGGGTGGAAGAATGCAAGTCCAAAAAGGATGACAGAGGACCTATTGGGGGTTGTATTTTTATATGGAAAACTGGGAAATGTAATGTATGTACAATAACTATTGTATTTACTATCAAATTTAAAACATTAATTCTCTAATAAAGAAATTAAAAAAAAAACTCCTATGTCTTTCAAAACTGGAAGACTGCCCAAACTACCTGTTTCCCACTCTCAACCAGGCTTACTTAGCTTACAGTTTCTTTGCCTGTGCTTTTGTAGCATTCTGTATTTCCTCCCATTAAAGCAGCATTATGGTATTTTATAAATAAATAAATAAAAGTATACAATGCATATTTTAGAGAAGTATAAAATTTTACCCCTGAAATAACAACTATATTGTTAAACATTTCCCCACCCTACTCCCAAAATACAAAGTGTGCATGGACACCTGGGTACCCAAAACCTACAATTTAAAATTGAGAGCCATATTGTAGACCTAAGATTTTTGTTTCTATAGACTTTTTTTCCCTTTATTGTCTGCTTCCATAGTGAGAAAAATAAGCAGATAATAAATAGTGTTATTCAAAGAAATGAAAAATGGCAAGCTATACAGAGTATTTTGCACTAGCAATTATATTAATAGATGAGTATTTGTTTCTTGACTTAGCAGTATTTGAACCCCTCCTTCTGTCTGAGAGATATCCCATCCTCTAACTATAGAATTCAAAACTGGTGGGTCGGGTGGTAGCACAGAGGGTTAAGCGCACGTGGCACAAAGCACAAAGACTGGTGTAAGGATCCTGGTTTGAGCCCCCGGCTCCCCACTTGTGGGGGAGTCGCTTCACAGGTGATGAAGCAGGTCTGCAGGTGTCTATCTTTCTCTCCCACTCTCTGTCCACAACAAGGCTACAACAGTGCAAGAAAAGGGGAAAAAAATAATAAAGGCCTCTAGGAGCAGTGGATTCATGGTGCAGGCACTGAGCCCGAGCAATAACCCTTGAGGCAAAAAAAAAAAAAAAGAAGTCAAAACTGTCACTTTTCCAGTCTATCTGACAACTAGCCTATGAGCACAAGGCCCAGAGTCTGCTGATCAGACACTGGCTCAAACTCCAAATCTGAAGCTACTGGAGCAAAGCAGCAAAAATATCACAGAGAGGTGCTGTGGCCATGTGCAGTGGCTCCACATCAGTGTGGGCAAAGGCTCACGCTATGATCCCTGTTCCAAGCAACACTGCAGTGTGGCAGAACTATTGTGCAGTCTGGTTGGAGCAGCATTCCTAAATTCCCAAATTGTTGAGTCACCATAGAGACTTTAGGGCTTATCCAATATTCCTTAGCAAACACATGTTCCACCTACACTGCTGAAATTCATTTCCACTGATTACAATAAGGTGTTCTACATAAACTATATAACATACATGTTTCAAATATCATTTTTGATAAAAAAAAATGCTCCCAACTTAAGTGGAATTACGTATACCCAACTTCCAAGCAAAACTCAAAGAACAAAGAGTATACTTAAGAATAAAAAGGGGGAAGGAGCTGGGTGGTGGGTGGCACACCTGCTTGAGCATACATGTTACAGTGTACAAGGGCCTTGGTTCAAGCCTCCCAGTCCCCACCCACAGGGAAAGCTTTTGAAAGTGGTAAAGCAGGGCTGTAGGTGTCTCTCCATTTCTCTCCTCTATCTCCTCCTTCCCTCTCAATTTCTGGCTGTTTCTAGCCAATACATAAATAAATAATAAAAAATGTTAAAGAATAATAAAGGGGAGATGTTTCACCAGGTTTAAGCTCCTTGGCCAACAGATGGGATCCCCTGCATGGAGACAGATGCATAAGGGGTAGCACTGTGGTGTCTCTCCTTCCCTCTCTCCCCCTCTATTCCACTTTATTTGAAAAAAAAAGTCTTCCAGAAGTGGATGGATCAAGAAGGCAAAGTCCCAACAATAACCCCAATGGAAAAAATGTGGGGCAGGGAGATGGTTCATTCAATAAGGGTACACACTTTGCCATATGTGAGGCAAACATATAGCTCCAGATGGAGAAGAAGCTTCATGAGCAGTGACACAGTGTTGTGGTTTCTCTCTACTCTCTCTCTCTCTCTCTCTCTCAGCCTTTTACCTTCTATCTGAAAAAAGAAATTCCACCTCAGAATTATGCATAAATCCCCAAGCAACAAGAAAAAAATAGAAGAACAAAAGGAAGGGGCTGGGTTGTGGTGCACCTGATTAAGCACATATGTTACAATGTACAAGGGCCCAGGTTTGAGTCCTCAGTCACCTGCAGGGAGAAAGCTGTAAGAGTGGTGAAGCAGGACTGCAAGTATCTCTCTGTTATCTTTCCCTCTCTATCTTCTCCTTCCCTATCAATTTCTGGCTGTCTCTATCCAATAAATTAAGATAATTTAAAAATTAATAAAAATATTTATTTTAATGATAAAAAAGAAGAAAAAGCTCATTATTGTACCCGCAAGAATAGAAACAACTGGGAGTCAGGCAGTAGTGCAGCGGATTAAGCACATGTGGTGCAAAGCACAAGGGTCAGCATAAGGAACCCAGTTTGAGCCCCCGGCTCCCCACCTGAAGGGGAGTAGCTTCACAAGGGGTAAAGCAGGTCTGCAGGTGTCTTTCTCTCCTCCTCTCTGTCTTCACCTCCTCCCTCTATTTCTCTCTGTCCTATCCAACATCAACGACATCAACAATAATAACTACAACAACAATAAAAAAAAGAGCAACAAAGAAGAAATAAATATTTTTTAAAATCTTTTTTAAAAATGGAAACAATTGTTTAGCTAGTATGGTCCATTCTATGCCATGCACAAAAACAAAACAAAACAAACAAACAAGCAAAAAAACAGATACTTTCTCAGTTACTCACTTAACTCCTTGTCTTCTAAGCAGTGACTCTACGGAAGGCATTGTGATAAACAGTAAATACAAGGAATGACACATAATTCCTGATAATTTTATAATTTAGTAGGCAAGTCAGCACTTAAATTATGACAATCCAACATATCTACCAAGTTCTCTATGAGGGGCATTGAGCAAGGAAGCTGTGCTATCCAACAGCACTTTGTGAGAAGGATTTAAATGTGCTGATTCCACACTGTCCAGCCAGGTAGGCACTACCCACCTGTGGCTACTGCAGACCTGCAATGTGACCGATGAACAAAACTTTAATTCAATTTAAATTTAGCTGCACAGGTCCTGTGAAAAGCAGCTTTACACACATGTGGAACACAGGTAAAGCAAATGAACGTGCAGTAAGAAAATTAATCAAATTTAATTTTTTTTTTTTGCCTCCAGGGTTATCACTGGGCTCAGTGTCCACTTCTCCTAGTAGCCATTTTTTCCAGCTTACTGGATAGGACAGAGAGAAATTGAGGGAAAGGAAGGGGAGATAGAGAGGGAGAGAGAAAGAGAGATACTTGCAGAGCTGCTTCACGACATGTGATGTGTCCCCCCTGCAGGTGTTAAATGAGGCATGAACACTGGTCCTTGAATGGGTCCTTGGCTTAGTACTATGTGCCTTAGTTGGGTGCACCACTGCCTGGGCCCTTAAATTTAACTCTTAAACCATGAAAAAAAAATATGGTGGTTATCAGAGTAAAAGGGCTATTAGAGAGAGAACAACAGATGAATGGTTCCATTTGGTGTAATGGCACAGAACTTAGGTGGTGGATCTGGTGAGTTGTGTGTACACACACACACACACACACACACACACACACACACACACTCTAAACTATGCTCCTAAAACATTACCATATTGCAAACCATTGTCAAATCAATAAAAATAAATTCAAAAATAAAAATGGGGAGGTCAGGCGGTATGCACCAGGTTAAGTGCACATGGTACGCAGTGCAAGGACTGGTGTAAGGATCCAGGTTCGAGGCTCCCAGCTCCTCACCTGCAGGAGGGGTTGCTTCACAACTAGTGAAGCAGGTCTGCAGGTGTCTATCTTTCTTTCCCCTTCTTTGTCTTCCCCTCCTTTCTCGATTTCTCTCTGTCCTATCCAACAACAACATCAAAAACAATAATAATAACCACAACGATAAAACAACAAGGGCAACAAAAGGGAAGGAAGTAGCCTCCAGGAGCAGAGGGTTTGTGGTACAGGCACTGAGCCCCAGTAATAATTCCGGAGGCAAAAATAAGTAAATAAATAAATAAAAATAAGTTTAGCTGCACATGAATTCACAGATCCAGAAGTTTAAAAAATAAGCTAAAATATTTTGAAATGGGATAACTGAGGGATAATAACATTAATTCACAGAATGTCTCCAAGAAAGTACTATTATGTGCCCTTTACAAAAAAAAAATGAGGAAATTAAAGCTCAAAGAAGTTAAGTACCTTGCTCAGGACACACAACTAGGAATAGGTGGGAATCACAGTTCAAATCCAGATCTTACTCTCCTCTATGCATTTTCTCTCCTGCCTGCAAAGATTCATGAATTTTATGAAGATGTCACGAAACAGATAAATTGATCTTTGAATGGCACTTAGATTGGGCCCTGCATGGTGACTGATGAACAGAAAGGAACAAAATTTGGAGGCAAAGATGTTAAGTTTTGCTGAATTACTACTGGACTCCTAAAGGACCTTGAGAGGTAAGAAAGCTAAGCTGTTGAGGAATCACTTTTCCCCCCTGGGGGTTGCGGGAGAAGATTTGACTTTATTTCTCTTTTTAAAGATCATGTATTTACCTATTCATTTTTTAATAGAGATAATCAGAGAGACACCAGGGTTCTGCTTACCTCTGGGATATGAAAAGGTATTTTCAGGCAAGGTGTTGGCACAGCTGAGTAACTGATTGAGTGCACAATGAGCAAGGACCTAAGTTTAAGAGCACAGTCCCCACCTGCAGGAGGAAAGCTTTGCAAATGGTAAAGCAGTGCTGCAGGTGTCTCTCTTTCTCACCCTCTCTATCTCCCCTGCCTTTCCCTCTCAATTTATGGCAGTCTCTATCCAATAAGTAAAGATAATTTTAAAAGGCAGGCATTTCCTATTTTTTTTTAATTGGGGAGGATTAATGGTTTACAGTAAATACAGTTGATACATGTATGAAATTTCTCAGTTTTCTGCAGAATACTCTCACCCTCGGCCTAGATCCTCCACCATCATGCACCAGGACCCAAAAGCCCCACTACACTCCCCTGAGTCCTTTACTTTGGTGCAATACACTAAGCCCAGTCCAAGTTCTACTTTGTTTCCCTTTCTGTTCTTACTTCTCAACTTGTGACCATATATGAGATCAGCCCATGTTCTTCCTTCTTTCTGGCTTCTCTCACCTAACATGATTCCTTCAAGCTCCCTCCAAGAGGAGGTTAAGACTGTTAATTCATCATTTTTAGTAGCTGAGTAGTATTCCAATGTGTAAGTAAAGTAGTTCAGAGAGGGAGTTGGGCAATAGTGCTGTGGGTTAAGCCCATGTGGCCCCCAGCACCCCACCTGCAGGGGAGTTGCTTCACAAGTGGTAAAGCAGGTCTGCAAGTGTCTATCTTTCTCTCCCCCTCTGTCTTCCCCTCCTCTCTCCAGTTCTCTCTGTCCTATACAACAATGACAACAATAGTAACTACAACAATAAAATACAAGGGCAACAAAAGGGAATAAATATTTTTTTTTAAAGAAGTAGTTCAGGGGAAGTGACTGCAAAGGGTGGAGAAGTCACAGATTCTGGCAGTTTCAGAATGCTGAGGCTAAAAAAAAACAAGACTTTGGGTGTCAGGCTAAATGCTTTATATTTAGTAGGAGATAGGAGATAGGATTCTTCTAAAAGCTTGGCGGGAAGAACACTGTCAAGGTGAAGATAATGTTTAAGAAAACTGCCTTGGGGCAATGAGGTTGGCAGGAGAGGAGACTTAGTGGGCAGAAAGCAGGTTGGGAGTCTGTCAGTGATTTCAAAGGTGAGCTAATGTGGTCCTCGGCTACCAAGGCAACAATGTGAATGGAGAAGAAGAAAGAAAACTGAGCAAAGCTGAGAAATGAAGCATTTCCTCGAGCAGAAGTCAGATATTGCTCTGTGGGCCACATCTGGTCAATAGATATGTTTTGCTTGGCCCAAATAATGTTTTCAATTTGTTTTTAACATAACGGCTTTAGATAACCATTCACATTTAATGCTGTTTTAGAGGAAAAGGTGAATTTGTCAGCTGTGGCCTGATGCTCAGTTTGGCATTAACTTTTTAGAACTGAATGTTTATAGTTCTTTTTCGGATGGGCAAGTCTTCTCTGGCTTGTTGCAGAGCCCTTTCCTTTGCCTTTTGTATCTCACTGGGCCTACTTCACTGATGTGCATCACTTTCCTGGTCCCTGATCTATGAGAACAACTGTAAAGTTAATATAGTCCCTTCAGGGTAGGATTAGAGTGTTGTGGGGGCACTGAGAAATGTTACACATGCACAAACTACTGTATTTTACTGCCAACTGTAAACCATTAATCCCCCCAATAAAGAAAAAAATAATAAACAGTTCTTCCATTAGGAAAAGTCTTAGTCCTAAGAAATGATACTTCAAGAGGCCAGACAGTGGTGCATTAAGTGCACATAGTACTATGCGCAAGGACCTGCATAAGAAACCAGGTTTGAGCCCCCCATTTCCCCCTCCTCAGTGGGGATGCTTCACAAACTGAAGTAGGGCTGCAGGGGTGTATCTTTCTCTCTCCCTCTCTACCTCCCCGCCCCTCTAAATTTTTCTCTGTCCTATCCAACAAAATGGGAAAAATGGCCACCAGGAGCAGTGGATTCATAGTGTAGGCACTGAGCCCCAGAGATAACCCTGGAAGCAAAAAAAGAAAAACAAAATAATACTTCAACACTAAAAAACTGATACAGTTCATTTCTATGCTCATCTTTTCTTGTGATTTTTCAAAAACTGTTAGGAGATAGAACAAATGTATCAAATATTCTTAATCTGATAAATAGTAAGAGACCAATTCCAATAGTAGAGAATAATTATATTACATCATAACCGTCCTTAGCAGCAGTGCAATGTTGCCATTACAACTTTCTAGTGGGTTTCTTTTGCACCTCATTATTTATAAGCTGTCTTGTTCTGATTCTAGGAAGCCTACTGAAGGATGAAAACAATTTGGGTTTCAATTTATCTTGTGCATTGGTTTTAAATTCCTTTAGGGATACTGTCTGTGCACTTCACTGTGAAAGACTGGTTTTTAGAATCAAAATAATAGTTAATAAACACTCTAAAGTGCTGGGTGGTGATGCACCTGGTTGAATGCACACATTACCATGCACAAGGACCTGGGTTCGAGTCCCCAGTCACCACAGATGTGCAGGAGATCTAATACTGCTTGTGAGAAACTGCATCCATGTTTAGCCGCCACTTTTTTTCAGCACCCTTCTCTAATTCTTAAATTAAATTCTTATCTCTTTCAGCACTCTGGGTTTCACCTTCCTAATGCTGCACAGCTATTAGTTCTACTAATGTCTTTTAAAATGTAAGCTCTAAGAAGACAGATGCAAGTTCACCTAACGGGGTGACTTCTTTAGCTACTAACTCATTATAGAGCCTTCATAAATATTTCTGAGTGAGTGAATACAACAGAATATGGTTTCTAAGTAAACTCATTAGCACTGCTTGTGCAGAATCATAATGGATGAATGTGTTTCACAAGAATGAAATAAGAACAAGGAACAGGAAATCGAGCTATTTGAAATTATTTCATTATTGTATTACTTCTGAAAAGAAAAGAGACTAAAGTTGAGCAGGCCTGCTGACTGATAGATTAATTCAGTTAGAGCATACTGGCTGATAGAATGCTAGTCTCTTTATACAAATTATTTTTCCAACAGTCTAAAAGTATCTGTTGCAATATCTTCTTTTTTGTAAGTTAGAATGTATTTCACAGTTATGACAATAATAACATATTCCTGAATAAGCTCATGAGAATATTTATTCACATGAACTTAACATGTCCTATATGGGTATCTCAATAGGAAAAAAAATGTGTAGAAGTGATCTCAAACATTTATAACTGCATAAGGTATGCTGAAATGTCCTTAAAATTTTCAGAACTTTCAAAGGTGAAAGGAATATTGCCATATAAAAGAAGAACATATTTCTTCTCCTGGCTGCAAAAATCAGCTGCAGCCTAGTGGAAATGCCTTTTATTTATAGGGAGTGCTTCCTCTCCATTTAGTAGTAAAGAACTATGCTTCACTTTGAAAATTCTAATTTCTTTATGGAACATTTTGTCTTGGCAACTCAAGAAGTCATATTATTGGGACAGAAAAATTGTTGCAATTTCCCATGTGTGCATGTAGAAATTTCCAATGGGATTCGTTTACATAAGCTAAAGTTAAGTGAATATCCTTTAACTTTGGAAAATGAATCATATTTATGTTGCCTTATGTAAACCAAGAATTTCAGTTTCAACTTGGGGAAGAATGATGATAGTGTATCAAGAGCAAATTCAACACTGAAGACTTGATGGAATCTTTTTCAAGTTGGGAAATGTGTCTATAATCATGTATGTTATATTTAAAATGCTTTTTTCCAGACATATCTGGGATTGAGTTTCACCACTTACTGTGTGACTGTGACCAACAATATGCAAACAGTAAGTTTAGCCTGGAGTGAGCAGAGAGGTTTGTTCTAGACTGCCTGGGTCCATATGTTAACTCTATTACTATCTGAATGACCCAGGATAAGTTTCCTATTTCTTACTGCCTCAGTTTCCTCCCTTGTGAATTGAGGAAAATTAAAGGGACTGCTTCATAAGGTTGCTGTAAGTCTAAGAGGGGAGTATACAACAAGTTCTCAGAATAGTGCCTAAGGATGGGGGTCAGTGCACCTGGTTAAGTGCATACATTACAGTGTGCAAGGACCTGGGTTCAAGCTCCTGGTCCCCACCTGCAGAGGGAAAGCTTCACAAGTGATGAAGCAGTGCTGCAACTATCTCTCTGCTTCTCTCTGCCTCTCTCTCTCTCCCTTCTTCTCAATTTCTGGCTGTTTCTATCCAATAAATAAATAAATATAATAAAAAATTAAAATGAAAAGAAAAGAGCCTAAGAATAAATTTATTTAGCCAGTTTGATTTTTTTTTTTTTTACTGATTTATATTTCTTGAGGTTTCAAAGATTCAGGTATAGAAAACAAATGGAAAATTAATGTACAAATAAAAATAGCAAGGGCTTAATGTGGAAATGAAAAACCATGCTTATCTAGGAAACTGCCCAATTGTTAAACCTGAACAATAAAGTAGAAGAAATGTGCATAGCTATAACTAGTAAATATGTTTAAACCAGACATATTATTATCCCTCTGTTTTTTTTTATTAGTGACTTAATACTGATTTACAAAATTACAAGATAACAGGGATACAGCTCTGCACCATTCCCATCACCAGAATTCTGTATCCCCTACCCCTCCTTGGGAAGCTACAGTAGTTCTCCCAAGGTTGCAGATATGGTTAATCCTCCACTTTCTAGCTTCTTGCTTCCCACAGGGAAAATTTATGTCTACCTGTTTGTAGGGCAGGTATGTTTTTCTAAATTAGATCTTACCACAGATTTCCTAAGAAAAGGACACTGTCACAGAATAAAAACAAAACAAATTTGATTATATACAATAGAGTAGATAAGATAATAGCAAATTTAATTCTTACTCTTAATATAAAGATGATCATGATTTTCACCTAGCATATCAATAAAGTAATACGCAGGATTTCAAAGGTTGGAATACTATTATTTAGCAGTAGTTTCTGTGGTGGACAAATTATATTTTCAGTGCTACTCATTAATCTCAAAAGGAAACTTTATTATCTTTATTTATTTATTTATTGGCTAGAGACAGTCAGAAATTGAGAGGGAAGGGAGTGACAGAAAGGAAGAGAGAGAGAGAGAGAGACACCTACAATACTGCTTCACCACTTGAAAAGCTTTCCCCCTGCAGGTGGCGGCCAGGGGGCTTGAACCTGGGTTCTTCTTCTGCATTTTAATATGTGCACTCAAGCAGTGCACCGCCACCCACCCCCCTTAAAACTCTTCATTAAAAAAAAAAAACCTCAATTTTTCTAGCCTTTAAAACTTTGTGGAGCATTACAATTACTTGGTGAAAAGTTTCAAACTCTGAGTGCCTTTCCTCATGTCTCTCATAAACATGCCTTTATTTCTGTTACCCCTCAATCTGTCCACTGCATCAGCCTTTCCTTTCAGTGGTATATTCAACTTTTATAAGCTGTGAGACTCCTGTGTTGTAGATATTTTCTATTCACAGACTTTCTGATGCCTATTATTAGCAATCCTACTGTTGAAATGTCCTATATGTACAAAATATCTTATTTTTCTACAATGCACATTCCTTTGACTAATTTTCCATGAGATCTTTATTTCAAGCTCTGTCCTGTTATCACAAAACCCTGCTCTAATATAAAGGCTATTTCAGAGATTTCTACCCATAGGCAGTAGAGGGTTGGATTGTCACAGTCATCAACCATAAATCTGAATATCTAGCTGCTGCACTAAGGGTCTGAACATTGCATGGGATAACTGGAATAAACTTAGTATCTTATTGCATCAAAAGAATGTACCTGACACTAACATTTGGATCATGACAGTTTCAAGCACCCTGACCTGATATTTTTTTCCCCTTAGAAATGTATTCTGATCTTTGCCTACCACCTGTTGTTTTGTCTGAACAATGCTATGAAATGCCTAAGTTTTACAAATAAATACCCCTTGAATCTCGGGATGGGGGTTACACACTTGACACTATCCTAGTTGGGGATGTCCTATTTGTGTGCCCCCACCTGGCCTCTTCTGATTAACTGTATGGGGACTGGCTGTGGTTATTCTCTCTCCACCCTGGGCCCTAGTACCTGGCTACAGCTCTTCACCCACCTATTCTCTATACTCCTGCTTCAAAGTTTTGCTGCTGTTATTTCCCTTCATTGCCAAGTGTTTCTGATCTCATGTCCAAAAGTTAATGCTGAGCCTGCTGGAGTACACAAAGCACAGTGCAAGCCAACCGGCCTCTTTTCCTCCCACCGACTTTCCATGAAGTCCACCAGGAGATCCCCAGTGAGTGCCTGTGCAGAGTAACCCTTAAACCCCAAGTTCTGAGCTAACCTGGACGCGCTCTGTCGGTTGGGGGGTGGTGGTGTCCCAAGCAACACCTGGAGAAGCCCGGGGGCCTGCAGGGTGGCGCCCCTGGGGGCCCTTGTCCCTGCTCCGGCTTTCGGAGGCGCGAGATGGGGACAGTTTACATGCACACTGCTTATGTCCAGCCTCACCTCCTTCTTCCTCTTCCAGAGAGTTCATGCAGGGGAAGTAGCCCGCCAGCGCCTCGAAGGAGGCGGAGAGGCTGCTCCTGCTCTGGGAGCGCTGCATGGGGCGCCCCGCCGCGCCCGCGCCCCCCAAGCCCTGCCGGCCCATCTTGGCAGACGACCCGCCCTTCCCGCGGTATAAGATCCGAGGCGTCTTGGCGGCGGGGCGCGGACACCGCAGCACTCCGGGTGCGGGGTGGAAGGTGCAAGGGCTGGGACCGCCTGCTGGCCGCGCGATGCGGCCTGGACGCGGCGGCGGTGCCGGCTGCGAGCACCTCCACCTTGCTGGGTGAAGTCCTCAGGAGCAAGTCCCGCAGGCGGGCGGGCTGCCGTCCGGCGATGCAAGTTGCTGGTTTGATTCCTGAGGGAGCAGAGGCTCCCGGAGGTGTTATTGTGCAGCCCTCCCCGCGCGGGGCCAATAAGCAGGCGGAGAGAGGCGGCGGAGTCCAGCCCTCCCCGCGCAGGAGCCAATCGGCAGGCGGAGAGAGGCGGCGGGCAGCTTCGAGCGCTCAGCCGGGTGGGCAGCTCCTCCTGTCTCCTTCCCCTCCCCAACCCTTCAAGGAGGTGAGAACAGGCAGGCAAGAGATACTCCAAGTCAGGGATGGGGATCCCGATGGGAGATATATGAAGAACTTCAGGTTTTTTTAAAGCAGTGTTTAGACACCTGTTTTAACCTTAGCACTGTGACGAGAAAAGAGAGGAGAGGAGGGGAGGGGAGCAGAGGGGAGGGGAGGGGAGGGGAGGGGGAGGGGAGGGGGAGGGGAGGGGGGAGGGGAGGGGAGGGGAGAGGAGAGGAGAGGAGAGAAAGCTTTAGTTCTAGGCTTTTGTGGATCCTCTTACAAATTAGGTTTCACATATAATTGCATTTTTTTTTTAGTTACTCCTCAGCTAAAAGCAAGAAATACTGAGATTTCCTTTCTTTTTTAAGGTATTTTTTTATTTTTGTTATTGGATAGAGAGAGAGAAATTGAGAGGAGAGGAGAGATAGAGGAGAGGAGAGAGAGACCTGCTGCCCTGCTTCATAGCTCTTGAAGCTTCCCTCCTGCACGTGGGGATGGGGCTTGAACCCGGGTCTTTGAACACTGTAATGCATGCACTTAACCAGGTGAACCACTGCCCTGCCTCCAGAATTGTCACTTTAAAAAAATATTTTATTTACTTTAATGAGAGATACAGAGAAAGAGAGACAAACACAAGAGATCAGAGCACTGTTCAGTTTTGGCTTACCGGTGTGCTGGAGATTGAATCTGGGATGTCGGAGCCTCAGGCATGAGGGCCTTTTGCATAACCACTAGCACCAGAATTGTCTCTTGATCTCTGATTTTTGCCATTTTTTAATTAAATCTGACAGATAAATTAAGTGGAAACGGGAGACAGAGAGGGGGGAAGAGACACCTGAAGCCCTGCTTCACCACTTGTGAAGCTTCCCCCCTGCAGAGTAAGAACTGAGATTTTCTTCAATGACAACATTAAAATGCCCTAATTTGTAAGAGGTTCCACAAAAGCCTAAAGCTAAAGCTTCTTCTTTTTTTTTTACTTTTTTTCTTGTCACAATGATAAGTTTAACTAACATAGGTGTTCAAAACAGTGCTAATAAAAAAAAGAAAGAAAAAAACTCAAGAGCCTAAAAAGTGTGCCACTGAATTTGTACTGCCTTTTCTCCATATTAAGCAATCTGCTACCTATTGTTGCTAAGAAAGACAATAAACACTATACAGTTTTATCATCTAAAAAATTGGCATCTTCAATATAAAACTGAAGGCAACAAAGACATATAGAAACAAAAACAATTTACAAGTAAAATAACATATCCCACCGTGCGAACTAAAAATCTCTAACCCAGATCATTAATGCTGTTGTAATTCTGTTTCACAGAAGACTCTCCCATTTTCATAGCCTTACACAAGCCACTAAATGTCTTTTTCCTTATTTGGGGGTGAAAAGTTGGATTACAAAGAGTCTAGTTTAACCACATCATAGAAAGATTACTGAATATGTGTAGTAATTTTTCAGGGATTTTTCAGGTGTTTTGTATAGTGTACATAATGCATTCCAAAATGTTCCTTTCATTCAATAAATATTTCCTAAAGAATACATATGAACAAATTCATTCCTTGATGTGCCCGGAGATTCAAACAATTATTAGTTAACACAAATTGAACCACATGTTAATAGAGCATACTAGGTACCTTTGTAAGTTTAAGTAGTGATAGTGGTTAAAACAAATAAGACAGCTTGCTTTCATGGAGCTTACATTCTAATAAGAAGAAAGAAAAAAAAAAAAAAAGAAGAAAGAGACAAGTCATCAAATGATATAGTGTTACAATGGGATAAATGTAAATAGGAAGTAATTAAAGAGTATGGAGGTAACTATAAATTTTTAATGACTGTCAGGCTGCCTCATTTTTTTCTAAAAAAAAGTAGGTATTTGAATATAGTTTTGAAAAAGTTGGCTGTTCAGATATATGAGGAAGAGAGTGAGTTTGAGGCAAAAGGAATCTCCAGTGCAGAGACCTGATGGCATGATGACCTGGTTTGTCCATGGAACAGCAAAGAGGCCAAGGTGGATGGAGCAGAACAAGTAAATGGGAAAGAAATGATATTAGAGAGGGAGAGGCAGAGGCAAAGACAGACTAGACAGGGTTTTCCAGCTATGTTAATGACTATGACCACTAGATAGAACAATTCAGTAACATACATATATACATATATATATATATATAATTATTATCTTCAAAAAAATTAGTTGCATCATCTGGGAAGCTTTCTGATATTTTTACCTGTAGTTAGATTTTTAATGATATAAACAAGTTGTACAAATTTGGTGTGAGGAGATGGAATACTAACTAGGTAGGGAACTAAAGAAGGGAAAAAGAGAAGCACTTTATTACAGGGAAAAGAAAACGTTAAAGGGAAAGAAGAGTTCCAGTGTACAAATATCAACAGAGAGACACAAACCACAATAATAACAAGAGACTTCTAGCCTTGTGAAAACTTGTGATAACTTGTGAAAACACTAAACTTATTGAGAAAATTTACAATTCTACTTTTTAATTGCTCCATGTTTTTATTTCCCTAAGCATAATGAAAATAAAAATTATATAAACAAGTTTTCTGATTTCTATAATAGGTTGTTTCATTACCTTGATTCCTTTCATATATATATATATATATATATATATAGAGAGAGAGAGAGAGAGAGAAACTGACAGTGAGTGGGGAGATAGAGAGATGCTTGCAGCCCTGCTTCACCACTCATGAAACTTATTCCCTGAAGGTAGGAGCCAGGGGCTTAAACTTAGATCCTTGTGCATGGTAATGTGTGCACTTAACCAGGTGTGTCATCACCTGCCCCATTATTTATGCCCCAGACTATTAAATGGGGAAAGCTGAGTCTCTTCAACAAATGGTGTTGGAAAAAATGGGTTGAAGCATGTGCAGAAGAATGAAAGTGAACCAAATTTTTGAAACAATATTTCACCAAATACAAAAGTAAATTCCAAATGGATCAAGGACTTGGATGTTAGATCAGAAACTATCAGATACTTAGAGGAAAATATTGGCAGAACTCTTTTCCGCATAAATTTTAAAGATATCTTCATGAAATGAATCCAATTACAATGAAGACTAAGGCAAGCATAAACCTATGGAACTACATAAAATTAAAGAGCTTCTGCACAGCAAAGGAAACCATCACCCAAACCAAGAGACCCCTCACAGAATGGGAGATGATCTTTACATGCCATACATCAGACAAGAGGCTAATAACCAAAATACATAAAGAGCTTGCCAAATGCAACAAGAAAACAAATAACCCCATCCAAGAATGCGGAGAGGACATGGACAGAACATTCACCACAGAAGAGATCCAAAAGGCCAAGAAACACATGAAAAAATGCTCCAAATCTTTGATTGTCAGAGAAATGTAAATAAAAACAACAATGAAATACCATTTCACTCCTATGAGAATGTCATACATCAGAAAAGGTAGCAGCAACAAATGCTGGAGAGGTTGTGAGGTCAATGGAACCCTCCTGCACTGCTGGTAGGAATGTAAATTGGTCCAACCTCTGTGGAGAGCAGTCTGGAGAACTCTCAGAAGGCTAGAAATGGACCTACCCTATGATCCTGCAATTCCTCTCCTAGAGATCTATCCTAAGGAACCCAACACACCCATCCAAAAAGATCTGTGTACACATATGTTCTTAGCAGTACAATTTGTAATAGCCAAAACCTGGAAGGAACCCAGGTGTCCAACAACAGATGAGTGGCTGAGCAAGTTGTGGTATATATACACAACGGAATACTACTCAGCTATATATATATATTTAAAAAAAATGGTGACTTCACTGTTTTCAGCCCATCTTGGATAGCCCTTGAAAAATTCATATTAAGTGAAATAGTCAGAAACAGAAGGATGAATATGGGATGATCTCACTCTCAGGCAGAAGTTGAAAAACAAGATCAGAAGAGAAAACACAAGTAGAACCTGAACTGGAATTGACATATTGTACCAAAGTGAAAGATTCTGGGGTGTCTGGGAGGGGAGAATACATGTCCAAGAAGGATGACAGAGAACCTAGTGAGGTTGTATTGATATATGGAAAACTGAGAAATCTTATGCATGTACAAACTATTGCATTTACTGTTGAATGTAAAACATTAATTTCCCAATAAAGAAATTTTTAAAAAGCATCCTTATAGGATAGCCTCTGAGCTCCATTACATAAAAGTAAGTATAATTCTAGAATCAGTATAATTCAATATTCAAATTAAACATGCTTATTCATCCAAAGCTAATCAGAGAGAAAGTCAGTCACAAATATACACACTAAAATTGTCTTCTGAAAGAAAAATTGACCTTGAAAATAGATTCTACTGTTAAGTATGAAAATCATCTTTTGCAAGTATGCAAGGCATAATTGGTATAGATATAGATGTAAGTTGAATATACTCATTATTTTAGTTGATAAATATGAAATATATCACACCAATTATGCCACATAATGCTTCCATCAGTCCTGAGAGTATCACTATTTTTCATAGATGAGCAATAAGTACTCAAGACTAAATAACTTGCTGACTCAAAATGTGGCAGGTATCAAATTCAAATGATCTGATTTCAGATTCAGTAGCCTGCATACTAAATCATAGATGTTTCATATATACATTTTCATAAAATATAGACAGATTCACTGTGCAGTGATTTATTTGGCCCAATATAAATATGTAAAATCATATGCCTATTCTAACAATATACCATAATATCAAACCTATATTTGCCTTTAAACCAATCGATATTATATAGCCATATGTATTGCAGCCTAACTGTTCTAGCAGGGTGATAAATTCACATGTCATCTGTGTATCAGTTTTTATACCCATTCCTTAAAAAACAATCACTTAAAACTTAAAAGTATGTTAAATTAGTTTGCTACCCAGATAGATGCTTATTCATTTAAGGAAATGCACAAAAATGCAATTATATAATATAGTTATTATATTGTATCCAGGCCACAGAATAGTTCAATCAGTAAGACAGTTGCGTTTCTGGCATAGGCTAGAAATGATGCAAGTGGTGATGAAGCAGTGGAAGACTGCACAAGGCCCACAAGTCTGTCTATGTACCTAGGGCTTATATCCAGGGGTGTATATACTAAAGAGAAACAGAGAGAAAGTACTCTTATTGGAACTCTGTCCCTATTTAGTGTTTTCCAGTCAACCCAGAAGGGAATTATTTCTCAAAGAGATAGAAATTGCTCAGGAGGGAGTCAGGTGGTAGTGCAGCAGGTTAAGCGCATGTGGCACAAAGCACAAGGACCTGCTTAAGGATCCCAGTTCTAGCCCCTGGCTCCCCACCTGCAGGGGAGTGGATTCACAGGCGGTGAAGAAGGTCTGCAGTTGTTTATCTTTCTCTCCCCCTCTGTCTTCCCCTCCTCTCTCCATTTCTCTCTGGCTTATCTTACAATGACGACATCAATAACAACAACAATAACTACAACAACAATAAAATCAACAAGGGCAACAAAAGGGAAAATAAATAAATAAATATAAAAAATAAAATAAAATAAGAAATTGCTCAGGATAGGAAATAAAGTGTTCTGTAGAAAGAATGGTTTTCTCTCCTCTTGGAATCCATTTGTAACATGGAAATTCATCTATCCCTCAGTCTTGTTAGTAGAAGTAAGTTAATTTTGCCACTTTGGGATATTCTTCTTTTCAGTAAAGTATGTTCTGCTAAATAACAACACTTGTGGATATATTCTCGCTTGTTTTATTCAAAGCCAACTCTCAATCTTCAGAATACATACATTTTTTACTCTAACAAAATACTGTTGCATTTAAATAATAAAATAAAATCTAAATAGTGACTTCAAATTGAAAAATAATTTAATGGTCTTGACTCAGAACTATGAATTCTTTTCTCCTAGCCCCCAGTATAATGTCAATTTGGTAAAACTAAAACATAAGCTTTGAACCAGGTAAAAGCAAAATATAAACTCTGGGCCAACAAGATAGACAAGATAAGCACATCTGGAAAGTGTGGCTGCTCTATCATGAGCATGAGCCAGGTTACAGCCTAATCCCACTGCGCTGAAGAAACTGGAAACTTCTACGCTGTGGCATCTTTCCCCTATCTCCTGTGGCCTACCTCTCTTTTTTTCTGAAAAAAGTCAACTCAGAGTGGTAAAGGACCAGTATTACACACACACACACACACACACACCACCACCACCACCACCACCACCACCACCACCACCACCACCACCACCATTTGGTGATTCTATTTTTTATTTTTACTCAACAGATTTTGTGAATGAATAGCAGATGGTAGACTTTAGTAGATGTTTAATCCAAAACCTTTGTGAAGTTGAAAAGATATTTGAGGTATGCTAAAATATGGGAAAAGTATTAAAGTATCAGCATCTATTCATCATTCACCCTATCTTTTGTAAAATGTAATAATTACAGGTGGCAGAGATAGCATATGACCATGCAAAATACTCTCATGCCTGGAGCTCCAAGGTCCCAGTTTCAATACCCCTGCACCACCTTAGGCTGGAGCTGAGCAGTCCTCTGGTTAAATAAAAATAAAAATTAAAGAAGATAATATTTGGGGGCCAGGCATGGCACACTGGGTTAAGTGCACATAGTGTGAACTGCGGGTACCAGCATAAGGATTCCAGTTAGAGGTCCTGTGGAGCAGGTCAACATTTATCTGTCTTTTTTCCCCTTCTTTCTCTCCTCCTCCTCTCTCAATTTATCTCTGTCCTATCCAACAAAAATAATAAATAGATTACATATAATGTTTGCTTTTTTTTTTTTTAACCAGAGCACTTCTGAGCTCTTGTTTATGGTGATGTGGGGGATTGAACCTGGGTCTTTGGAGCTTCAGGCATGAGAGTGTCTTCATATAACCATTGTGCTATCTACCCCCACCCATATTTGCATTTCCACTAGGAACTGTTCATGGGAGTAAGTAATTTATTGAATAGTCAAAAAAAAAAAAAAACAGGAAAGATTTGACTGAAAAATGTAGAGGTAAAACTGAAAATCAAAGCCATGAATCATGAAAGCAGACTCACTAGATAATTCAGGAAAAGAGCAAATATTTAGACTTTACTATTTGTGACCCTTTATTTAAATAGTCAAGATGATATTAGCTAGTGTTCTTTGTACTCATGACTCACTTAATCTTCCTAAACACTCCACAAGACAGCTACTCACATTATTTTCATTTTACAGAAAAGATAGTATGTACTGATATACAAAAATAATTGCTAATTAACTACCATACCCCAGTATCCATTGAAGATATAGTGGTGAGCCAAAATGGACACATCTCTATACTCTTGAAACTCATACTTTAGCAGCCTAACTTAACATCTAACTTAGCATTTCATTTACTGTCAATATTTGCCAATTCCTTCTCTAAACAACCTTATAAACATGCACACTGACTTAATGAACAAATACACCTATGAGGGAGATATTATTATTAATATCTTAACTTCCTAAATGAGAAATCAGAGGCACATTGAGGCTGTTTCTTGTCCAGGATAATACAAGTTCTTAAGAAATGAAACAGATTTAAGCACATGAAGTTTGAGGCACAGTGTTATAAAATAGTGTGTTCAGTGCTATCTACAGCAAACTCAGGATGGGAATTGAGACCTCCTGACCCTATCACAACTACTCTTTGACTTCCAAGAGACACTGCTTTAGAGAAGAGATTTATAACACTGATCACACAGTCAACATGCCAATCAAAATTCTACATGAACATCCCCTACCAAATTTTCATTTCATTGTAAGATCAATACTATTTAAAATTTTGTGAATCTACATAAATATATAGCAAGATCTATTTTTTTATGATTCAGGTATCAGTTCCAATAACTATATATGTATTAAAAGTGCATGAGTTTAAACTGCCTTATTCATTCAATATTAGTTTATTCATTTGCTACTGATTTCCTTCTTTTTATGCCACTGTGAGACAATAATAATACTAGGTATGCAGAAAAACAGATTCCTTTAATCACAGTAAGGTCTGGTTCCTACTTGCACCTGTTCCTTCTTTTACATTTCTAAGCTTTGTGTATTCTCATTTCACACACAGCAGTAAAGATCTCCTCTGACTACCACGTAGTTTCACCTAATCAGAAATCAATTGTGTGTAAGTTACTACACATGGTTTATGCTGCTTGATAACATCTAACATAAAAATACAAAATTTAGCATTTTCAAAGGCAATTTGGCTTAATAGTTGATGTTTAAATTGCTGGCATCTTCATTATTTTCCTCCAGATAAAGGCTTAGGATCTATAATCAAGTCATGTAAAACTGATGAAAAGTAAAAACAGGGAAGGGGGGCAGGCAGTAGTTAAGTGCACACAGTACAAAATGCAAGGACCTACGAAAGGGTCCTGGTTCCAGCACCTGGCTCCCCACCTGTGGGAGGGGGGTTCACAAGCAGTGAAGCAGGTCTACAGGTATCTCTCTGGCTCTCTCCCTCTCTATCTCCTCTCTGTCCTATCTAATAAAATGAAAAAGAAAAAAAAGGCCTCCAGGAGCAGTGGACTCATAGTGCTGGTATTAAGCCCCAGTGATATCCCTGGAGGCAAAAAAGAAAAGAAAAGAAAAGAAAAGAAAAGAAAAGAAAAGAAAAGAAAAGAAAAGAAAAGAAAAGAAAAGAAAAGAAACAGATCCTGTCAATACAGTAACTACTTGGAGGTTGGAATATCATACTGCTCCCCAAAAAGCCTGTGGGGAAATAGTGTGGTACAGATCCAGGTCAAACATCACCTAGACTGGGAATAAGTGAACTGCTGCCTAAAAATAGTAGTATTTGTAGCTCAGTACATTTGGGAAACAAGTGAAATTTTGTGCAATATGGTTAATTTACCAGCCCAGCTAAGCCACTCAACATCAGCTAAGTCCTGATGAATTTAGTTACTGTCCATCTGTCTTGTTGATAATAAATTTCACCAAATGAAACACGTTTCCTTCTAACATTCTGTTCAAAATGGCTCTACCCCAAATACTTCTTTTCTAGGGTCACAATAAGTTGAGAAGCTCAGTTTTAACAAGACTGAGGATTATTTATTACCCAGGAAAAGTAGTCTTTGTTAAGAGGGATATCTGTTGTGCCATACAGAAACTCCTTAAATAAATGCGAGTCGTTATAAAGACAGGCAAATCAATATGTGTTCAAGCTAAGGGAGTTGTCTGTAATCCTTGTTCACTTTATAAATTGAATTAAATTTGGTAATTTTTTTTAGCAACGTAAACATCCTAATGGAACAGCATTTAAAATTCCCCCTTACTCAATTGGTTCTATTAATAGATGGGCCCACAATGATAACTACCACCCCCCACCAAAAAAAGTTCTCTTCCTTCTCTGTAGGGGAACCTTGAAATATTTTTTCAATAAATGATAGCCATCTCTGTCTTCCATAGCTTTCCAGATCCAGTCTCTCCTGTTACAGTTTCCCTTTCCCTTTTATTACTATCTTTCCCTGACACATTTATTTAGTACTGACAATGTGTGTGAGACACTACAATAGGTCTTGGTGACTCAGAAGTCTACAAAAGGGACTATTTTGATGATTTGCTCATAATCTAGCAGGAACCAAACTACAAAATAGGCAGAAAATTGCATCGGTCAGCTCTGGTATATGGTGGTGCCCAGGATTGAAACCTGGGCCTCAGGTATGCAAGTCTGGTGCTTCATTGCTATGATATCTCACAGGCCCAGAAATTGCCAATTTAAAATAGTCAAACTGCTGGCTTTATCTCCTTGCTTATTCAACTGAGACACAACTATTGCCATTGTCTATGTAAGTGACCAAAGCAAAGAGACTCCAAAAATTTGAAAAGTAGCTTCTAATGGCTTTTTCTTATTGTTTCATTTTGTGTAATTTAAAAAGGGTATTTACAGTTGTGTGAAAATATGTATTTTTAACTTGTGTTAAAATTAAATTAGTTTAAAAAGTGGTTACTATTATACTTTCAGTTTAATTAATGGTGAGTTGTTACATAGTTTCTTCAAAAAGGCCTTATATTATTTTTTTTCCTCCATGGTTATTGCTGGGGCTCAGTGCCTACACTACAAATCTACTGCTCCTGGAAGTCATTTTTTCCCATTTTGTGGCCCTTGTTGTGGCCCTTGTTGTTGTTGTTATTGTTATTGTGGTTATTCCTCTTATTGCCAGATAGGACAGAGAGAAATTGAGAGAGAAGATAGACAGGGCAAGAGAGAGAAAGATATACATCTGCAGACCCCCCTTCAGGTGGGAAGTTGGGGGCTTGAACCGGGATTCTTACGCTGGTCCTTGCACTTCCTGTCATGTGCACTTAACCCGCTGCACTATTGCCCAACCCCTACTATTACATTTTTATGCAGATAAGACTTTAAAATTCTTTCGAGCAGAAACTGTACTTGTGCTACTATTATTTAATCTCCATGACCTGCCACAAGCATTGTGGATTTGCACTTAAGGATATTTCCATCTAAGCATTCAAATAAAGGATCTATTCATTACCAATAGTCATATATACTCAAATACTCATTTTGTTTTTAAACAAAATCTTTTAGAATGAAAGCCAGTTTCTATGGTGAATGTGAGTGAGTCATCTAACTACTTTGACAGTGGATTGTGGCTTTTTAAACTGACTTTTCATCATAATTATTTTTTTATATTTATTTTATTTTCCTTTGTTGCCCTTGTTTTTTATTGTTGTTGCAGTTATTATTATTGTAGTTACTGATGTCATCATTGTTAGATAGGACAGAGAGCAATGGAGAGAGGAGGTGGGGACAGACCTGCTTCACCACCTGTGAAGCGACTCCCCTGCAGGTGGAGAGCCAGGGGCTGGAACCGGGATCCTTACACCAGTTCTTGCGCTTTGCGCCACGTGCGCTTAGCGCTACTGTCCAACTCCCCTTCATCATAATTCTAAGTCAGTAGTCACAAATTACTTTTTAAAAAATATACTTTAAGAGCTCTACAAGATGTAATTATAATTTATCCAATTCACTAAAGTACATGGATGTCCTGAACACATTTTTTATATCTCCTCTTATTAGGAAGCCAGCCTAAAGTTAACATATACTTTTCACTGTCAGTACCTAATCTGTTCAGTACTAGAAGTCTGACTAATTATTTAAGCACTGAATATATTTTAAAACATCAAGAGTGCCATTTTCTAAATACTTACTAAATATAATACGAACATCTGCATTCCTCAGATGTCTCACTCTGATCTCATCATATAAATCTGTGATGTTGAATTATTTATATACCTCAAATGCATATTTGCTTTCATGGCTGGCCATCTCTTAAGTCCTAGGTATCACTAATGACATGTGCATTAAACTGAAGCAGATGAAAATTTATCTCCAGAATATATGGAGAATTCTGTGAGTGTTCCAAAATACAGTAGTGCTATAATGTGAGTGCTAGGAATTGTTAATCTATACAGCACTTTAATTTTTTCTATGTCTAAGTTTATTCTTTTGATCCTAAACTTATGTCACACATAAAAAAAATAAGATAAGGCATTATATATATAATTATGTTCTTGAAAATTATTTAAAGGCTCACTTTTCATGTTAAGATGAAGTTTTTTTTTCTTCAATTCACACTGGCATAGTTTTAAGATAAAAATAACTCATGTTGCTGGCACAAATTCAAATTTTATAATATTTATGGCAAACATTCTTTCTTTCCAATTTCCAATTCTCATCCTCTGACCTAGAGACTGATACTTTCACAGTCTGTTCTTTGGCACTGTTGCCTCCAGTCTCTCATTTTCAATCTATCCTGAATAGTGATGCTGTTTTCCTATAACATTCCCTCTCTCTCTCTCTCTCATTTAAAAATCATATCTCTTAAGGAAAGCAACAAATAAGCAACTTCAGAGCCAGCTTATAAAACAGAAATCTAATCCAATAATTGTGGTATTCAGGGATTCCACCCAAAAGTTCTTCTCAGTTTATTTCCCACTTTCTAAACACATAAAGTTTTAATAAAGCTTCACAACTCTGTTCAGTGCCCCCCAAGCACGACACATTGAATCTCACATTTTATTTTCTTTCATATAGATCCCTTCAGAGGATGTGTCTTCCTGTCCAAAAGCTCCTGTCTGCATGGTCCTATTCTTTATCCCTCTGGAAGCATGGACCCTGGGTCACTATGGGGTGCAGAAGGTGGGAGGTCTGGCTTCTGTACTTACTTCCCCACTGAACATGGGTGTTGACAGGTCAATCCATACTCTCAGCCTCTATCTTTCTCTACTAGGGCAGAGCTCTGGCTGCCCCATTTCTTATTACCAAGCAGGACCCAGGTTAATAACATCCTTCTTAACTGAGCACTGAAGACTAAAAATCTAGGTCCTCAAGAAGTTCATCCAGCTTTAGGTTTCTAGCACTAGCCAATTTAAGTTTCCTTCTTCCCAAACCCAGGCTTATGAATTCAATATCCCAGCATTCTTGCAAATACAATGCCTACTGAAAACTACTGTGTTCTGGTCCCAGAATGCACTTCTGCATGTTTGCTTACTGATACATTGCTCCTGCTTCAAGTTTCTCTTCTGAAGGCCTCTCACTTCTCAGCCTTTGATGTAGGTGTTGCTCAGTTAGGTTTTGACTTAAGCATGTCTTGACTGGTTTGATTGTCTATTCAAATTACTGAAACTTTCCCCTTTCAGCTTATGCTCTCTTAATATTTGTATGTCCACTGCAGCTGCATTTTTAATTCCCTTTCAAAACTATTCCTTTACTTTCTTACCTTGACTTACCAATTGGCACAAGAAGCCTAGCTTCATATGTGAGCTAGCTCATGGAGTAAGGCAAGTTGAAAACAAGATAATATTAACAGTTGTTGTAGAAACTTCTCAAACCAGGCTGGATATTCCTGACAATCATGAAAGAGCCATTTAAACCTGCACAAGCTCTGGGCATTGTGCCTATACAACTTAGCAGAGAAGAGTCAGTATAAGGTTCTTTATTCTTCCTGATTTTATCACGCCACATACATAATGAAGACAAAAATCTCCTGAGGACAGATAGGGAGATTTGTGTAGTATTTCAAGCCAAGGCTATTTCTTTTACATCAGAAACTTTTATAAACAAAAAAAAAATAATCAAGACACAAACTGCAACAAAAAATGAGCAAGAATTAAGAATAACTTATCTAAAAAAGCCTGACAGATAAGAAATGTTTATTTTTTATTGTTGTTGTCAGGGTTTCACAGCTCTGAGCTGTTTTGTTTGTTTGCTTTTTTTTTTTAATAGAAAGTCAGAGACAGGAGAAAGGAGAAGATGCCATAGCACTGGAGCTTCCTCCAGTGTGGTGCAGGCTAGACTCACACCTGGGTCACATGCATGACAAAGCAGGTACACTATCCAGGTGAGCTATTACCAGCCTATGTATGAAAAGATTTGAAAACTCTTTAGTTATTGGGTAAATACAAATTAACACAATACTAAGAACTGTACTACTAATTCATTACTAGTATTGCTCACGATAATATTAGAGGTGCTGGTACTAGCACTTTAAACACTGGCAAGTGATGCCATTTTTTAGTCTGGAATGGTTGTTGGTATGCAAAGAGACCTGTAAACACTGCTTGTCAGAAAGATGAAAGCAGGTAACCTACTGGACAAAGCTGACAGAATCTGGCCCTATATTTGGTGCCCATACTGGACAACTGGAAAAATCTAGCTCTGCATAGATCTATGGATATTTGTAAAATAAATCCTCTTTACTGTCGAATGTAAAACATTAATTCCCCAATAAAGAAACTAAAAAATAATAATAACAAATCCTCACCCAGACTCATAAGGAGAGATAAAGGAGAGTGCTTATCTCAGGGCTATTTGTGTTGACAGGAGTTGGGGTGTAAAGGGAAAACATGGTAAATGCATACCATGCAGTTCTATGACACAATGAGACTAATTGTCTATGAGGGGGCTGGCCAGGTGGTGGTATGCCTGGCTAAGCACACATATTATAATATGCAAGGGCCCAGGTTCATGCCCCTGGTTCCACCTGCAGAGAGGAAGCTTGACAAGCAGTGAAGCAGTACTGCACGTGTATCTCTGTCTCTCTTCCTCTCTAGCACCCCCTTCTTCTCAATTTCTGGTTGTCCCTATAAGTAAAGATAATAAAAAATAATTTAAAGAGAGTAATATCTATGTAGATGCTATGAAAATCATAATGCTCAATGAGAAGAGCAAAAGACAGTATATTAAAGTGCATACATATTCACATAGATTAAACAAAAGCACAAATATGACGAGAGCACATACATACAGTGAAGTTAGGCATCAACCACATTAAGACAGCCATTCTAGTAGACAGAGGAAAGAAAAAAGGAATTAACTAAATAAGGGCAAAGAGAAGAAGAGAGAGGGCAAGAGAAACAAAAACACTCTTCTCTCAGTGTGGGCTTATGAGAAATTCTCTCCACCCTGTTTCTCTAGGAGTTTCCTTGTGCTTGCATTTTTCAACTGTTATGTGCTAAACACCTCTCCATCTGGATCCTAACCCACATAACAGTGGGAACCAGGTGCCTGTCTCATTAATTGCTGTATCCTCAACACCTAGAACAGTGTTTGTACACAGCAGATACTCAAAGAATATTTTTGGAGGAATATATGAATCTATAATTTCATATTAAGCAACTCACACTAAAAAGAAGAAAAATGGAGGTGGGTGGTGATTCACCTGGAAGGATATACATCACCATGCAAGAGGATCTGAGCTTAAGCCCCTGGGGCCCACCTGCAGGAGGTAAGCTTCACCAATGGTGGAACAGTGTTTGTTTCTCTCTTTCCTTTATTTATGTCTCTATTTAAAAAAAAAAAAAAGGACATTGGGAGTGGTGAAATTGCCACATGGGCACTGAAGCCCAGAGGTAAGCCTGGTGATGAGAGAGAAACAGAGAGAGAGAGAGAGAGAGAGAGAGAGAGAGAGAGAGAGAGAATATCAAAAGTAGAACTTGGTATCTCAAAGAAAGTTTCACATAGATCTTGCTAAATTCCAGGTCTCATCTCAAGAAAGCTAAGTTCTTATTTCATTCAAGTGCAGTAAGTAGAGGAGCAATTTGTTTTCCAGTGCTACTTATATGTGGTAGTAGCTGAGCCACTTTTATATTAAATAATACACTTACAATGGAAGAAAAAGACTTCTACCTTCAACATTTCTTACATCAAAAAAGCAAAGAGGTACTACTATGATTAGTGCATGTAGGTTTTGTAGTTCTTCTTGGTTCAGTTTTGGAAGGGCATATGCTTCTAAGAATTCTTCCATTTCTTCTAGATTTTCTAGCTTGGTGGTGTATAGTTCTTCATAGAAGTTTTGCATGATTTTCTGGATTTCTGTGGTGTCAGTTGTGATATCTCCTCTATCGTTTACAATTCTATGAATTTGAGTCCTCTACCTTTATTGTTTAGTGAGTCTGGCTAGGGGTTTGTCAATTTTGTTTAATCTTTCAAAGAACCAACATTTGGCTTCATTGATCTTCTATAATTTCTTCTAGAATGTTTCCTTCCCTTTCCTCTCTTCCTCTGGCAGGCCAATTATACGAATGTTACTTCTTTTGAGATCATCCCATATGTCTCCGTTGTTGTTTTCAGTGTCTCTCAATCTCTTTTTGAACTCTTTCACCTCTTTCTTAGTTTTCTCTAGCTCATCCTCTGACTAATTCTGTTTTCTGCTTCTGTTAGTCTGCTTCCCCTTCCCTCATCTTCTTTCCTCAGTTCAGCTATTTCAGCTTTCAGTTCTCTAATTGCCTCAAGATAATCAGTATTTTCCTTGGGGGTCTCAACTGTTGTTTCCCTAATACTGCCATTCCTTTTCTCCAAAGTTGCTTTCATTTTTGTGATTAATAAGTTTATTATTGCTTGCATACTTTTCTTATCTATGGTTACTTCTGGCTGGTTTGTAGTTTCTTCTGGGCTCTTGTCTTCATTCATTGTAGTAGCAGTTTTATTTGCTCTTGATCTACCCTTTTTTTTTTTTGATTAATGTGTTTATTTTTATGTTCTGTTGTTCCTCAGTTGTGTTTTGAGTACAGGCAACACTGTACTAAATACTTTTATGACAAATGCAATTACCAACCTCCGAAATTACAATAGCAACTGAAGCAAGGATTGAAGCAGTTTAACCACTACCAGTTAGCCAAACAATGTCTCCAGTCTGTGAAAAAATAGCAACCAAGACCAAGTGAAGAAGAAAGAGAAAGGAAAAAAGGGATAGCAAGAATAGACAATTGTGAAAATCTACTATCCACTGTATATTCTAGGGGTAACAAGAGGAGAAAGGGAAGTAGAGCAGAGATACACACATAGAGAGTCCACTCTGAGTCATATTTCTTCCCCAAAATAATTCACAAATGAGTATCAGTGAATTCAGAAAGCTGAAGGAGGAAGGAAGAAAGGAAGACAAGAAAAAAAAAAAAGGAAAACAAGAGAGAGAAAAGAAAAGATAAGAAAAATAACGGTAATAAAGTAATAAAGGATCAGTGAAAGTTTTTTAATTAATTAATTAATTTTTATTTTATTTTTTAATTAGCTAGGAGGAGAGAGAAGGGGAGAGTGGGCAGAGGAGGTAGGAGTAGTGAAACAAGTTCCTCTTACAATGGATAAGATGCCCAGTCCCCTAGCAATGGAAAAGACACTGAGAGTTAATTCTGGTCAACCTAAAGGAGGGGGGAAAGAGATACACCTTTATATAATATTAATAATAAAATAGAGCAGGGTAAAAAAACCCTGTCCCAGATTGCCTCAAGCAGCCTGAGCAGAGGCAGCAGATTGTTAAGAAAGTAATACAAACAAACAAGGAAAAACCAAAAACAAACAAACAAAAAAACACCTCAGGGCAGTCTTTACCTTTTGTAGATCCAACTGACCATTTAGAAAGAAAGAGGGCCAAAGGTTTCAGAAAGGAATAGATTTGAAATGGAACCCCTGTTGAGCTAGGAATCTTGGTAAAGAAAGAAGCTCAGCAGGGAAGCCTTCTAGGAGCAGCTTTCTGGCACCCAAAGTCTGGTTATGGGGGTGGGGGGCAGGGGTGCGCTTCAGGAATAATAATAAAAAAATTATTTCTTTTTTCTTGTATATTCTAATGCAAACTAGACTATTGGCCCCCTTGGTCTCACAGCTAGGACCCCGAATTCACTGTCCTGCTGAAGGCAAAAAATCCTACTGTTCCCAGCAGTTGTTGTGGGAACTCAGACCAGAAGCTACTTCTCAGTCTGCCATCTTGGCTCCGCCCTCCTTTCCCATGTTTATCTATGGCTTCAGTGAATTCCAGTCAGTGTCTTCAGAGATTTTTTATTTTTTAACAATAGTGTTGGGAAAGGTCTTTCAAATCCCAGCTATCTTGTAAACAGAAGCACTAACTGCCTTTGTGTTCCGAACTGCCATTTCAAGGATGTTTGTAAAGTGATTACCCACAGAAGACAGAGATACTGTCTGCATACAGAGCAAAGGGGAGGCTTGTTTCTCATCCATTTTAATACAGATGTCTCTCTTCAGGAAAAATTTCCATTATGAACAATTCTTGTTTTATAAATGCAGAGTTTGGACTGGGGACATAGGAGAGCAGTACTGCACAGGACTTTCATACATGCAAGCTAAGGATTCTTTAGATGTGATACAAACCCACTGCAGGAACAGCATGCACTTGGGCCATCATGTTATCCTGCACCCCCCTCCCTACCAGGGCCCATTGGAACTCAGGTACCGAGCAGAAGTAACAGGAAACCCATACTTCAGGCTATATACTACAGGAATAAAATCTGATCAATACAAGATAACCTGCACTTAGAAAACAGTTTCTTTGGAGCTGCTAAGGCTTCTAAATATTTTCTTCAGCTTTTGAGTCATGCATTCTCTTCTCTACACTTCTTTCTAAAACTGCTAATTTTTTGGCCTTAGGATGAATTGTTACTCTTGGAAGGAGAAAGCTCACTGCAATGTGAATAGTGCCTCATGTTACTAACTCTGATCTGATAACCAAGGTCTAGAGACCTCTACTTATGAAGCAGGTGAAATAGATCAGTTTCACTGAAAACTATCTGAAAGGTAGAGCATGCTGGTTCATAAAAATAGGAATCTAAAGATGGATATTTTTATATGTTTTTATAGGTGTATATCTGTTTTATGGGCAGAAACTGTCTACAGCCTTTTAAAAAAATTAAGACTTGAAATGACAAGCAGATTATCACTGTTTTTAAAAATCAACCATAAATCCCCAAGGAAAAGGGAATATTTTCATTTACAGATTAAACTAATTTTTGGTAGTAAATAATTGAAATTATACCCTGCTAACAGAGAGACTACAAATTAGCAAAACATCTTAGGTAGCACATTCCTTGGCACCTCTGGTTCTGAAGAAATGACTGGGCATCTTTGAATCTACTACCATCCCCTCTACTGCTCAACCCCAGATGTGATGAAAACCAAAAGCACAAATAGAAAAAAGAAAGAGTACATAAAAAAAATCCTCCCCAAAATCTTTTAAGAGAGACACTCATGGAATGTTTATTTTTTTTTTGAGGGGGGAGTTGGTTTTTGTCTTTTGTTTTATTATTTTTTTATCATTATTTACTTGATAGAGATAACCACAGATCAAGAGGAAGGAGGATATAGAGAGGGAGAGAGACAGAGAGACACCTGCAGCCCTGCTTCACCAACTTGCAAAGCTTTCCCCCTGCATGTGGGGACCAGGAGCTTGAACCCAGGTCCTTGACCACTGTGATGTGTGCGCTCAATCAGGTGTGCCACCTCCCGGACCCTGGGATGGGTTTTTAATACAGTTCCAAGCCACTATCAACAACTCAAAAGCTGACAGCAACCACTAGCTCTTCCTTATTTTTTGATAGTTTGAAATGATTGGTGGAATGATGGTTCTGTTAAATAAACACATGAAATGTCAATGTGGCCTTATGCTGTCAAAATAGATGAATACTCCCAATTTCCTAGAAGAGGAGGCAGTAAATTCTGCACCAATAATATCACTGTACAGTTCGGACTCATTTACAGCACTGTAATGAAGGAGAAGTATAAGCACACAGGAATGTATTTAGAGATGAATCAAAGTATTTGGACATTTGCATAGGAAGGCATAAGAAATCAAGAGAAAGCTTGAATAGGGCATTAGAAATGTGTATATATATATATCCTGGCCAGGATATTCTAATTAGAAATGTATATATATCCTGGCCAGGTGGTGGTGTACCTGGTTAAGCACACACATTATAGTGATCAAAGTCCTAGATTCAAGCCCCTGCTCCTGACCTGCAGGGAGAAAGCTTCATGAGTGCTGAGGCAGCACTGTAGGTGTCTTTTTGTCTCTCTCCTTCTCTATCTCCCCCTTCCCTCTCAATTTCTCTATGTCTCTATCCAAAAATAAATAAATAAATAATTTTTTTTTTAAAAAAGCATTGTCATTTAAAAGTTACATGAATTGCGGCAGTGTGGTGGCACACCAGGTTAAGCACAGATGGTACAAATTGTAAGGACCCCTCTATTTTGGGTGGTGCACTTCCTAACAAAGCCTCAAAACCTAGATATAGTCCAGGGCCCATGAAATAGGGCAGATGTACACATGTATCCATATGTTAGGGGAAAGCAACACCTGAAAGCAACAGCACACAATAGTTTGCAGTGAGTCAATAAATGAAGCAAGCAAGTAGAAAGACTTTAAAAAGTCACTATAAAGTTCCTAATCAAATAGTTTCTACTTAGACCTAAACACCCTCCTCACCTACTTCCTATTCCACGTCCCTCAATCAATCCAAAGCTAACCTTGTCAGACAAAGTAAGGATTACAAAAGCTGAATAAGGGCAAGAGACTGACATACTTTAAAGGTGACTCTTTGGTCACTACTAGGCCACCCCATCATATGGGGCCCTAGCCAGGAAGTCCTGGGATTCCCACACAGACATGATAGGCCTAGACCTCTAACAGATCCCCCTCTCCACAGTCAATGGTCATCATTAGGAACATCATAATGGACCTCTTTGTGGGCCCCTACAGGACCTGGCCCTCAATGTGGATCAACAATGGTAAGGAATGTTACGTTTTCTGGCGGGAGGCTGGACAACATACTCTACCACCCGAGGAAGATGGGTCCTGAAATTAGTACAGACTACAGTGTTTCTAGCCATGACCACAGAATGCGAGCTCAGACCTACAGGGATGTAGAGGTTACATAGGCTCCTGTGCTGACTATGGGCACCAGATCAAATCAATGGGGTTTACAGTTAACAATATTTATATACTTTTACCATATTTGGGAACTGCTCTCTTCCCTGATCCAGCTTTCTAGTCGTTCTTCCAACTATGACACCATCTCCTCAGACAATACCTTGGGTCCACCAGCATGTTAGATGTCAGACTCAGGCAAAAACTAGTAAATTCATGGAGACCTTGGAATATACCTAAAATAGACCTACTAGCTTTTCCAGAACAAAGACTCCCAAATTTTCATCTGCAATATTCTTGCCTTTAGTTTCATGATTAGTCAACAGTTTGTTCTGCTTTATATCTTAACTCTTTTTCAGCCACCAGGTTCCAGATACTAACAGGATGCCAACCTGACTTCCCTGGGTAGATGACCCCACCAATGTATCCTGGAGTCCCATTTCCCCAAAGCTCTGCCCCACTAGAGAAAGAGAGAAACAGGCTGGAAGTATAGATTGACCTATCCACGCCCATGTTCAGTGGTGAAGCATTTATAGAAGCCAGACCTTCCACCTTCTGCATCCCATAATGACCCTGGGTCCATACTCTCAGAGAGATAAAGAATATCAGGGGGAGGGGCATGGATGGGATAGGGAGTTTTGGTGGTGAGAATTGTGTAGAACTATCTCCCTCTTACCCTATGGTCTTGTCAATATTTCCATTTTGTAAATAAAAAAAAGGCAAGAACCTGCACAAGGATACTGGTTCGAGTCCCCGGCTCTCCACCTGCAAGGGGGTCTATTCACAGGACGTGAAATAGGTCTTCAGGTATCTCTCTGTCTCTTTCTTCTTCTCTATTTCTCCTACCCCCTCTCAATTTCTCTGTCCTATCTAATAAAAATGGAAAAAAATTGGCCATCAGGTGCAGGTGATTCATAGTGCAGGCACCAAGCCACCAATGATAACCCTGGAGGCAAATAAATAAACAAAATAAAAAATAAAAGTTACATGAATCTAGGTTGGCAAAATAGCTCACTGGATAGTGTGATGATTTGCCAAGTACATGATCTAGAACTGAGTCTGGTCCCCACCACATTGAAGGAAGCTTTGGATTTTGCTGCTGTGCCTCCTCTCGCGCACCTTCCTCTCTATCTATTAAAAAATTACATGAGTCCAAATACAGAACTAGATTAATAGATAGAAGCTACAAAGAGTCAGATACAAATCAATCACATCTCATAAAAAGATGAAGTAAGGTGTCAGGCAGTGGTGCCATAGTTAAACGCACACATTATAGTATGTAAGGACCCAGGTTCAAGCCCCTCGTCCCCACCTGCAGGGGGAAAACTTCCTGAGTGGTGAATCAGGGATGCAGGTGTTTATTTGTCTCTCCACTTCTCTATCACCCCTTCAACTTCTCTCTGTTTCTATCCAATAATAAGTAAATAAAAGGATTAAAAAAAAGATGGCATAAGTATCACCTTTAAGCAGTAAATTCCTTGTCACTGTAGGTGTTTAGCAAAGGTCAGTAATCCCAGAAGATGTGAGAAGAAGATAATAACACACAGGAAACTGGATTAGATGCTCTTTTTTGAGAGGAAAATGCACACACAAATTCAAACATATACACACACAAATATTTTAGGGGCCAGTGAGGTCACTCACAGTAAAGTATACACCTTCCATACTTGAGGCCTTGGATCTGATTCCTGACACCATGTAAGGGCAACACAGACAAAATGAGTAGAACTTCATGCATGCCCTCTCTGTTGCATCAATAAATATATAAAAATTGGGTTGGGGAGGTGGTTAAGAACGAGTGATGCCTTGCTTGTGTGAGGCCCTGGATTTGATTTTTGGAATTGCATTTAAAAGTGTAATTTATGGAGTATGGATACAATAAATGACACTCAATGCTTTAACAATTGGGAGAAAGTCTAAACTTGTTAGATAAAGTAAGGACTACAAAAGCTGGATAAGGGCAAGAGACTGGCTCTTAATGATGGCCTTTTTGGTCACTGCCAGACCACCCAATCACCTGAAGCCCTAATCAGCCCTTTGTATCTTACTGCCTTTCAGCCATCATGTTGCAGATGCTACTATAACACCATCCTGATTTCCATGAGTAGATGACTTCACCAATGTGTCCTGGAGACTCACTTCTCCAAAGCCCTACCCTACTAAGGAAAGATAGAAACAAAATGGGGGTATGGATCCACCTGCCAATGCCCATGTCCAGTAGAAGCAGTTACAGAAACAAACCAGAACTCTTTGCCTTCTGTACCCCACAAAAATTTTTGGTCCATACTCCCAGAGAGGAATAAATGTTAAGGGAAGATGACAAGAGGGCTCTCAACTCCAATTCCATCACGACCCAGAGAGAGAAGAGGAAAAAAATGAAGGACATTAGGTATAATTTAGAAAGGAAGAGAAAGCAAGGCAATAGAAAAATAGACAAAGTATAAATATATTTTGTTATAGAAATAATAGTCAGCCCATGTGTGTGGGCTTGGGAGAACTGCTAGTTTCCAGTGGAGGGAATGGGGACACAGAACTCTGGTGGCAGGAACAGTGAAGAATTATATCCCTGTTATTTCATATTTTTGTAAATCAGTATTAAATCACTAATAAAAAATTTTAAAAAGAAATACTTTTAAAAGTCTTTTATATAATTTTATCTGCTATTACTAAGTATTCTGGCAAAGAACTGTGTATGTTGTTGGCAGTTAAGAGAAGCATTTTTTACTCCAAGAAGATTGTTTCATCAAGGTCAAGTCTTAGTCTGACTGCCTTTAGAAAACAGTATGGAGAATACTTAAACAGATAAAAATGGAAATTCCTTATGAGCCAGCAATACTATTCCTGGGCATTTATCCAAAAGACATTAAGCACAGTAATTCAAAGGGACATATGCACCCCTATGTTCACAGTTGCTTTATTTTTAATTACCAAGGAGTCAAAGCAACCTAACTGTCCTTACATAGGTAACTGGATAAAGATATTATGGGACATATATTCAGTGGAATAATACATTGTAGACTTAAGATGATATTGTGTCCTTTGGGATATAATTGGAAATGACTATTCACTAAGGAAGTGAAACATGAGTACCATGGTTTCACTCATGTGGAATACAGGGAATTGGGAGCCAAGTGGTGGCACATCCAGGTGAGTGTACCTGTTATAGTGCACAAGGACCTGGGTTTAAGCTCCTGGTTCCCACTTGCAGGGGGAAAGCTTTACAAGTGTTGAATCACTGTTGTAGGTATCTTTCTTTCTCTCTCTCTCTCTTTCCCCTTTCCATCTCAATTTTTCTGTCTCTAAACAAATGAATACAAAAATTTTAAAAAAGGGTATAGGAAACTGAATTCTGTGTACTTAAAAAAGTGGCCAAGTTGTCTCTAAGACTTTGGGAGGTAGTGGTGGTTATTGGGGTGGGAGGGGATGGTGGTTACAGAACTTTAATGATGGGCAACAGTGTGTAATTATATAGCTGTAATCTATACTCTTGTAAAGAATTATAAAAACACTGATAAAAAAATAGAAAAAACGATTCTGGCTGGTCTTCTATAGAATTTTTAAAAAGTTGTATACATTTTACTTCTCTAGTTACTCATAACATCATTTAAAATAATTCCATAAAATACATCAAATAATTCAAACAAATTAGACTTCATGCTTCCCAACAGAAACTTTAAGAATTATAGTTTTTTTGCCTTTAATGCAGAAAGCAAGAGATTTCATTTTTAAGTAGATGCATACCTAAAAATAATTATATTTCTATCCTGAACCTGAATTATATTTCTATCCTGAACCTGAATACAGTGTTAGAATAAAAGACTCCAGTTTTGAAATGTTTCAGTCTCACCTACAGACTTATATTCTAAGTTTATTTTAATTATGTACTGATATTTCACTAGCAGCAGGGCACTATTTACTTGCTTGACACATTACCATGTTCGTTGACACTTATTTTTTAATACATTATAGATTATCATCATTATATTGTTTGAGTACTGGATAGAAATTCTCACCATGAAGAGACACAAATCTCAAATGCAAAACAAAGGACTAAGAGCTGTGCTAAGTTAACTAAGTGGTGAAGCAGGTCTCCAGATGTCTATCTTTCTCTCCCCCCTCTTCTCTCTGTTCTATCCTATAATAAAAAAACTGATAAAAACTGACCTCCAAGAGCAGTGAATTTGTAGTGCTGGCAGCGAGCCCTAGCAATAACTCTGGAGGAAAAAAATTAAAATAAAATAATAATAATAAATGAAACAAAGAGCCAGAGGAGTTCTGGGAATATAATGACATAGTGTTCAACTCTGTAGATAAAGGAAATTTTATTCTCCCCAACATGTTTTGAGCCCACTACTTCCTATCTTGGTAATGTAAGAAGTCAGATTTTTGAGAGCAAATAATAGTACAAACAATTTTAACTGAGGATTTGGGGAGGGAAAAAGAATCAATGAATGAATGATTTGAAGTTTTAATAACAAATTTCTTTAACTTCCATTTCATAGACAGAGGCTTGCTTTTTAAATAGTGTTTAATGTTTTCTTTTGATGGTTCAGAAACATTTTATTTGTGAATACACAAAAAGGAAGTCAAAGGCTCCTTTAACAGATTAAACAAGGTGGCACATCCACACCATGGAATATTATGTAGTACTAAAATGGGACAAACATAAATTACTGATAGATATACAAACTTGGATGAGTAACAAAGGAAACATACTGACTAGAAAAGACTAGTCTCAAAAAGCCATATAATATGACCCATTTACATGCTATATTTTTGGTTTTGGGGGGGTCAAACCCAGAGCCTTATACATGTGAAACAAATGTTCCCACAAGGAGATACATCCCTTGCACTTACATATTTTTGACAAGATCGGGCTGTGTATTTCTGAAATAACAAAACTGTAGAGGTGTCAGAAAATTAGTAGTTACCAGGAGTGAAAGTTAGAGGCTGAGTTTTGGAGTAGCTATAAAAGGATAAAAGAACCTTTTGGAACAGTTCTATATTTGATAATGCTGTAATTTAAACCAAAAGTGATTTTTTTTTCTTACCCTCTTAGAAGTGGCTGCAAAAAATATATAGAGAGAGATTTCAACAAGCCTGAGCTATGGGGCTGTGAGACAGACAGAAACTGGAAAGGGTGAGAGAGTCTATAGCTGGGATTCTACTAACAGTAAAATGTATTAGCCAGTACATTCAAGGTGAGGTTTTTTTTTTGTTTTCCCTCAACAGTTTTATAAAGCAAAGTCAGGTTATAACTTCAATGGACAGAGTTTTCTCACTCAGCACTATTTGCCTTACAATTAATGATGGACCCTTTGAAGTCCAGGAAGAATCATGTTGGAAAGTTTGAATCAACATCAAAAAGCATCATGGAGGCAGGGGGTGGGGGTCGGCGGGGTGGAGCAAGCAGTGGCAAACCTGGTAGAGTGCATATACTAAAAAGTGCAAGGACCTAGGGTTCAAATTCCCAATTCCAACCTAAAGTGGGAAAGCTTCACTGAGTTGTGAATCAGGTCTGCAGGTGTCTCTCTTTCTCTTGTCCTATCCTCCCCTTTCTTCTCTATTCTCTCTGTCCAATAAAAAAATAAATTTAAAAAATATTTCTCTTTATTTTTAGATAGAGTGAGATAAATTGACAGAGAGAGGGGATAGAGACAGAGAGAAAGAGAGAGACCTGCAACATTGCTTCACTGCTTATGAAAATGTCCCCCTCCTGCACATTGGAACTGGGGGTTTGAATCTAGGTCATTGCACATAATAACATTTACACTCTACTAGGTATGCTACTGCCCAGCTCCTAAAAACAACCTTAAAAATATACCCCTTTCCCATATGAGGGAGCTACTCTCTTCCTTGATCCAGCTTTCTGTTTCTTTTCCAGCCATGACATCATCTCCCCAAACAATAACTTGGATGCACCTGCATATCAGATTTCAGGGAGAAAAAAAAAAACCAAAAAACCTAGTATAGCCATAGACCCTTTGGAATATAACTAAAATATGCCTACTGGCTATCTACAAACGGAGACATCCCTCCTCCCCCCTCCCCCCCCCCTTCATCTGCACTATTCCAGCCTTTAGGTTCATGATTAGTCAACAATTTGTTTGGCTTTGTATGTTAACTCTCTTTTCAGCCACTAGGTTCCAGATGCTAGCATGATACCCACCAGATTTCCCTAGACAGACAACCCCACCAATGTGTCCTGGAGCTCCACTTCCCCAGAGCCCTTCCCCACTAGGGAAAGAGAGAGGCAGGCTGGGACTATGGATCGCCCTGTCAATGCCCATGTTCAGTGGAGAAGCAATTACAGAAGCCAGACTTTCGACCTTTTGCATCCCACAGTGACCTTGGGTCCATACTCCCAGAGGGTTAAAGAATAGGAAAGCTATCAGGGGAGGAGATGGGATATGCATTTCTGGTAGTGGGAATTGTGTGGAGTTGTACCCCTCTTATCCTATGGTTTTGTCAATGTTTCCTTTTTATAAATAAAAAAATGCAATTAGAAGCAAAAAAAATAAATAAGTATCAAAGGGCTGGAAGATGGATATACGGATATATATAATAGATATATGCCCAGGATCAGGTGAATGGGGTAAATAGTTAATTTTAACCATAGATTTTTTTTTTCCAAGAATGCGAACTACTCTGCCCTAACTGCCCTTTTCTCTACTTTGGCACCATCTTCTCAGGCAATATTTCTGTCCAACTCCATGGTAGCTATCAAAGTCAAGCATAGTCATGGGCCTCTAAAAAACATGCCTAAAATGGATTTCCTAGTTTCCTTCCACCCTAAGATAACTAATATCATCTGCTTTGTTCCTACTTTTTGGTTTTTGTTCATAATTATTTTGTCCTACTTTATATCTTGCTGCCTTTTAGCCACCAAGTTGCAGATGCTACCATGATTCCATCCTGACTTTTCTCAGTAGACCTCACTGATGTGTCCTGGAGCCTCACTGTTCCAGAGCTCTACTCCACTAGAGAGAGATAGAAACAGGTGGGTGGTATGAATCAACCTGCCAATGCCCATGTCCAGTGGAAAAGAAATTACAGAAGCCAGAACTTCTTACCTTCTGTATCCCCAAAATAATTTTGATCCATACTTCCAGTGGGGGAGAAGTGATAGGAGGAAAATGCTAAGAGGGGCTCTGAACTCCAACTCTGTCAGGACCAGAGAGAGAATAGGAAAAAGAGAGGGACATTTTGGATGTAGTAATAGGGTTATGTGTAGCTTGGAAAGGAAGATAGGACCTTAAAAAAAAAAGGCAATTATAGTTGCAGAAATAATAGTTGACCCATGTCTGCAACCTACTGAAAACTGGTGTGGCTTACATAGAGGGACTGGGGATTCATAACTCTGGCGGTAGGAACTATATGGAATTATACTCCTGTAGACATGTAATATTAAATCACTAATAAAAAAAAGAGGAAAAGGTCATCTTAGTCCTCATTCATTTAATTTAATAAAGAATACAATTAGAGATATGCAACTAAACAGGGAAAATTTTTTGATTCTTCAAATTCTGTTTTTGTTTAAAATGCATTGTAAAATAGAAGTTTTAGAATATTTTGGTATTTTCCAAAGTATTCCAAAAAATATTAATTCTAAGATCAGCTTCATCCACAAGGGGTTAATAGTCAAAATGAGTCAGGGAGAAGCTCCTAATTCTCTTCATTTTGAAAAGTCACATGGCACATTAACATAACAAAGGTCTTTGTAAAGCACTGCAATTTAAGAAGCCACATTAAAATTCTTTATCCCTCAATTTCTATACTTATTTGATCTTGAACCTCCCCGCCCCCACTTTTTTTTTTTACTTAGCATTTGCTGGTATTCATTATTCTGTAGAATACTAAAGTGAAAAAATTTTCCACTTATAATGCCCAACAGTGTCCATTTTTTAACTGGTATCCCACTTAAATTAGAAAAGCCAGAATTTCACAGACATGGAAGCCTCTTAATAAATATTGCTTCTGATCACTGTTGGCCTTGCTCCTGCCACTTTGTTGGTTTATTTTTAAAATGACCTTTTTATGCTTTTGAAAATACAGATAGCCAAAAAAGACCCAATGCCATATCAATGCATTAAGTAGTGCAGTGACCTTTAAATTTAGTGAGTCATAGATTAAAATCTATTCTTCAAAGAACTACTGAGGAAAACAGTACAAATGAAAACTCAGTTTTACTATCTTGTTTGATAATATGACTTAAATAAGGCAGATTTGAGGAGAGAAAGATTTTTTTTCCACCCCCACCCCCACCTCCCACCACACACACTATTTTTGTTTGTTTGGACCATAGGTGGTGTGGGGGACTGAAACTGGGACTTTAGAGTCTCAGGCACAATAGTGTTTTGCATAACCATTATGCTAACTGCCCCCCCCCAACAATTTTTTAAAAGCAAAGTCATATTGATTCATTTTCTATATAACAGAAAACAAATACAATATAATTTTTTGTCTTAACTTGTTATTGATCCAATTAAACTGTGACAGATCTGTACACTTGAAGGAAGAATTTTTTTCTCAGAAGATCTAAGGGTGTATTTAGAAAATCTAAAGAGAAAAATAGTAGAATCAATGAAAAATAGTGGTAGCATTAGTTAGTTTAGTAAGAGCCTGATCCAAGATTTAAAACAATATTAGAATCAATAATAAGTTACAGAAAATAACCAGTTATAAAATATAACAGAAATGGCTCTAACCAAAAAATACAACATAAATACAAGTTACAAAATACTTAGGAATATAATGAACACATTAAGTCCAAAAGAAAATGATAAAAGTTTATGCTGTGCCATAAAATTATATATAACTAAGGCTTTTGACAGGGCTGACAAGATAGCAGCAGCCAGTGAAAACACAAAGGCTTAAGGTATTTACAAGGGAAAGACTTAACAGCTTCTAGCCATTCTGCATATCAAAAGATAAGGTCTCCACATCTGGATATTGAATGCAAGCCATTGAACAGAAATCTGTCCCCTAGTGCCAGAGTGGCTACTGACACCCTGCTTCACCCAGTTTCCCACAGACCTGATTCTCACTTAAGTCTATATAACCCAGGCTTTCCTGCAGTTAGTCCATACATACAAGAATCAGTAGAAGGTTGAAAAACAAAGAAACCTGACGGGGAGGGGGTTTGATAGCATAATGGTTATGATAAAAGACTCTCAAGACTGAACCCCCAAAGTCCCAGGTTCAATCCCCCTACCATCAACATAAGCCAGAGATGACCAGTGCTCTGGTATTTAAAAAGAAAAAAAAAGAAAGAAAAACAAACAACAACAAAAAGCATAAATGCTCCTCAAAAGAAATGTAACGTATGTTGTATGTTTAAATATTTAATATAAACTACTACAAGATGAGAATACTCATGTGTAGAGTGCATGGATGACTTTTTTTGGTGATTATGCAAGAACACACTAGCGGTGGTTCAGTCTGGGAGATGTGATCAAAGGGCAGGATGTACAGAAGAGAAGAAGCAACTTTTATTTTCCATTATAAGTGTTTATGTTACTTTGATTTTCAAAGAGATATAAGCAGATTAGTTCTGTTAAGTGGAAAATTGACTTTCCTGTACACTATTTTTAGTGTCAAAGCAAAGGAGAGATCAAAGGACAGAAAACATTTGTGTAAAATCTCCTTCAATCATGAACATGAACAAAAAGAACTAAGTAATTACTAGATGGTGATTATCATTATATAAACCTGATGATTTTTTCCCACTGGTACTTTGGATACAATACTATTATCAAATAATTAAAATGCATATTTCTTGTCCTTGAAATAAGAACATAACCATGAAAATTCTAATTCTTAATTAAGAGAGCTCTCCTTTGTTTTTTTAAATATTTATTTATTCTCTTTTGTTGCCCTTGTTTTATTGTTGCAGTTATTGATGTCGTCGTTGTTGGATAGGACAAAGAGAAATGGAGAGAGGAGGGGAAGACAGAGGGGGAGAGAAAGATAGATACCTGAAGACCTGCTTCACTGCTGTGAAGTGACTCCCCTGCAGGTGGGGAGCTGGGGGCTCAAACCTTGATCCTTATGCAGGTCCTTACATTTGCGTGGGCCACCTGTGCTTAACCTGCTGTGCTACTGCCCGGCTCCCTTCTTTTGGGTTTTTATAAATTAATCTGAGCTATTCCCTATGTCCAATAACAATCATTGCAAGCAACTGAGGTTAATGTCTAAAAATATTACTTACCTCTATTTTTTATTGAGCATGCACACACACACAGAGACTTACTCCTCTTAATTAAAGAAAATCCAGGTTTCCCTGGGATAGTGGTACTGTAAGATTCTCCACATAGAGAGGCACTTCAACATAGTTTCTATTATTAGTCAAAGATTTCTTTGAAGACTTTCTGTTAACAAACTCTGGCGCTGGGAACAGTGTGGAATTGTACCCATTTCTTTTAATTTTGTACATCAATATTAAATCACAAATAAGAAAATGATTACTGTGAAAAAAAAGAAAATTTTCTATTAACTACTATTGCCACTACCACACTGGTTTGGTAACACCAAACTCTGTTATATATATATGGTTGAATGCATAAAATTTTTTAATTCCCTGAAGCATAGTAGAATTATAATACAAGAGAACAGTTAGTGACCTTGCTAATACACAAATATCTAGATTTCACTATTAAACTAAATAAATCTAATTTCTACAAAATGGTTTACTATTTTCTAAGGTTTTATGGTAGACAGAATTCTTTTATGGGGGGGTTCATGGTTTACAGACTAGTCTTTAACACAAAAGCACAGCCTCTCATGTCCCCATGACATGAGACCCTAATATCCCTTCATGAGACATGAGACCCTAATATCCCTTCATCCTTGACATGAGACCCTAATATCCCTTCATCCTGTCCTGTCCCCTCCTTTCCCTTTGCTTTAGTGTAATACACCACATCCAGTCCCAGTTTCACTTTATGTTTTCCCAGTAGGCAGAACTCTAAAGATGTCTTCCCCAGGACACCTTCCCTGTTTTTCAGTCACACCTACCTAGTCTAGGCATCAATGTTAAAATTAGGAGACTGTCTGAATTATTCACATGAGCCTGATGCAATAAAGTGAACCCTTAAAAGCAACAGGGGAAGGAAACAGAATAAATTATATAACTTTTTTAAAATTTATTTTTGTTCACTTTTTACTGGGAAGTTGATTGTTTTACAGTACAGTTTTTTGTAAATGGGTATAATTTCTCACCTCCAAATTAGATCCATCATCTTATACCAGGACCTGAAAAGCCTTCCATCTCCTCCACCTCTCTCCATCCTCCTTTCTCTGAGTACTTTGCTATGGTGCAATATACTAAACCAGTCGAGTTTTACTTTGTTTCCCCTTTCTGTTCTTCTTTCTTCCTTTCTTCCTCTCTTTTCTTTCTTTCTCTCTCTCTCTCTCTTTTCTTCTCCCTTCTTCTTCTTCTCCTCCTCCCCCTACTCCTCATTTCTTTTTTTTATCCAGTGGAGGCAGAGGAGGACCACACAGAAATGGGAGTGGTTGCAGGTATAGGTGGGACCTTGGGTTTTTTTTTTTTTTTTTTTTAGGACAGACAGAAAAGGAGAGAGAAGGGGAAGTCAGAGGGGGAGAGAAAGATGGACACCTGCAGAACTGCTTCACCACCTGTGAAGGAACTTCCCTGCAGGTGGAGAGCCGGGGGCTCGAACTGAGATCCTTACTCTGGTCCGTGCGCTTGGCGCCATGTACACTTAAATCCGCTGCGCTACTGCCTGACTCCTGGCTTTTGGCTGTAAATTGGTAAACCTTTGGGGCTCTCTCTTTCCGGGACTACCATGTGACCAATATGTCTGTAAGTGAGTCCCCTTCTCTCTCTCTTTCTCCTCTCTCTCTCTTTCATGCCCTAACATGTTTTGTTTTCAATGTTTAATTTACCTGAATAATCATGCTTTCAATTGATTCTTTATCGTGACTGGCAAGACAGACTCTCAGAATAGGGGACAGATGCTGCCCCCACCCCTTTATCCCTTTAACAATTCTTTACTGGGGGATTAATGGCTTATAGTCAACAGTCAAATACAATAGTTTGTACATGCATAACATTTTCCAGTTTTCCACATAATAAGACAATCCCTACTAGGTCCTCCTCTGCCATTATGTTCCAGGACCTGAAATCTCCCTCCCTACCCCCAGAGTCTTTTACTTTGGTGCAATATACCAACTCCAGTCCAAGTTCTGCTTAGTGTTTTCCCTTCTGTTCTTATTTCTTAAGTTCTACCTATGACTGAGATCATACCATATTCATCCTTCTCCTTCTAGCTAATCTCACTTTACATGATTTCTTCAAGTTCCATCCAAGAGGAGGTGAAAAAGGTGACTTCATCATTCTTAACAGCTGAGTTACATAATTGTTTTTGAAAGAAGGGAGCAGAAGAGAAATGAAGGAGAAGGACAGGCCAGGGAGACTGGAAGAGTGAAAAAGACTCTATCCAACGGATAGCTGGTGGTTTTGAAAATGAATGAAGAGATCAGCAAACCAAGGGAAACAGCTGTCTCTAGAAGTTGAGAATGACCTCTACCTGACAGCTAGCAAAGACATGAGGAATTTAGTTCCACAATCACATGGAATAAAATTTCAGCAGCAAATTAAATGAACTTAAGAGAGAATTCATTTCTAGAGGGAAAGGAACAGTCTTGCCAGCATCTTAATTTTGAGCTTGTGAGGTTTTTAGCAGACAATTAGCTGAGCCACTATCTAGACTTCCAGCTACAAAAAAAATGACATAATAAACTTGTGTTGTTTGAAGTTTCTCCATTTGTGATAAAACATTATTCAGTGAGCAGAGGTAGTAAACAGTATAGCGGTTTTGTTTGTCTGCTTTTGAGAGAGAGAGACAGAGAATGAAGGAGACCACAAGACCCAAGCTTCCTTCACTGTGGTGGGCCCTGCACACAAACATGGGTCACATATATGGCAAAGTAGCATATTCACCAAGTGAGCTATTTTGCCAGCCCTGAGTCTAATTTCAAACTTCGTCATTTTTCTCTCTTACTTCAGTTTCCCCCTTCCCTTTATGTTGAAATATAAAAATATCTATCTTGCCTTGGAGTGTAAATCATGTTTGGATTTCAATTCATCAAGCTACAACAGGATTGGAAGACTTTATATTAGGGACCAGATGGCAAATATTTGAGTTTTTTTTCTTTGGGAGGGGTATATATTTTCCACTGGCACCTAGCTAAGGCAAGCACAAAAGTGACTACATATAACATATGATAACACATAAACAAATAACATATAACAAACGATATAAACAACATATAACATATAAAAACATATACATAACATATAAACAGATAACATATAAACAAATTAACTTATCTGTGTCCCAGTAAAACTTTATCAATTAAAAAAATTAATTACCTCTCTATACACACACACACACACACACACACACACACACATATATGACACCTAGTAAAATTTGACTTGTGCTTCAAGCTTGTCAGCGCATGAACTCAAGCTTACATCATTTTGCTTTTCTACAGTTAATTCCTCCAATTTCTTTCCCTTATTTTCCTTTTAAATTCTGATGACCTGGCCTATTCAATCATCTTAAAAGCAAGTATTTACAAAAAAAATTTTAATTAGATAATGCACTGAAGAAAAATAGCAATGCATTGAAGATAGTCCACACGAAGCACTTAGAATAGTGCCCTTAACATAGTTACTGCCAATATGTATCTATATTCACCTTTACAGCCACATGGTTCACACCACCTGCATGAGTTAACAAGACAGTTGTCTACTCAATTAATTGTTTATGGCAGACTTTCAGAAGTCACTTTTGATTCTTCTCCTTCCCTCACCTCTAACATGCTATATGGTTGTATTGATTCTTTTAAACCTTATTATTAGTCCAAGCTACTACTATTTAAACACATATTTTGAATGTTACTTATTTTTATTATTGGATAGACAGAAATTAAGAGGGGAAGAGGAAATAGAGAGAGGGAGAGAGAGAGAAACACACCTGTAGCTCTGCTTCACCACTCATGAAGCCTTCCCTCTGCAGGTGGGAACCAGGGAATTGAACCTGGGTCCTTATGACTGTGATATATGCACTTAACCAGGTGCGCCAGAGCCTCTCTCCTACTATTATTTCTTTTAGCAGCTTCTCCGTGCCTCATCTTTTTCCCACTGGTACAACAGTGATGTTAGGGCAAAATCCAACGTGATGAATGTCACATTAGTATGCTCTCTGATCTGTCTCTTTCCAACTTTCCAGTCTTGTATTTCAACTTTCTCTCCTTCTCCATGCAACAGGCACACTGAATATAGTTTAGTTCCTTAAGCATGCCATACCTCCACTTACCTCTTTACATGTTATAGATTATATCATCTGACTCTTCTAATCATTAACAGGGCTCCAAATGCTTAAACATTTTTTACCAGAGCCCTGTTTAGTTTGGTTAAGGTGGTGCAGGGGATTGAACTTGGGACTTCGGAGTCTCAAATGAAAGTCTCTTTGCAAAATCATTATGCTAGTTACCCCCGCCCTTGAATCTTTCTAATGTACACTCTACGTTTTTCTTAACTTATCTTCCATTTATTAATGGTGCCTATGCTTAATATGCACTCATATATTATTTCATTGAAATGAAAACTTCCAAATTCTGGATTGAATCAGATACTATTTAACCCAAATCCCATTCGAGTAGGAAGAGATCTTCCTGAAACTCCACAGCATCCTGTGCTACTGGTAGCTAATATATATTCCTTGATGGATTTTAGGTGTTTTTGAGAGTATTATTTGTAAATTTTATATAATTCCTGTACAATGTGGTTCTTTACTAGAAGCACAGTTAATCATTTTGATTATTTTTTTAAAATGTGTATTTAAAAAAGGCAGGGTGGTAGCGCACCTGGTTGTGTGCACGTTACAATGCTCAAGGACCCAGGTTTGAGCCCCCAGTTCACACCTGAGAGGGGAAAGCTTCACAAGTGGTAAAGCAGTGCTACAAGTGTCTCTGTCTCTCACCCTCTCTACCCCTCACTTCCCTTTCAAATTCTGTGTCTATTCTATAAAGATAATAAAAGTGGAAAAAAGAAAAATGGCTAGTGCTAACCTCAGTCTATCTAAATGTAAGCAATATTTAATGGCAAGTGATGTCATCATATTAAAATGAATCATTAGAATTAGAATGAAACTCAAGGGACTAATTTAAGAATAAGAAAGTGAATGACAAAAAAAGATAAAGATAGAAACAGGTGGGGCCTGGTGGTGGAACACCTGGTTGAATACACATATTACAGTGCACAAGGACCCAGGTTCAAGCCCCCAGTTACCACCTGCAGGGGGAAAGCTTTGCAAGTGATGAGGCAGTGCTGCAGGTGTCGTTCTGTCTCTCCTTGTCACCTCTTTCCCTCTTGATTTCTGGCTATCTCTATCCAGTAAATAAAATAAATATAATAACAAATTTAAAAAAAAGAAACAGGCTGGGGGTATGGATCAAACTTTCAATGCCCATGTCTAGCAGATAAGCTATTACAGAAGTTATACCTCCCACCTTCTGCACCCCATAAAAAATTCTGGTCCATACTCACAGTGGGATAAAGAGTAGGGAAGTTTCCAAAGGAGTGGATGGTATATGGAACTCTGGGGGTGGGAACTGTATGGAATTGTACCTCTGTTATCTTAAAATCTTGTTAATCATGATTAAATCACTGATAAAAAATTTAAAAAAAAACTTACAGTTCAGTGAAAAAAAAAGTATATCTCCATACCTCATCTCATACTTCTCTATCAGCTCTGGTGCCCAGCAATCATGAAGTTTCAAGCAAAAAAAAAAAAGTGAGAAAGAAAGAAACAAGGAAAGAAAGAAAGAGACAAAGAAACAAAGAAAGAAGGAAAGAAAATCATTCACATACCAGGATAAAAAGATTTTAAAACAAACCCTTTTTTGGTGATTAATATCCAAAAGAAACAACAGTCACTGGAGAGGATAGTGGGAGAAAGGAAACCTTCTATATTGCTGGGGATATAAATTGATATAGCCATTATAAAAGCAGTATGAATAGTCCTTGAAATTTTTAAAAATAGTAATTCCATATAATTCAATTATCCCACCTTGAGGCACTTATTCATGCCATACAGAAATGTTAATTCAATGAGATGTCTGAATTGCTTGTTTATTGCAGCATTAATCACATATGCCAAGAACTGGAAACAAGCTACATCCCCACTGATTGATAAATGAATAAAGCTAACATGACAGAGATATATACTACTCAGCTATAAATACAGATGAAATACTGGCATTCACAGCAACATGCATGGATGAGCCCAGAGGGCATTGTGCTTAGTGAAATAAGCCAGGCAGAGAAAGGTAAACACAGCAGGATTTTGCTCACATATCATATATATATATATATATATATATATATATATATATATATATGTAGCAGATGAACTAAGTAAAATAAAAATGAAACAGAACTATAAGACTTAACTAGAAGGGGGCCAGGCAGTGGTGCACCTAGTTAAGTACACACATTACAGTGGCAAGGACCTGGGTTCAAACCCTTGGTCACCACCTACAGGGGGGAAGCTTCAGGAGTGGTAAAGCAGGGCTGCTGTCTCTCTCTTTCTCTATCTCCCCCTCCCTTTCAATTTCTGTCTCTATCCAATAATAAATAAATAAATAAAAATTAAAAAATAAGGACAACCAGAAGGGAAGCAAGAAGGTGGGGACGGTGGGAATATATTGGGACAAACAGATCATAAACTGATTTTCAACTATGTACAACTAAAATTCACATGTTATTAACATTACAATGCCACTCTAAACAAACTCCAAAACACTATTCTTTGGACTAATAACTACAGAGATTACATTCCTATGTTACTGCTTTTTTTTTTTTTTTTTCCTCCAGGGTTATTGCTGGGCTCGGTGCCTGCACCACGAATCCACCGCTCCTGGAGGCCATCCTTTCCCCCCTTTTGTTGCCCTTGTTGTTGTAGCCTCATTGTGGTTATTATTATTGCCATTGTTGATGCTGTTCGTTGTTGGATAGGACAGAGAGAAATGGAGAGAGATGGGGAAGACAGAGAGGGGGAGAGAAAGATAGACACCTGCAGACCTGCTTCACCGCCTGTGAAGCGACTCCCCTGCAGGTGGGGAGCTGGGGGCTGGAACAGGGATCCTTACGCCAGTCGTCTCGCTTTGCGCCACATGCGCTTAACCCACTGCGCCACCGCCCGACCCCCACTGCTGAACTTTAAAGCCTAATAGAAGTATACGGTTTTGTTTGCTATTCCAAAGTAGAACATTTCTATTTGGTAATTCTATCATCATTAATTTATATGAAAATTATCTTAGTTTAGTTTAGTCTTCATTGAAAGAGAAACTAAGGTCTACCACTTATGACATTCTTTTGTTGTTGTTATTGTCAAGGGCTTCATGGCTCTGAGCCAAGTTTTTCAGATAGAGAGAGATGGACCGAGAAAGATGTAGATCCCAAAGCACCAAATCTTTCCCTGGTACAGTGGGGGCAGTGCTCAAACATGGATCTGGCACTCTCAGGTGGGCCTCTAACATTTTATTGTTGTTTTCCTAGTTACAGTGTATGGGAATTCTTGTTTCTATACAATGCTGGGAATTAAGCTCAGGGTTTCATGCATGTAAGACATGTATTCTGGTACTGAGTCACCTCCCTGGCTCCAAGAAAATTTTGAGTGCCCTCAGACTCTCAAACAATCCTACTGCATCTACTTTCTGATAGCTGCGGAAGTATGTACTTGATTCATGTTCCCATTATGTCAACTTTGATTCCATTTCTAGTTAAATGAGAAGCTGTTCCCTTTTCCCCCTCATAATATACAAATCCCATACTGTTGAATTTAAACCACTTTTCCAAAGGTCTTTTTTTTTTTTTTTTTGTGGTGCCTGGGCCTCATGCATGCAACAGTTTCATAGCTCTGGGTCACTTTTATATCCAATCATATATTTATAATGATTAATAGTACTATTAGTTATAAGTTATAATAATTTTTCTTTTTAATTAATTAGTTATATTTTTATAAAAAGGAAACACTGACAAAACCATAGGATAAAAGGGGTACAACAGTTATAATGATTTTTATAATTAATACTTATTAATTATGAATGTAAGGTTACACAATTCTATTTTTATAAAACAATAAAACAAAAAGTTATGAAGAGAAAAATATTAATTATTAGTTATACATAAATAGTATTATAGATAGCTAGATAGGTATCATAGCAACGAAGATTCTTCTGGTGTCATAGCATCCCTATAAGGTGGCACCAGAGCTCAAACTGGGGTCATGGGTATGGCAAGGAAGGTCTCTTTCCAGCTTGGTTTTCAATTGGTTTAATGGGGGTGGGGGCAGGCAGGCAAGGCTATGAGCTCCGTAGGGACTTTATGGAAGTCGAGACTGCAAACAAATCAAACACAATAGCAGTGTATGTAACTGAATATCACTCTTTGAATAGGCTCCACTGAAACCACAGTATGAGGAAACTACTCCATGGGAACTGAGTGAATGTAAATATGAAATGGATGGGCTGGGTGGTGGTGCAACTGATGGAGTGCACATGTTATACAATGCACAAGGACCAGGGTTCCAGCCCCTGGGCCCTACCTGCAGGGGGAAAGTTTTGCGAGTGGTGAAGCAGGGCTGCAGGTGTCTGTCTCTCTTCCTCTCTGTCTCCACTTTCCTTCTCGATATCTGGCTGTCTTCAATAAATAAAGATAATTTTTAAAAAATGAAACTGAGGGAGTCGGGCTGTAGCGCAGCGGGTTAAGCGCAGGTGGCACAAGGACCGGCATAAGGATCCCTGTTCGAACCCCGGCTCCCCACCTGCAGGGGAGTCGCTTCACAGGCGGTGAAGCAGGTCTGCAGGTGTCTATCTTTCTCTCCTCCTCTCTGTCTTCCCCTCCTCTCTCCATTTCTCTCTGTCCTATCCAACAACGACAACAACAATAACTACAACAATAAAACAACAAGGGCAACAAAAGGGAATAAATAAATAAAATAAATATTTAAAAAAAAAAAAAATGAAACTGAGTAGGAGAGTATTCCTTGTAATAACACTCCTGCCACCTAGTACTTATTTGTCAAAGCAATATTTATAATTTTGACCAAATATTACTTTACTTCTAAGGTTGCTCTCCCAGTAGAACATAATTACCTTATGGAAAATATCCCAGTTGATACAAACCATGGTTTGTGTTACAGAATAGTAATTAACAGTATTTATTGAATAAAAATATGATATTATGTTAAGATGTCAGAAGACAGTGAATATGCCTGTTAGTTTAAAACCAAAAATCCTTTATCTTTAAATAAAAAGTTAAAATGTTTATTTAGAGCAGCATTAGTGAGGAAAGATTGATACTCCTTTTGAGTCTCATGCTACAGTGTCTATGATGGCAATTAGTGTCCAAAATTCAAGATGACAATGAGAAAAGTGAGTTGTCATTACTCATAGAATTTTATACTGTTTACCTAGAGGATTCATTACATGTTCAACAAATACCCACAATTATTGCTTTAGAAGTGTTCCCAGCAGGTAGTAGAACTTGATCCAATTGAATAAAATGCATCAGGCATCCTTTTTAAAGTCTATGAAACTTTCATTAAAAATGGCCTTTACGTTGAATTGCATTTCTACTTATATTCTAATGGTCAAAATCCTCAAAGGATTTCATTTTAATTAAATCAAGTTTTTCTCTTACATGCACCTCTTAGCTAATTTAAACTCTGTGTGGTTTGATTATTTACAGTTATTAAGGCATTTACTGGTTACTAGGATGTACAATGCCTTTATACTCAGTTAAATAAAGAAACAGCTATATTAAATCAAAACTAACTCCTTGAGAGATTTTTATTTTGAATAGAATGCTTTTTCCCTCTCCAGTGACATGAAAAGAACTAGCTATAAAAGCATACTATTAGGGGGGCCGGGCAGTAGCGCACTGGGCTAAGCACACAAGGTACAAAGTGAAAGGACTGGCACAAGGATCCAGGTTTGAGCCCTTGGCTCCCCACCTGCAGGGGGGTTGCGTTACAAGTGGCGAAGCAGGTCTGCAGGTGTCTATCTTTTTCTCCCCCTCTCTGTCTTCCCCTCCTCTCTCCATTTCTCTCTGTCCTATCCAATAGCAATGACAACAATAGTAAAAACAACAACAAGGGTAACAACAAGGGCAACAAAATGGGAAAAATGGCCTCCAGCAGCAGTGGATTCATCGTGCAGGCACTGAACCCCAGCAATAACCCTGGAGGCAAACAAACAAACAAACAAAAAAACCCCATACTATTAGCAGCTGTGGTCGCATTGAGTAAGCACCAGCTTTGGTGCGTATTTGTCTACCATGACACTCTTGAATCTTGCTTTTGCTCATATGTGAAATAGTGGTGATCAGGCATATACTTCAAGTTGTGAAATTTAAATTGGACAAATTTAGGTTATTATCAATTGTTCTTTACTGAATGATAAATTATTTTCTAAATATTATATTAGAAAAAACATATATCAAAATAACTAATATGCCTTCTCTAGTCAGATAAATGTAAACTATATAAATTAACTTTTTGTTTCCAATTTTCATTGAGTCCTGGTAAGTATATAAGATATAAGTAATTTTAATGAAACTTATCTATAGTATATTGTGAATCTTCACACATTTCAATCTTCATCCCACTAGTACCAATAGGCCGTATGATCTCCAAAGGACTCTGTAATTTTTTTTTTTGAGCTGGGAATATATTACATAGCAAAATGCACTTTGCCAATGTAAATAAGCTTAGGTACTTTAAGCCAGGAAGCTTATCCTGGATCATCTAAATGGACCCCGCTAAGTACTGAGCCTCTGAAAGTGGAGGACTTCCTAGCTGGAAGACAGAGAGTTGCAGAAGAATGTGTACCCAAAAGACTAAAAGCTCAAAAAACAATTCAATGTGCTACTGTTACCATGAAAGAAAACAAACTGTGCCTTACATTTTGTGGCTGCAAAATATTTTTCAACCCAACAACAATAAAAGTGTCTTACTTAGAACATGGGCAAAGATTACTTATAATATGAAAATACAGAAGCAATTTAAAAGCCCACAGACAGGTGGCTGGACAAAGGACTATGGGATCTATATTCAATAGACTACTACTCTGCTAAAAACAAAAAACAAAAACAAAACCCGTGAGATTGTATCATTTAGGATTTGGGATAAAATTGATAGAACTGGAGGTGATAGTGGCACTGGAAAGGAGTAAAGAAATAAAGGACAAATACCAGAATGTTTTTAACTCAGATGTGGAATATAAAGAATGAAACCAAATGAACAACAACAACAAAAAAGAACAGTATTAAAACTGTCTCTCAGATTTTGTAAGAATTATAATGATTATTAGGAGTTGTGATGCCTGACTTCCATAGAGGGTGTGGTGACTTACTGTGTTTGAGTGTGAAATTATACCCCTGGAATCTTATACTTTTGTAAAACACTGTAAATTTACTGATAAAATAATAAAAATAAAAAATTGACAAAGGACTAAAGTAGATATTTGTCCAAAGTAAATATTCTAATTTCCAATAAGCACATGAAAAGATACTTAACATGACTAACCTAAAATGCAAGTCTAAATTACAATGAGATACCACCCAACAATTCTCAGGATGGCCAACATATTGTTATTATTATTTTAGTCTGGTATAGATGCTGAGAAATTATAAAATCCTTTCATGTAGTAGTTGGGAATATGAAATGGTACAGATGCTATGGAAAATATTAAGGCAGTTCCTCAAATGATAAATTATAGGACTATTATATGACCCAGCAATTACACTCCTGGGTACATGCCTCAAATGTTTTAAAGCAGAGTCTTCTTTTTTTTTTTTTTGCCTCCAGGGTCATTGCTGGGACTCAGTGCCTGCACTATGAATCCACTGCTCCTGGATGCCATTTTTTCCCCATTTTGTTGCCCTTGTTACCCTTGTTGTTGTTGTTATTGCTGTTGTTGTTGGATAGGACAGAGAAATCGAGAGAGGAAGGGAATACAGGGGGGAGAGAAAGACAGACACCTGCAGACCCTCTTCACCTCTTGTGAAGTGACCCCCCTGCAGGCAGGGAGCTGGGGGGCTCGAACTGGGATCCTTATGCTGGTCCTTGCACTTCGAGCCATGTGTACTTAACCCGCTGTGCTACCACCAGATCCCCTAAAGCAGAGTCTTTTAGAGATATCTGTATATTCATCCCTATAACTGCATTAATCACAAGTACTAAAAAGTAAAAACAAAAAAACAAAAAACAAATATCCATTCATAGACAGACGAATGCATAAAACAAAATGTGATGCATATAATGAAATATTCAGTCTAAAAAAGGAAAGGAATTCTGACATGCTATAGCATGGATGAACATTAAACATGTCATAGATTAAATAACCCAGCTACCAAGGAAGAAATACTGTAGGACTACACTAATTTGGGATACTTAGAGTAATCAAATTCACATTAACAGAAATTAGAATGGTGCTTTCCAGAAACTGAAGAGTGTAGACAGAGAGTTGTAGTTTAATGGGTACACAATTTTGTGCTGTAAGATAAGAAAGAGTTCAGGAGATGGCCTCTACTGATGACTGCACAAAAATGTGAAGGTACTTAGTATCATTGGACTGTACAATTAAAATGGTCAAAGTGACAAATATTATGTTTTGCATATTTGACAACAGTTAAATGAATAAAACTTAAGGGTCAGGTGATGGTGCACTCAGTTGAGCATACATATCATGTGCAAGACCTTGAGTTTAAGGCTCCAGTCCCCACCTGCACAGCAGAAACTTCATGAGTGATCGAGCAGGGCTGTAGGTCTCTCTTTCTTCCTCTCCATCCCCTACTTCCCCCCTCAATTTCTCTGTTTCCATTAAAAAAAAATTTAAAAAAAATTAAAAACTGGGGGAGGGAAAGGTGGCTGCTGGGGGCAGTGGATTTGATAGGCAGGCACCAAACCCCAGTATTAATCCTGGTGCCTATAAAATAAGATAAAAGAAAATTTTAGAATAATGTGGAATTCAAATTTAAGAACTGAATTTCCATTCACAAAACTTCTATCTTTCTGAGCTTCTTGCCTAACTTGTTATAGAAATTATTTAGTGTAATTCATGCTAATAATAGCTTTAAGATATAAGAAATATTCTGTTTACATACATAGAATGTTTGAATCACTTGAACTTGTTATTAACAAGTGACAAATTGTGACATACTATTGGTATTTTTAATTAATAAAATGTGGACATATTATAAGCACTAAAACATACCAATAAATTCAAGGAAGAGGAAAAGACCTACATTTAGTGTTAAAGGCACTTGGTTAGCATCCTTAACATGTGTTTTCCTATAGTGTTCGTTTAACATTGTTAATGAGATAAATTAATTACATCAATATTATCATTAATAATTCAGAGTTCTCTGTTCATAGGCTAGTGAATTCATCAGACATTTTCATTAGAACATACTAGACCGGGAGCTCCAGTGGCGCAATCGGTTAGCATGCGATACTTATACAGAACATACTAGACCGGTTCTAAATAGGTTAAAATTTCACTGGCATTTCAGTAAAAATCTGTATAGAAATGACACAAAAATCTTACTATATGCTATACAATTAAAAAAAATTAAAATTCAATAAATAATTGTAAATTGTTAAGTGGTAAAATAAAAGACTTTCTAAATTCAGAATGACATTTTAAGTTATGTGCAAAATATTAAAAAATTTAATTTGGGGTCAGAGAGATATCTTAGCTTGCTCAAATAAAGCACTTGAAAGCCTGACACCCCAAAGAACACAGGTTCAATACCTGGCAATATCTTATTTTTCCCTCCAGGGTTATTGCTGGGGCTCAGTGCCTACACTACAAATCCACTGCTCCTGGAGGCTATTTTTTCCCCTTTTTGTTGCCATTGTTGTTTATCATTTTTAATATTATTGTTGTTATTTCTGTCATCACCATTGGGTAGGACAGAGAAAAATCAAGAGAGGAGGGGAAGACAGAGAGAAGGGGAGAAAGACCTGTTTCACTGCCTGTGAAGTGACCCCCTGCAGGCAGGGAGCTGGGGGCTTGAACCAGGATCCTAGTGCCCTGTGCTTTGGGGCAATATCTTATGTTAAGCAGTCCTCTGATCTCTCTCATTTTCTCTCAATAGCTGTGCTCTTATTCTCTTTTAAAATAAGTAAATCTTTAAAAAGTTCTTTACCAGATTCCTTCCTCTCAGGCTACATTCCCCAACCTCCCATTTTCCTCAATCAGCCTTGTTGACTGAATTGTGAATGGTCAATAAATAAATAAATAAATAAATGCAGAAATTACTTAACTTTCCAATTCTTGCCCAGAAAAACTTCCTAGGCACTGTATGAATAGAAAAGACTTCAAGGAGAATGGGAAAGCTACCATGGGAGGGGGTGGGTTATGGGGATTGGGTGGTGGGAATTGTGTGGAGTTGTACCCCTCCTACCTTATGTTTTTGTTCACTAATCCTTTCTTAAATAAAAAATTTAAAAAAAAAAGACTTCAAGGCCATAGAAGGTAAAAAAAAAAAAAAGAAAAGAAAAAAAGAAAGAAAGAAAGAAAAAGAAGAGAAAATACATCTGAAAGACCATAGTGAAGGTCAGTGACCCTGTGGGACTGATGCTTAATATAATAAGTAAACTTTTATTAAGTTTGCAAGGTTTGCAAAATATAACAGCTGGCATTGTAACATAACAAATAGAAAAATAGAACAATTTGAAGACCCTTCCAAGTTTGGCTTTCTCATACATAATTTTAAATGATACCATAGTTGAAAAAGAAGCTTTACAAAGACAAACTGCAAAATATATAAAGTATAGAGAGACACAAGGTAAGGTCTGCTGTCAATATAATGGACATAGATCTGTATTTTATCAAATTTCTATATAATTTAGATTGATTTTTATGAGTTTCCTGTCATTAGTTACCTATCTTAGGGTATCACTGTAGTTACTTCATCCATGGAGAGTGATACCGGTATCCTCATGCCGGTCCTTGTGCTTTGCGCCACAGGTGCTTAACCCGCTGTACTACTGCCTGACTCCCAAAGCTTAATTATTTTTATCTGAACTACCCAGCATAGTAGTTAATAGTCATATGTCTGTCTAATTTTTAAATTAAGTAATTAATTTTTAAAAACATATTTAAAATTATTATTATCTTTACCTATTGAATAGAGACAGCCAGAAATTGAGAGGAAAGGGGAAAAAAAGATTGAGAAAGGGATACCAGTAGCCCTGCTCCACCACTTGTGAAGCTTTCCCCCTGCAGGTGGGGACCACAGGCTTGAACATGGGTCCTTGTGCACTGTAATATGTGTGCTCAACCAGGTGTACCACCATCTAGCCCCTAAATTAATTTAATGTTAAGAAAAAACCAATAGTCACATTCCATTTTGTACTAGACATCATGCATATAAAGAACATTGCCATCACAACCCAAAGCTCAGTTACACAATGCCAGTCAAAACCAAACCAGAACAATTAGTAGTGAAGTTTCCAGGTCCATACCACTCAAAGTCAAAATTCCCACTTCTTTTTTTTTTCTTCTATTCTTTTTATTTATTTATTTACTCCCTTTTGTTGCCCTTGTTGTAGTTATTACTGATGTCATTGTTGTTGGATAGGACAGAGAGAAATGGAAAGAGGAGGGAAAGAGAGAAGGGGAGAGGAAGATAGACACCTGCAGATCTGCTTCACCACCTGTGAAGCCACTCCCCTGCAGGTGGGGAGCCAGGGCTTTGAACCGGGATCCTTAAGCAGATCCTTGCACTTTGCACCACCTGTGCTTAACCTGCTGTGCTCCTCAAATTCCCACTTCTATCTTTACTCAGCTGGTGAAATTATTTACTTTCTGTCTACTGTGGTTTCCTCATTTGTAAAATGAAGATAATAGCAATTAATCTGTGTTTAATAGCATTGCCATTAGGTTTAAATAACTTACACATAAAATACTTACAATAGTGCTTAGCATATAAAAACTGCTCAATAGATATTAGTATTTTTCTTTTCATTCTTGAAATTTTCCTTTAATGTATTTTATAGGACTTTGTCCACCACTACACAATTTGCCCGTGCCAAATTCCATCTTGCCAAATCCAATGATCAATTCTCAACCTTCATCTTGCTTGAACTATCAGAAGTACTTGACACAGTTAACTGTCTTCTTTTATTATTTATTTATTTATTTATTTATTTATTTATTTATTTCCTTTATTGCCACCATGGTTAATCACAGGGGCTTCGTGCTGGCACTGCAAATCCACTCCTTTTCGTGGCCATTTTTCTTTTCTTCTCCTTTGCTCCTCTCTCCCTTTCTCTTTCTTCCTCCCTGACACCTTCCCTCTCCTATTACTTACTGCTCTTGAAGTATACCCCCTGCCAAGTGGAGGGCAGGGGCTCTAGCTTAGGTTCTTCCACATGACAATGTGTGTGTTCAATGGGTGAGCCACTGTTTGCTCCCCTTTCTTAAAATTGTTATCTTCATTTGGATTCTAAAATACCACATACTTCCTTTTCTTAATGGTTGCTATCTCATAAGTTTCTTCTGATGGATTCTCCTCCTGACTTTGAAATATCAATGAAGACAGACAAAAAAGAACTATATATACATACTGTACACAGGAAGTGTGTGAGTGGAGTCTATGATAAAACAAGGAACGAAGTGACATTTCTTAATCTGCCAACACCACACTGTTTTTGAGGATAAGAACTTAAATCTATTAACAAATCAGAGTCAACTGACACTGCTACAGATTCTCTGAGTATAGTCAACATGTCTATAATTCTATAAAAATAGTGTCAAAGAAAGATAAAAGGTTTATTTATACCAACAGTATGAAAATATGAAACTGACTGTTGAGAAATACTGACCATACTTCTTTTAAAAGCTGTATGCTTAACTTCTTACAATTCCCTCATATTTTTGTTCCTTTTTTTCATGATAATTTTTTCATGGTCTCCTTCATGAGTGTCTCTTCCTTGCCTAACTCTCAAGTGTTAGTATTTCATGAAGTATTGCTTAGCTTAGTGCTCGCCCCCCCCTTCTTTCTTCTTGGAAAATATTAGCTATGTTTATGGCTTTGAGCATTATCTAAAACTTGTTTTTCAAAAAAAGTCTTTGATTTAAAATAATTTTACCACATTATAAGATTTAGGAGTATATTTTATATGTGTATACATGTGTATATACAATCATTTAAAATATAAAACTCTCAGATCTATGTTTCTGTTTCTGATATTAGCTTCAAAAGTGTTTATAATAAATACATTCTAGACTTTCCTACTCAGATGCTCAAAGGTATCTCAAATTTGTAATGTCCTAAATTGAAGGACTCACATCTACCCTCAATTTACTCTTTTTATACTTATTATATCCTTTATTGGTACTGTGAACAGGGAGCTGGGCGGTAGCACAGCTGGTTAAGCACAGGTGGCGCAAAGCTTAAGGACTGGCGTTAAGGATCAGCGTGAAAATTGCGGTTTGAGACCCCGGCTTCTCACCTACAGGGGAGTCGCTTTACAGGCGGTGAAGCAGGTCTCAGGTGTCTTTCTCTTCTATCTGTCTTCTCCTCTCTCCATTTCTCTTTGACCTATTTAACAGCGATGACATCAATAACAACAATAATAACTACAACAATAAAAAACAACAGAAGGGAAAATAAATATAAAAAAACAAACCAAAAAACTGGTACTGTGAACACTCACCAATTGATGAAAAACAAATAAGAGAATTACCTTAGAATTCTCTCCCCTGGGGGCCGGGTTGTAGCGCAGAGGGTTAAGTGCACAAGGCTAGAAGCACAGGGACTGGTGTAAGGATCCCTGTTGGAGCTCCCAGCTCCCCCCAAAAGTGGGAGGCAGAGGAGGAGGAGGGAGCGTCGCTTCACTGCTGGTGAAGCAGGTCTGCAGGTATCTGTCTTTCTCTCCTCTTCTCCATCTTTCCCTCCTCTCTCGATTTCTCTCTGTTCTATCCAACAACAACAATAACAATAATAACAACAAGGGCAAAAAATGGGGAAAAAAAATAAATGGCCTCTAGGAGCAGTGAATTTGTAGTTCAGGCACTGAGCCCCAGCGATAACCCAGGAGGCAAACAAAAAAGAAAAGAAAAAAAATTCTCTCTCCTTTGCCTCCTCATATCCAATCAATAAATAATTGGGTAACTGACTACTTTGGTCTTTATAAACTCCCTGAGCTTATCACTCCCTTACATTGTTTTTGTAACTGACTCAGCTCAGGATCTTACCTAAACTACTCTGTTAATTTATCCAGAATTGTTCTTTGCCAGAGGTTGATTTAAGCAAACTACTTATTGTAGTCCCAAAAGAACACAGTTTCTGAGAGAAGAATCTTTTGAGATGTAAATGTTTTCTTTAGAATTGTCCCTCTTGTATGGTAGATACTAAAATATTTAATTAATAAATGGCAGCGTGAGTAGCTCACAAATTACTTGACATGCAAATATGACCATATTAATCTTCTGCTGAAAACTGTTTTAAAACTTACTACCATTTACACATTAATATAGTCTAAAGGACTCTGTGATTTGATCTCTCCTTGTTTACATCAATGTCATCACTAACCACATTTAGTCTAACATTTTCTTAAAATTACATCTGATTGCTTATTCCTCAACATATCATGCTTCCATATTTTTAGTCATCACAGTTTCTATACTGTTTAGAACACCTATTTCACTGTCTTCTGCCTGGTTATCTGTCACTCTCCCTTCAGGCGATAGATCAGGTATCTTTGCTAGGTATTCATTCTTGGAATTCCAGGTTGTACCAACTAGTCTTTCCCTGGGAACAGAATACACTATTCAATTGTAATTTTACCACAGATAAATGACCATGAAGCAATGTTCTTAGGCTTTGTCTCCGACTAGATTATAAACAGTTCACATCATAAAGAAATTTTTATTCATATTTACTTTCCATGTGACAGAGAATGTATTCAAAATTTGTCAGAATACTCTGAATTAACGGAGTTATCTAGCTTAACACAACATATTATCCAATTTGTAGTTTTATTAATGACCAGATAAGGCTCCTAATCTCTTTTAATTAACAGCTTTTGGTTATAGTAGCAGTTTTAAGCTTAAGGTGCTTGTGAATACTAATAGGGAAGAAAAAAAAAGAGCAACAAATAAAACAAATAAAGTCTTCACTGCTAGAGAAATATATTTTTAAGATGCTCAATTTGGAAAGGTCAGCATCTAGCATATTTATTACACAACCAATCAGGTACAAGTACTAACAATTTTAAGAGATATTTATATGCGTATGATCACTATGTTCATAAGTTGAATTTTGATTTCTATATCAATGTGCAAAAATAACATCATAGAGCATTGATTAAGAAATCCCTATAACAACGATGGAATTCAGTATAGTGAGTTGCAAGGACTATCGTCAATACCTATTTCAGCCTATTGTTACATAAAATTTAAATTCCATAATCACTGCTATATTTAACAAAATCAGTAATAGTCGGGTCCAGGAATATCCTTATATTTTTTGGGGTGGTGGATTTATATTGTGACTTCCAAGTATAAGAACCCTAGTATTCAAATATAAATGAAATTTAACCCCTTTGTATAATTTATATGCTGTGAAAGAAACACCATATTATAAGCTTTTGTTGGCTTAAGTGGAGGATATGCTATTATTTCCAAGATTCTAGGGATTTAATGTTTAATTATCAACATCCATTTGCAAAAACAGATACTGCTTTAATTTCTTAATTGCTAGTAGTAGTTTTTCTGAGTAGGAGTGTTGTATCTAATTTATTTTTTGCAGATGTGATCTTGAAACCGAATTTTAAAGTAACAATGCTGTGAATGAATATCTTCACTGTCAGCAGAAGATGCCTCCATCCCTGCTGCTGGGAATTTTAACAGGGAAATAAGAACAACAGTGAGAAAACTGATGCTACTAATAAATACTGCTTGCACACTGAAAAAGAAGTTAGATTATCATCTACAGAAGAACTCTATTATTCACCCACAATATGAGGTGTCATCTTCATTATGGCAACTTGCTGGAAATGAAATTAATTGGGCTGGTTCCAAGGTGAGGAACCTAAAGGGGAAAAAAGGAAGAAAGAAATTTCTCACAAGTCAAGAAAAAAAAAGTTCCCTTTTGCAAGAATCAGCACCTGGCCATCCAGAGATCACACAGCTAAACTTCTCCTGAGGAGGAAAGACATCAAATGCAGCCACCAATCTTCTCTTGCCTTCACCACTGGAAAGTCAAAGTTATCTTTTTATTTTATTTTACTTTATTCTTTTCAGAAAGGTGAACTGGTTTACAGCGCCTCTCTGGAATCTTTAGAACCTGTACACCATCCATACACACACACACTGCAATAAAGAGAAGAGAAAATGTGTTTTGATTACCGCAGCAAGAAACCAAAAGTAACATAAAAATGCCTACCCGTTTGGCTGAGCTGAGAAGCACTGCGACTTTTCCGGGAGAGCCCAACAATAGCTACCATTTTGGCCCCAAGGCTAGAGTGTCGCTTTTTGCCACTGGTGCCCAGAGTGCCCACTGCTGTGTCAGACTGGCTGCCATCATTCTTCTCCAGTGAGCACATGTCTCCACTGATGCTGGTGCTTTTCTTCAAGTTCTTCTCTGAGATGCCCATTTGTCTGTTTTGCATTTTGGATGTAAAGACACTGTAGACCGGTGGGTCATGAACAGTGAGGACCAGAGTAAAAAAAAGAAGAGACAGAAAAGGTGTTTTAGATTAAGCATGTGGAATACAGTTAAGTAAGTTACTGAACAAATTTTTAGGATTTTTAAAAATGTTTTCAAATACCATGGTTTTGAGTAGGATTTGCAATTCAAGATTAACACTATTTTGATTTTATTTCTTCAATCAAAGAAGACACTAGTTTACATGGTGACAGCAGAGGTGGGGGACTGAAAAATCAGTAGTCTCATTAAAAAGACTGTTGTCCAGATAACACAGCATAAGAAAACAATTCTCAAACTAGAGAGAGCATAATGGCTGTGCAGAAGATTTTCATGCCTGAGGCTCCAAGATCCCAGGTTCAGTCAACAGCACCACCATAAGCCAGAGCTGAGCACAGTTCTTTGGTTAAAGAAAAAAAAAAAAGTGCTGTATAAATAAGCACAAAAAATAAAAGATTCACATAAAATTCTTTTACAGTTTTCTTTGCTCTTACTTTTAAAAAGAAGTAATAGAAATGGAGCTATTTTACAAAAACTGGCAACATTTTCAGCATGGGTTACTAAGAGCAACCCATTAAAGTAAACTTTGTCTTGTTCAGATTTAACCTAATAAGATTTACCTAATAATGGCTAGATTTCCTAACAAGGTTAAGGATTTTCATTAACTTTGAATTAAAAAACATTTTTCACCTTTTTAAAATATAAAACTACATTACAAAAATAAAATAATATTCTACCTGTATTCATTTAAAATAAAGAAAAATCATTGTCAATGATACAGTCAGAAAGCAATGTGCCATTGAGCAGGTAAGCTGACAATTTTACTTACTACAAGATCAGCACTGCAAATACAACAGTTAATGTTTTTCATCAAATAGAGTTTTGTTTGGCTAAACTGTAAGGTGATATAGGTCAGAAAGATAGTATTTATGGAAACCAGTTTAGACTCATTTTGCTATGTGGAAATGTGGAAAAGAAATCATGGAGATGAAAAATGATTTACAGAGGAAGATTATGCAAATGTCGTCACTAGGTTGTTTACAGAACTCTGTTCTCTTTCTTTTTTAAATTTTTAAAAATTTATTTATTCCCTTTTGTTGCCCTTGTTTTACTGTTGTAGTTTTTATTGTTGTTGTTATTGATGTCATCGTTGTTTGATAGGACAGAGAGAAATGGAGAGAGGAGGGGAAGACAGAGAGGGGGAGAGAAAGATAGACACCTATAGAACTGCTTCACCGCCTGTGAAGCAACTCCCTTGCAGTTGGGGAGTCTGGGGCTCAAACCAGGATGCTTAAGCCACTGGTTCTTGCACTTCCTGCCACGTGCACTTAACCCACCCACCCCCCCCCCCCCCCCCCCCGCTGCATTACTGCCTGACTCCCTTCTGTTCTCTTTCTTACAGGTGCAGTGTAGGATTTTATTTCCTTACACCCTTTAGGTTGGAATTGACTTTTTGACTTATATTGACAAATGAAATGTTAGTGGGAAATAGTCATGTCACTTCTGGTGGGAACCACTGAATTGGTGGAGTTTAAGTAAGAGATGTCTGTGGTATGGGTGATGTTATAAAGGGAAAAAGTCTTTAAATTGTTGGCTGACAAAGGCAGGCCTATAGTGGCAAAATGAGATACACCAGTTAAGTGTAGAAAAATATGTGAATGTTTTTTTTTAATTTATTTCTTTATTGGGGAATTAATATTTTACATTCAATAGTAAATACAATAGTTTGTTCATGTATAACATTCCCCAGTTTCCCACTTAACAATACAACCCCCACTATGTCATTTATCATCCTTCATGGACCTATATTCTCCCCACCCACCCACCCCACAGTCTTTTACTTTGGTGTGATATGCCAATTACATTTCAGGTTCTACTTGTGTTTTTGTTTCTGATCTTGTTTTTCAACTTCTGCCTGAGAGTGAGATCATCCCATATTTATCCTTTCAGTTTTTAAGGACTTGACAAACAGCTCACTAGGTAGAGGCTTGCCTTGCCAACTGTACAACCCAGGATCAAGTCCACACACCACATGGGCATGCCATGGTACTGTGGGAGGACTGGTGCCCTTCCTCCTTTGTTTTAGTTGTTGTTCAGGTTAAAATCAGGGGTGGAGAGAAAAGGTAGGGGAGAAACATTCAGAGCAGCAAGAGTGGACATGTACAATACCCCTGGATTGCCAAAAAAAAATTATCTAATTTTTACAGATGTTTGCCTTCTTAAGGGGCATTTTAAGAGTTATTGTTAGCATACTGCAAAGAAATTATGAACCATTTACCAACAATATAACTATACATACTGGGGCAATTAGGCAATTCCTCTACTTTTCATTTCACTCTCTTACATTTAGGGCACATACACTCATTTCTTAGACAAACAAGTAGTTCATCAATATTAAAGGATTAATCTAAGGTCACAAAATCTGGTAATTTTAACAAAAGGCAAAACCCAAATTGAAGCTCAAAGCCTAACATGGGTTCTAGTCCATTTTTATCATTTCATAACTCATGATTTTGAACTTAGTTCATGATCTTGATTTTCTTAACCAGTTCTGAGCATGGTAGTTTCTCATCTATCTTATTACTAATACATACCATTCTGCCTATATATAAGCTAACAATGTTCACCACTAAATTCAAGTTTTAAAATAATGCCTGTCCAAGACGACAGCATACTTTAATGATGGCTGTCTTGGTTACTACCAAACCACCCATCATCTGGGGCCCTTGTCAGGGAATCCCGAAACTTCCACACAGGTATAATGGGCCTAGACCTTTAACAGATACCTCTCTCCACTATCATTGGTCATCTCCATCAGGAACAACATAATGGACCCTCTCATGGGCTTCTATAGGACTTTGCTCTCAATGTGGAACAACAACAGTAGGGACTACCCCACTCTGAAGGGAGACTGGGTCAACATAATTTGCCACTCAAGGAAGACTGGTCCTGAAATTAGTGCAGCCTAGACTGTTCCTAGCTATGACCACAGAATGTGAGCTCAGACCTACAGAGATACAAGCTCCTGTGCTGAATATGGGCCCCAGATCAGATTGATGGGGTTTATAGTTAATGGTATTTATATACTTTTCCCATATTTGGGAGCTACTCTCTGCCCTGATCCAGCTTTCTACTCCTATTTCCAACTTTGACATCATCTTCCTAGACAATACTTTCAGCCTACCTGCATGTTAGCTGTTGGGCTCAGGCAAAAATTAGCAAAGTCATGGGCCCCTAGAAATATACCTAAAATAGACTTCCTAGCTTCTTCCAAAATGGAGACCTCAAATTTCATCTGCTCTTTATGTTCCTGACTATTATTCCTTTATGTTACTGATTCTTAAACAATCTGTTCTGCTTTATATCCTAATGCTTTTCAGCCATCAAGTTTCAGGTGCTACCATGATGCCAACCTGACTTCCCTGGGCAGATGACTTCACCAATGTGTCCTGGAACCTTTCCTCTCCAGAGCTCTGCCCCACTAGGGAAAGAAAGAAATAGGATGGGAGTATGGATTGACCTTCCAACATCCATGTCCAGTGGAGAAGCAATTATAGAAGCCAGACCCATAATGATTCTTGGTCCATGTTCCCAGAGAAATAAAAAATAGAAAAGTTTCTAATGGAGGGGATGGTACATGGAACTCTGGTAGTGGGAAATATTCAATGGACTTGTTGATCATAATTTAATCATCTTCACTTATATCCTACTCTACCAGAAATATTTCTCAGAATAACCTTATAAGAGAGGAACTGTTTAAAGCACAGATGAAGAGTAAGGAGCATAGAACCAGGTGTACCATCACCTGACCTCTACAACCTGGCCTTTATAATAATACCTTTATTATAATAAATTCACTCTGGCCTGTGAATGAACAGCACCTTCAAATTCAAGCCCTATTCTCTTATACACATACTTTAAATAATTGAAGAGATCACCACACTTTAATAACCAGGAGCTTCTTCACACTGGACAATAGAAAGATAAACTCATGTAACATAGGTAGAGTTCTTCAGACTGTCAGCCATACTAGTCATTCTGAAGCAGGCTGAGAATGCCTGAACCCAATCAGGAAATAGTCTGCTATGTGTGTAAGAGATTAAAATTTGTTAAACTAGAAAAAAAAGTGTGTGTGTGTGTGTGTGTGTGTGTGTGTGTGTGTGTGGAGGGGGGACAGGGAGCATAGCAAGGTTGTGCTGTTTGCCTGAAATCTCACTGCTATTTACATTGTAAAGTTGGTGTTTGAGCCATCAGTCTGCCTCTAGAGCTCCTGCTGTTAGCCACCATTACGTCTACGCTCGACCAGACCTGCCAATATACGCGGATACTTCGCCCACCCTGTCCAACGCTTGACGTCTCGTCACCCAATCTGGTCCCCTACGCCTACACTGAACTTCTCTGTTCCAGACTCTTGGAAACAGAGTTGGCAGTCAGCTGAGGTAAAGAACAAACACCTCATCACAGACCCCTGCAAGCGTCAACCCGGCTTTGACCTAGCACGTTATGATTGGGCCCTCCTCAATCGCTATCGAACAGGCCATGGCCGGTGCGCCACTATGTTCCATCGCTGGGGAGCCAGAGACGACCCGAACTGCCCCTGTGGCTACAGACAGACTATGACCCACATAGTCAACAACTGCCACCTCTCCAGATTCAAAGGAGGTCTCGAAACTTTACATCAGGCTCAACCTGACGCTGTTGACTGGCTACGGAAGAAGGGCAAACGCTAGAAGAAGAACTGCAAGAAGATGACAACAAACTCTAAGCAGCTTAGAGCAAAAGCTGCCAAATTGTATCCTGCACTAGAATAATCTGGAGGCCTTGACAAAATATACTAATTTACTTTGAAGAGTTTTTGACTGTCAATCCATAGTGGTAATTGCATGTATTTAGATAGTGGTAATTGCATGTATTTAGATAGATCTAGATATTTAGATGTATTTACAAAGAGACAGAAAGAAAAATGAAATCTTCCTTCAGTGCAGCAGGGGCAAGGCTAGAAACTGGGTCATGCACATGGCAAAGCAGCGCACTATACAAATGAGATATTTTGCTAGATCTGCAATCATACTTTGAGATATGGTTCCATGTGAACAACATTCCATGGCAAAAGATAGTAAGCTTTCACTTGCCATCTGATTAACATGGAGGTCATTCCTTGTATTTGACATGATCCTTTCAGACCTACACTCACTACTTCCCCACAAGTAGCTGCTGCTCTACTCTACCTTCCCTTAAAGGCATTATGATCCCTAGTGGTAACTGTCTTTATCGGTTTTTCTATACACTTTAGTCAGGAATTTTACAATCATCACAATCATGTTTGCTTGTTTAATCATTCCCTTTTGTTGCCCTTGTTGTTTTATTGTTGTAGTTATTGATGTTGCCATTGTTTGATAGGACAAGGAGAAATGGAGAGAGGAGGAGAAGACAGAGGGGGAGAGAAAGATAGGCACCTGCAGAGCTATTTCACCTCTTGTGAAGTGACTCCCCTGCAGGTGGTGAGCTGCAGGCTCAAACTGGTATCCTTACACCGGTCCTTGTGCTTTGAGCCATCTGGGCTAAATCTGCTGCGCTACTGCAGGTTTATTTTAACTGTTTGTCCAGTTAATCCAATAAATCAGGTTTATTTTAACTGTTTATCCAGTCAACATGTTCGCTCTCATACCCTCATTTGATAATAAATCACTGAACCCATACACATTTGGACATCCAATCTTTGATAAGGGGGCCCAAAGTATTAAATGGAGGAAGGAGGCTGTCTTCAATAAATGGTGCTGGGAAAACTGGGTTAAAACATGCAGAAGAATGAAACTGAACACTATCTCACCAGAAACAAAAATCAACTCAAAATGGACCAAGGACCTGAATATTAGACCAGAAGCTATCAAATACTTAGAGGAAAACATTGGTGGAACACTTTCCCACCTAAAACTCGAGGACATATTTTTTTTATTTATTTATTCCTTTTTGTTGCCCTTGCAGTAGCAAGCTCGAATAACATGAACAGCATGAAAGGTACACAAGAACGCCAAGCTGCACATTGTTCTTTCTAGCACCTGTTGGCCAATGGAGTAGGTTGAAGTTCTGAGGGAAATGTAGTGGAGTAGGCAATTCCCTTAGCCCATTCTGTAAAGTAAGGAAATGGAATCCTCTGCCATGTGCCAGGGGAAATCATTAATTGGATACCTTTCCGCTGCCAGTGTATAACTAGTCTCAATTAAGTAGGCTTCTCAGTCATCTTAATTTGGGATTATTTTAACTGGGTAACTGCAGCCAGGTGGTAACAAATTGCAACCAAAATCAAGAAGCAAGACTGCTAAATCAACTATAATATATGCTTATCCAGGTAATTGCGCAAACCTTTGATTGCCAACTACAGCCTTGTTTCAGTGTCCTATTAGATTTCCATTGTAGAAACTCTATTGTTTGGGGGTAGATAGCATAATGTTTATACAAAAAGCCTTTCATGTCTGAGGTTTCAGAGTCCCAGGTTCAATCCCCCACACCACTATAAACAGACCTGAACAGTGCTCTTAAAAAAACAAAACAAACAAAAACACTGATTAGAAATTCCATTGCATTGCAGTTGTTTGTGCTCATGTAACCTCAATAACGCATTTGTCTTAATACTTGGCACTTAAGAGCTCCAAATAATTTACTGGATAAGTGAATCTAATAAATTCCTTATATAATGAGTAATTTAACAATTTAAGGATAACTGAAAATCTAGTATTTATGCTGCATCTGCTATGCTTCATGAATCATTGTAGTAATAAACATCTTACGATAAAATAACATCTAGTAAACTATGTTTTTGTTTTTTAATGTCTTGTTTATTTTAATGAGAGAGATACAGAAAGCACTGCTCAGTTCTGGTTTATGGTAGTACTAGTCATTGAGTCTGGGACTTAAGAGCCTCAGGCATGAATATCTTTTGCCTAACCATTATTCTATCTTTTTTTCCCTTTTGTTGCCAGAGCATTGCTCAGCTCAATAGTGGTGCTTATAGTGCTCAAGCTTATAGTGGTGCTAGGGATTGAACATGGGACCTGCAGTCCCTCAGGCTTGAGATTCTGTTTGCATAGGCATTTTGCTATTCTCCCAGTCAGAACTTTGGTGGTGGGTGCAGTGTAGAACTGTACCTTGTAATCTTTTGATCTTGTAGCTCACTAATAAAAAATAGATTGAAAAAATGTAATATGTATTTTAGAAATATACAGATACTAGTAAATTAACAAATATTTATTTGTGTATCTGTCCTGTGCAAGGTATGAAAATGCTATGCCAATTTTTAAGAAACTTGTAAGACTTGTCATTGTTCTAACATTACAAATAACCCATTTTGCTAGATGAAGCATAAAGACAAATATAACCTAAAGTCAAATAAAATATAACCCAAGGCAAAAATAGTACAACTCAAGTAAAAGTTAAAAACATCAAATAATGGGAATCAGGCGGTAGTGCAGTGGGTTAAGCACACATGGCATAAAGCACAAGGATCCCAGTTTAAGCCCCCTTCACTAGCAGTGAAGCTAGTCTGCAAGTATCTGTCTTTCTCTCCCCTTCTCTGTCTTCCCCTTCTCTCTCCAGTTCTCTCTGTCCTATCCAACAACAATGACATCAATAATAACTACAACAATAAAACAAGGGCAACAAAAGGGAATAAATAAATATATATTTTTAAAAACATCAAATAATAAGGAATTTCAGATCTAAATTAAGGAGGGCCACCAGCCTCCTCAGTCTCTCTAAAAAGCCCTCTTCCCCTGTGGGCGATGCATGTCTGAAGCTACATTTTGTTTTGTTTCTGTGCTGACACAGGAAGTACTATACTGTTTGGTACACCTTCCTCATTTTTCCCCTTAGCTAATGCTTTCATTTTATAGGAGTCACACATTGTATTTAAATTACATAGTCAGCAATGCACAAATAATATGGTGAGAAACCAGCAAATACTGTCATTGAGTTCTGTCCCTACATTAAAAGCAATCTAGCCTAGAATCTGCCACTATGTTATTATTCACTTGCTTTTTAAAAGCAGAGATGTAAGGCTTACTAAATATAAAGAAATTATATTTGAATATAATTTTGGGAGTAACATTCAGGAGTTGCTATCCTGGATCCCATTTTTAACTCATATAGGCCAAGATGCTATAAAAAAAACACATTTTTCCCTTTACACATTTAAAACAGGTGAAACTTCATTTAATTAAATGTAGCCTCACATTTAAAAACATTTTAAATAAGATAGAGCACACCTGACTAAATAGCTAGTGCACTTAAACTCTTATGTAAGAGATGTGTTACTTTCATAAACTCAGAAGATTTGAAGAAAAAAATCACTTGCAAGTTGAGGATTTACCATGTAGACTTCGATAACATTTAAAGTGACTAATCACTCTTGGAAATAGCTTAATAGTCAAATATCCAACTGAGCAGGACACTGATTATTACATAGCCTCCAGCTTACCCCTAAATTGTATAAACATATTCTTGCCCATGTTAGATGTGTAAGTTTAACAATGAGATGGTAACGGGGAAGAAATTTATTATTGAATGGTAAATCTAGTACACATGAATATCTTTCTTAACATGACTAAGGATCTCTCATGTTAATATGAAGATACCCTTCTGTTTCACTTGTTTTAAATATAAGGATAGTTATGGGAAGCAGTATGGAGATTCCTCAAACAATTAAGCTAGAAATGCCATATGACCCAGTTATTCTAATTCTGGATATTTACCAAAAAAAAAAAATCAAAACATTAATTTAAAGAGATATTTGCACGTGGGGCCAGGTAGTGCACCTGGTTGGGTGCACACATTACAGTATGCAAGGACTCAGGTTCAAGTCCTAGTTCCCCACCTGAAGTGGGGGAGAGGGAGCTTCACAAGCAGTGAAACAATGTTGCAAATGTTTTTCTCTCCCACTTCCCTCCCAATTTCTATCTGTATAAAAATAAATATTTTTTTTAAAAAGAGATATGTTCATTCCTGTGTTTCCTATAATGTCATTTACAATAGTCAAAACTGACCTAAGTGCTCATCAACTAGTTAATGGGTAGAGGAAGTGGTACCTATATGCAGTAGAACATCGCTCGGTTATAAAGACAAAAGCCTATGATTTGGAGTGATGTGGATGAAGATAGAGGATATTATGCCTAGTAAAGTAAGGCAGAGAGAGAAAGGTAAGCACTATATGACTTCACTGACATGTAGTATATAGAGAAAAAATAAACAGTTGCAGTACATAAACTAATAATAATGCTTAGACTATTAGACAGATCAGTGTGATTACCACACTGGGAAGGGTGAGACCAGAGATCTGGAAAAAGCATAAAATGTTTAATCAGAATTTTAAAAGCACTCACATCTAATTAAAACTTTAAATTCAATTATTTAAATTTTAATTGAAATAAGGTAGGGTGGCTGAATATTTTTACATCTATAAGAGAAAAGTTTTTGGTGCTTATAAACTCTCAGGTGAGATGGCCTATTAATCATATTATCACATATTAATGTGATCTACTCCAATTAAAATCAAATACTATTTTCCCCTCCACCTATGACAGAGTTTGATTATGAGAGGTCTGTCAGAATCAATATCAATTGGGTACAGCTGAGTCACCAAGCTTACTTTCCATACCCAGAACTTTAAAATTAGTAGTGCAGAACTTTGTAAGTTATGTCATTTCACATATAAGCTTTGTTTATCTGTAAAAATCATAGTAAATGTTCAAAATATTTTATTATTTGTAAACAAATATTTATCCCATACTACCTGTTACTATGTATGATTGCTATAAATGCTGTTAGTTTTAATTTACTTCATCTTAACTCAATAAAGAAGTTATTATTACTCGTACAATTAAAAATATATTTGAGGGAATCTGACTGTAGCACAGTGGGTTAAGCGCATGAGGAGTGAAGCACAAGGAACGGAGTAAGGATCCCAGTTCCAGCCCCCGGCTCCCCACCTGCAGGGGAATCACTTCACAGGTGGTGAAGCAGGTCAGGAGGTGTCTATCTTTCTCTCCCCCTCTCTGTCTTCCCCTCCTCTCTCCATTTCTCTCTGTCCTATTTAACAACGACAACATCAGTAACAACAACAACAACAATAATTACAGCAACAATAAAAAAACAACAAGGCAACAAAAGGGAAAATAAATGAATAAAAAAATTTAAATATATATATATATATATATATATATATATATATATATATATATATATATATATATATATATATATATATATATTTGAAAGGGAAGTGGAGCTAGAGAGGGAGAAAGAGACAACTGCAACACTATTTCACAATTTGTGAAGCATTTCCCCTGCAGGTGAGGACCAGGGGCCTGAACTCAATTTTTTTTAAATATAAAAACAATCTTCTCCCCCATGCAAGCTATTTATTGTGCCTCATGCAGCTTTCATTTTTAATTTTCTTTTGCAGTGCCCAGAAAGCATTGCAATGTTTGCTGTACCTCCTTCCTTTTTCTACTTGCCAAATACACTCATCTTTTACAAGTCACATGTTGCATTTAAGTTATATCTTCAACCATGTTCAGTCACAGAATATTTTGATTGTGGTATACATTGGTAAAATGTCACCACCTTGAAAAATTATTGTTATTATTGATGTAGTCATTGTTGGATAGGGCAGAGAGAAATTGAGAGAGGAGGGGAAAACAGAGAGGGGGAGAGAAAGATAAGACACCTGCAGACCTGCTTCACCATTTGTGAAGCAACTCCCCTGTAGGTGGAGACCTGGGGGCTTAACACAGGCCCTTACACAGGTCCTTGTGCTTTGTGCCACCTGCGCTTAACCTGTTGTGCTACCACCCAACTCCCCAATGTTTTCTTTTTATAAATAAAATTTTTTAAAAAATTGTAAAAAAAATGTCTACTTTGCGGTCCAGGCGGTGGTGCACCTGGCTAAGCATACACATTACAGTGCACAAGGACCCAGGTTCAAGCCCCAGTTCCCACCTGCAGGGGGGAAGCTTCATGAGTGGTGAAGCAGGTGTTTGTCTCTTTCCGTATCTCCCCCTTTCCTCTCAATTTTTCTCTGTCTCTATCCAATAATAAATAAATAAAACTATTTTTGTTGGGAAATTGTGCAGATGTGGCTGAGTTAGGCAGGGCCCACAAACCACCCAATGCTAGTATGGCCAGTCCCTTTATCTACATACCAATCTTCTGCTTTGTCTTATAAGTGACTAAAGGTCTCCTCCCCCCCACGTTATCCCTTCAGGGTATTGCTAATTCCCACCTGCTAAAACCACAGCAACGGTAGCTAAGGAAGTCCCTTTGTCTTTTCTCCACCCCCTTTCCTAGCCATCTCCATTCCTGAGTTGCCACTCGGGTTTTATCCCATAAAACCCACTTCTGTTCCTGCTTTCACTCTCTTTTCTCTCCAGCATCACTGAGTAAACAGCAACCCAGGTTGGCTCGGGTTGAGTTCTCTCCAACCCAGAGAGCACGGGAAGAAACACCCTCATGCTAGAGAGTGACATATAAGAAAAAGAAACCAGAGCATAGATGCTAGAGGTCTAACCAGGAACCTCCGGCATGGAAGTCATGTGGAGGTAGAGGCTTGTCATGGAGGGACTGAGGAGGCTAGTGACACTCCTTAATTTATAACTGAAATTCCTCATTGACTAATGTCATTAGCCTTTACTTGATATTTGCTGAATGATAAGATAGTTCCTGTGTTAATAGTTCTGTTGTATCTGACCTTTTACTCAAGTTATCTAAATTTGCTTTTCAGTTTGAGGAGCAATAATAGCTACCATGTAGGGTGCATGAGGCATTATTCCAAGTGCTTTGCATGTGTATTAATTTAAAGGATCTATGTGGGGGGGGGGGCTGGGTGGTGGAGCACCTGGTTGAGTGCACATGTGTGAAAGGACCTGGGTTCGTGTCCCTAGTCCCCACCTCAAGAGTATGATATGACCCCAAAGTCCATGCTGCCCTCCCCATCACCTTCTGCCAATTTTGTGACTAGGGCTTTTGGACTTCTTACTGGCATGATTTCACCACTCCAGGCAAACTTTTGTTTGTTTGTTTTTAATGGAAGATGAGAAACAGAAAGTGACAGAAGTGGAGAGACACCATAGCACTGCTCCATCACCTATGAAGCTTCCCATTTGAATGGTGCTCCTATGTGGTGACCAGGGGTCTAACTCAGGTTCTTGAACATGGCCAAGTCTGTGCTCTACTGGGTGAGCTTTCTCCACTTCCAAATACACATGAGTCTCTCAGCTGACACTTAAAATTATTGATTTTTTAACAGACAGAATTTGGTTATTTTATTTATTCTTTATTTGATAAGCTAGTCAAAAATTGAGGGGAGATAGAGTAGGAGAGAGAGAAACCTGCAACACTACTTCACTGTTTATAAAACTCCCCCACCCCCACCCCCACCCCAAACCCTGCAGGTGGGAACCAGGGGTTTAAACCTTGCTCTTGGTAAATAGTGTGCTCAAGCTGGTGTAACAAGTATTGACTTCTCTTTAACTTGACCAGAAACTGAGGTACTTTTCCCTCATGTATAATCACAGAATACGGCACAGATGTCTTAGAGTTAGAACATGAAGAACATGGTCCTTCTCCATGGGCAGTACAGTGAAGTTATATGTATTGTTTGGATTTCATTGTCTCCTCTGCTGAGGATTAAGTCTGCGGCTCACTATCCCTACTGCTTTCACAGCCACTCACTACTTAACTACATTTTCATTCAGTCTCTTTGCCTGTCTCTTCTTGGTTTTCATATACAATGGCCAGACATTAAAGACATGAGCAGTGAGTCAAAGTACTTCTTATTCTTCAAAGGGCAAAATGACAAATCACAGAATAATGACTGTAATTTTATTGTCAGTTTCTTTGGATTGTGCATTGGGCAAGACTGCTTCTCTTTGGGCAAGGCTTTTGGGGATAATCCCAGAAACCTGAAGATTCCAAGGCAGTTGGGCAGAAAACCAAGCATTAAATTTGGTCATTGAATTATAACTGAACATTGTTCAACTGAAAAAGTATATGATGTTACATGACTCTCACATAATTCCAAAAGTAGGTTTCAAATTTAGATATTCACCAGGACTTCCTGAAGAGCATTTCAAGAATGCAGCCTGAAATTTATCTAGGTTCTTAATACATACTACTTCTGTCCTGAGAACCGGAAATTTGTATTCTTTTTTTTAATTGTATCTTATACAACTTTAAAAAATATTTATTTATTTATGTATTCCCTTTTGTTGCCCTTGTTGTTTTATTGTTGTAGTTATTGTTGTTGTTATTGATGTCGTCATCGTTGTTGGATAGGACAGAGAGAAATGAGAGAGGAGGGGAAGACAGAGAGGGGAGAGAAAGATAGACACCTGCAGATCTGCTTCACTGCTTGTGAAGCTACCCCTGCAGGTGGGGAGCTAGAGGCTCGAACCAGGATCCTTATGCTGGTCCTAGCGCTTTGTGCCACCTGCGTTTAACCCGCTGTGCTACCGCCCAACTTCCAAAATTTGTATTCTAAAGTTTCTCTAATAATTTGAATACAAGTGGTATAAAAAAACCACACATGGAGTCTGTGTGACTGAATAAATGGTAATCCTATTAAAATATCTTGAGTTTTGTTATTTTGAGTCTTAGATAGAATTTTATGATTAAAATTGATCATGCTTATGATTAAAGTTCTAAGTCTGTACACTACTATTTGCCCTACAACTGTGGAGAGAGATACATCAGGTGACTTGCATCCTCAGCCCAACCCACTGTCAAACTAGAAATTACCTGCTATCCTCAGGATAGGGGTTCTGCTAGAGAGAATGCTCCCTCTCTAGTAGGTGGCTGGATAGACTTGGACTCTAGCTGGCACATCTGAGACTGAACACAGTAATAGCACACTTCTTTACACCCTCTAAATGTGCCTTTATTCAAGCACAGATTCTGAGGGAAATGCTTAACTGGAAAATTAATTAACCTTCAGTGTCACTCCCCCCCCTCCCCCCAGATAGAGCTAGTGGGACTTTCAGGAAATTATATGGCTCAATATAATAGCACCTACACTACAATATAATATCATAACAGCTATTATTAAGTATTTTTTTGTTTGTTTTTTTTTTGTTTTTTGCTTCCAAGGTTATTGCTGGGGCTCTGTGCCTACACTACAAATACACTGCTCCTAGAGGCATTTTTTCCCCCATTTTTGTTGCCCTTATTATTGTTATTGCTGTTGTTGTGGGATAGGAGAGAGAGAAACTGAGAGAAGAGGGGGAGGCAGAGAGAGGAATGAAAGATACCTGCAGACCTGCTTCACTGCTTGTGAAGTGACCTCCCTGCGGGTGGGGAGCTAGGGGCTCGAACTGGGATCCTCATGCTGGTCCTTGCCTTCGTGCCCTGTGCACTACCGCCTGGCCCCCTATTAAGGTTTTTTTTTTTTAATCAAAAGAAAAAAAATCCCAGGGCCAGGTGGTGGTGGCACACTTGGTTGAGTGCACATGTTACAGTGTGCAAATTATATTCCTCCATGAGGATAATTTCTGGAACCATCCGTTCCACCCCGGTTCCATGGCTGCCAGTTCTTAGCAACATCGCCCCGCCAGATATTCGTTGGGATGCGGCATCATCTAAGTTCATTTCCCACGTCTACGCTCGACCGGACCTGCCAATATACGCGGATATCTTCGCCCACCCTGTCCAACGTTTGATGTCTCATCACCCAATCTGGTCCCCTACGCCTACATTGAACTTCTCTGTTCCAGACTCTTGGAAACAGAGTTGGCAGTCAGCTGAGGTAAAGAACAAACACCGCATCACAGACCCCTGTAAGTGTCAACCCGGCTTTGACCTAGCACGTTATGATTGGGTCCTCCTCAATCGCTATCGAACAGGCCATGTTCCATCGCTGGGGAGCCAGAGACAACCCGAACTGCCCCTGTGGCTACAGACAGACTATGACCCACATAGTCAACGACTGCCACCTCTCCAGATTCAAAGGAGGTCTCAAAACTTTACATCAGGCTCAACCTGACGCTGTTGACTGGCTATGGAAGAAGGGCAAACGCTAGAAGAAGTGTGCAAGGACTCAGGTTAGATCCCCTGGTTCCTACCTGCAGGGGGACAGCTTCACAAGTGGTGAAGCAGGGCTGCAGGTGTCTCTCTGTCTCTCTCCCTCCCTATCACCTTCTTCTCTCTTGATTTCTCCCTGTCTCTATCCAATAAATAAAAAAAGATAATTAAAAAAACTTGTTTTTTTTTAAAAAAAATCCTATTATAACACATGTCACTCAACTGAGCCAACTACTGGAAACAAACTCTGCTTACTGTATGTAGTATGCTCTACCTTGATCTAAAAATACAAGAGCTTGGGGCCAGACAGTGGTGTACCTGGTTAAGCACACACATTATAGTGTTCCCAGTATCTATAGATAAAAATATTAAAAATATATATATTTATCTTTATAAATAAGAACGATATAATACAGCAATGTTATATTCTTTTGGTTTTAGATACACACTTGATCAGAGTTAAAGATCCAAAGAAAAACGACTCTCTTTTATAGTAAACTAAACAGGATCTATAAGTTTGTAAAACTACTAGCTTCAAGCATAAAATTCAATCTACCTTGCAGTAATCATATGACCCCAAGATCAATCAAGAATAGATACTTAATTTTTATTTTAAAGTGCTACTTTTATTAAAGAATTTGATATTTCACAAGCGACTAGACTACTTCTTATTTTCTAGTAATTCTGATAGCAAGCCCTTAGTTTAATTTTCATCAGTCTAGGTAATCACATTATCAAATATAGAAAACACAATTTTCCAGCTGGGTAAATTCATTTATTCAAGTTTTAAAATTCTATTATGGGGAAGCAATTACAGAAGCCAGACCTTCTACCTTCTGTAACCCACAATGACCCTGGGTCCATGCTCCCAGAGGGATAGAGAATGGGAAAGCTATCAGGGGAGGGGGTGGGAAATGGAGATTGGGTGGTGGGAATTGTGTGGAATTGTACCCCTCCTACCCTATGGTTTTGTTAATTAATCCTTTCTTAAATAAAAAAATAAAAAAAGAAAAAGAAAAAATAAATAAATAAAAATTCTATTATAATGCTTTTCATATCTGTTAAGAGTTTCACAGTATTTGACACATCAAAACCATAAAATAACCTATAGTTTGCTTGTTATTTGAGAAAATAAGATGTTTAATTTGCTTTACTCATCTGAGATAACTATATCTTAACTAATTAAAAAGTATAACAATAATAATTATTAACAAAAATACTTTAGAGATGTGGCATTCTGATGAATCTGTTTGTACTTAGGTCAGTGAGGACTGTTCTAAAACATATGAGGCATAAGACCTTGGGACAACCCATAGGGAGAGAAGGAAAAGAGCTTAGGTGATGTGAGTGGTGTGGAATTACACTCTTAATATCTTCTAATATTGTATATCAGCATTGAATTCTATTAAAGTAAATTAAAAAAATAAAACATAAGATGTTATTTTACTTAGAAAAAACAACATGGAAAATGTGATGTATTCCTTCTTTTGGTAATTTGGAACATAAGAGTCAGTTTAAGGGTCATTATTATTCAACATTGATTACTATTCAGCCACAAACCAGTGGGTCATTCAGATCTGCTGATAAACTTACTTTGGCTAGAGTTGTTCAGAGTTAACATAAGGAGGTGAGGTGGTAGTGCATCTGGTTAAGCGCTTACATTACAGTGTGCAAGGATCCAGATTCAAGCCCCTAGTCCCCACTTGCAGAGGGTAAGCTTCACAAGTAGTGAAGCAGGGGTACAAGTGTCTATCTCTCCTACCCCTCTCAATCTCTCTGTTTCTATTCAATAATAAATAAACATATATAAAAAAGAAAATATTAAAAATTAACATAAAAGCTGGGAAATTTTTTAGCAGCCCAGGAGATGGTACAGTGGCTAGAGTGTTGAGCTGAAAAGTATGAGGTCTATGGTTTGATTCTGTCATTATATTGTGTCAGAGTGATGCACTAGTCTTCCCTTCCTTTCTTTCTTTCTCATATAAATAAATGTTTAACACACACACACACACACACACACACACACACACACACACACACACACATGCCAGACAGTAGCACACTGGGTTAAGTGCAGATAGTACAAAGTGTATGGACATGAGCAAGGATCCCAGACCTAGAAGTAGAAGAACAAAGGAACCCTAAAGCAACTGGAAGGACAGAAATCACTAAAGTTTTTTGAAGAAAAGCACTAGGTCTTGTTAATTATTATTTCCCCCTATGTTAATTAATCACTGATATATTCAATTCAAAAATAAATATAAGTACAAATAAGTGATCAGGATAAATGTTATTTTGCATTTTTAGTCTGATAGGTTATTTAGCTATTTCTCTTCAATCTTCCTGCCACATGAAGTCAAAGATCTCCAAATAAAATCAGTTGGTGAGGGAAGACATTTATTTTTATTTATTTAATTATGTATTCATTTATTTAATTATGTCAGAGAAAGAGAGAGAGAGAAACAGAATATCACTCTGGTATATGCCAGGGATGCAAGTTAGAATCTCATGTTTATTAACCCCATTCTCTAGTCACTATGCTACCTCCCAAGTTGTATTCCCTATAGCTAGCACTGTATCTGGCATACAGAAGATGTTTAAAAATATCTGCTGAAAAGAGAGTTCACATATAAAGCCAAACAAAATGTTGACTAATCATGAACCTAAAGGCTGGAATAGTGCAGATGAAAAGTTGGGGATCTCCATTTTGTAGATATCTAGTAGGCCTATCTTAGTTATATTCTAAAGGGCCCGTGACTATACTAGTTCTTCTTTTTTTTTTTTTTTGGTTCCAGATGCTACCATGATGCCAACCAACTTGCCTGGACAGACAATCCCACCAATATGTCCTGGAACCCCAATTCCCCAGAGCCCTGGCCCACAAGGGAAAGAGAGAGAAAGGCTGGGAGTATGGATCCACCTGTCAACGCCCATGTCCCATGTTCAGCGGGGAAGTAATTACAGAAACCAGACCTTCCAGCTTCTGCATCCCATAATGACATTAGGTCCATACTCCCACAGGGATAAAGAATAGGGAAGCTATCAGGGGAGGGGATGGGGTATGGAGTTCTGGTGGTGGGAACTGTGTGGAGTTGTACCCCTCTTATCCTATGATTTTGTCAGTGTTTCCTTTTTATAAATAAAAAAAGAAAAAATATATCTGCTGATTAAATTAATGCAATGTAAGGAATAGCATAATTTACTTCCAAAACCACTGAAGGTTAACCATACAAAACCAAGAAGCAAAGCTTGCATTTTCTATAACCTCTAACAGTCCTTTGTGAAATTATCTTGTAATGAAGTCTTTTAGTATACCAGAAGATATTTTCTCTAATATACAATGTAAGATAAATGATCTGTCTTGAAGTCAGTCATCTTGAAAAATATCATGTTTCTATGAACTATGTGGTTCTGAGAAGATAGATACAGATGCAAATTGTTACTCACATCCTTACAAAGCAAGGCAATCAAAATGCAATGTGCCAGACTAGAATACTGTCCTTACATGTAACAGATGGGCCATGTAAGGTGGTAAACTATGCTTCATCATACAGAGAAATGGTAAAATGAAGTCAGTTAATGTATTGAGGGTTCTGAAGGTACGTAGCTGATCACACACAACTTCAATAATTAAGCCTCCAAATCATTTCAATTTGTGACACAAAATCACAAAACTAATCTACAAACTTTCAACAATTTTGCCATCCTTAAGTGATAATCATTATTTTCTTTTTTTAAAATTTTTGTTTATTTATTTCCTTTTTGTTGCTTTTTGTTGTTGTTGCTCTTGTTGTTGTTTTGTTGTTGTTGTTGATGCTGTCATTGTTGGATAGGACAGAGAAATGAAGAGAGGAGGGGAAGACAGAGAGGAGGAGAGAAAGAGAGACACCTGCTGACCTGCTTCACTACCTGTGAAGTGAACCACCTGCAGGTGGGGAGCTGGGGGCTCGAACCAGAATCCTTTTAGGCCAGTCCTTGCGCTTTGCACCACGTGTGCTTAACCCGCAGCACTACCGCCCAACTCCCGATAATCATTATTTTCTATGGGGAAGTCTAAAAAGACTAGGAAAAAAAATTGAAGAAAAATAATGAAAGAATTTATCACACAATAATTAAAGGTTAGAAAAACACACACTAATCTAATGTGCACCTAAAAAGTAGTGAGACATAATTCTGAAATCCCACTAAGATATTAAAAATGACTATTATTCACATATCAAGTTAGTAAACCAACAACTAAATATCTCCTAAATGAAATACATTTGGATCATGAAACAAATCCCTATGAAGTTTTTGCCATTAATTTATGAAATGAAAAGTTTATTTTCATTGGGAAAAATAATCACCTGGGGGCTGGAAAGACAACATAATGTTTATGCAAAAAAACTTTCATGCTTTAGGCTCCAAGGTCCCAGGTTCAATCCCGGGCACCACCTTAAGCCAGACCTGAGCAGTGTTGTGGCCTGTCTCTCTGAAATTGTCCTTCTGTATTTCTATCTCCTCACATTAAGATAAAATAAATAAATACAAATTTAAAAATAAGTCTTTAAAAAGGGAAGGAAAGAAAAGAAAAATAACCATCAGTTCAACTTTAAAACTTTTATCAAAAAATACTAAGATGAACATATTGGGTAATATACCAAAAATATTACTTTGGGAGCTCTTTACATTTCTAAGCTTTTAGTGCTTTATTATAACTATAATTATTTATATACTATGTCTACTGTGTTTGGAGTATTGTAGACATTGAAGGGCAAAACAGTAAAAAATAAAAATGATAGCTATCGTATCCTCACAAGATGATCAATGATGGAAGATTTAATTGCATAGTTAAATGTCTGTATTACAGAGCAGAAGATAAATGCACATAAGAAAATGTCCTTTTATTTAATTGAATTTTCATTATCATCATTTATTTATTGGATAGAGATGATAGAAATCAAAATGGAAAGGGGTGAAATAGAGGGGAAGAGACAGAGAGACACCTGAAGCTCTGCTTCACCACTGCAAGACTTTCCTTTCCCCCTGCAGGTGGGGACTGGGGCTCAAACTCGGGTCCTTGCACATTGTAACATGTGTGTTCAACCAGGTGCACCACCACTTGCAACACCCACCCTTATGCCTCCAGGGTTATCGCTGGGGCTTGGTGCTAGCGTTATGAATCCATTGCTCTTGGTTGCCATTTTTTTCTATTTTATTGGACAGAACAGAGATAAATTGAGAGAGGAAGGGAGAGAAAAATAGACACATGCAGAACTGCTTCACTGCTCGTGAAGTGACTCCCCTGCAGGTGGGGTGGCAGGGGCTCAAACAGAGATTCTTGCTGGTGTTCTTGCACTTTGTACTATGTGCGCTTAACGTGGTGTGCCACCACCCTATGCTCTACAACAAATTTTCTTTTTTTCTTAATATTTTTATTTAGTTTATTTTGATAAGAAAGAGTAGATTCAGAGGGAAAAATACTGAGAGAGAGAAAGAGACTGCTCAGTTCTGGCTAATGGTAGGGCTAGGGATTGAACCTGGAACCTCAGAGCCTCAGACTTGAAAGGCTTTTGGATAACCTACAACAATTTTTCTACTGTTATTATTATTTAATATTTATTTATTCCCTTTTGTTGCCCTTGTTGTATTATTATTATTTTTTAATTTTTTGCCTCCAGGGTTACTGCTGGGGCTCGGTGCCTGCACTACAAATCCACTGCTCCTGGAGGCGATCTTTTTCCCTTTTGTTGCCCTTGTTGTTTATTGTTGTCCTTGTTGCTGTTATTATTATTATTGTTATTGATGTCATTGTTGGATAGGACAGAGAGAAACAGAGAGAGGAGGGGAAGACAGAGAGGAGGAGAGAAAGATAGACACCTGCAGACTTGCTTTACCGCCTGTGAAGCGACTCCCCTGCAGGTGGGGAGCCGGGGTTCGAACCGGGATCCTTATGCTGGTCCTTGTGCTTTGCACCACCTGCGCTTAGCCCGCTGCACTACAGCCCGACTCCCTAAACTGACATTTTTTACTACAGCATATAGTTGTCTAAATTTTTAATTTTCTCTGTACTCTACTGCTCTGTCGTTTTCTGGATATGCTTTTATTTATTTTTATCTGACATTGCTATTTAAGCAGAATTTGAACTTGAGTTGGTGTACTGTATTTATTTATAATAAAGCACTCTGGGGTGGGTGGGGAGGAGATTCAGGTCCTGGAACATGATGGCAGAGGACTTAGTGGGGGTTGTATTGTTATGTGGAAAACTGAGAAATGTTATGTATGTACAAACTATTGTATTTACTGTTGACTGTAAAACATTAGTCCCCCAATAAAGAAATAAAAAAGAAAAAATAGAGTTCTATTACTGAAATAGACATGTGAGTTTGAAGTCAATGTCATCTTGAAAATGGTAACACTTGGAGCCAGCCAGTGGCATACTCAATAGAGTGCCAGTTACTATGCCAACAACTCAATTTCAAGTCCTACCCTGCCCCCTTCAGGGCAGAAACTTCACAAGTGGTAAAGTAGTGTTGCAGGATTCTCTCTCTCTCTCTCTCTCTCTCTCTCTCTCTCTCTCTCCCCTCTGTTTCTCCCTTCCTTCTCAATTTTTCTCTATTTCTATCCAAAGTAAATAAATAATAATAAGGAAAACAGTAATACCTATAGCAAAGCAAAAGCCATGTGATTCTTGTGCTTCTTGCTTGTTTTAATTTTTTTTTTTCACCAGGTTTATTGCTGGGCTTCAGTGCTGGCACTAAGAAGCCACCATTCCCGGCTACCATCACACTCCCATTTTATCTCATTTTATTGTATAAGACAGAGAGAAATTGAGAGAGGAGGGGGAGATAGAGAGACACCTGCAGACTTGCTTCACCAATTGTGAAACATTCCTTCTGTAGGTGGGGTGGGAGGTGGAGGCTCCAACCTGGATCCTTGCATGAGTCCTTGAGCTTAGTACTATGTACACTTAACCAGGTGCACCACTGCCTGGCCTCCATGTGATTCTTTTACTAGCAATGCCCTTCCTATTCATCCCTAAGCCTTTTTACAAATATACTTAGTGATATAATACCTATGTTTTTCTTTCCTTTTCCAGGATTATCATTAGGGCTTGGTGCCTGCTAGATTACCCCATCACTCCCAGAAACCACTTTTTCCTCATTTTAAGGAAAGGGATAAAAATAAGAGGGAGAAAGAGTGAAATAGAAAAAGAGACCTCTGCAGTCTGCTGCACTGCTCCCTAAGCTCCCCCTAGTCCCTATCCTGCAGGTGGGACTGAGGACTTGAACCTCAGTCCTCCTGGATGGTAGTGTGCTTTATTGGTGCACCACTACCCAGCCCCAATAATTTCCTATTTATCTCCTTCTTCTACTCATTCAACTCCTTCTACTCTATTTTTCATGTTATGATTGAGCAGCTGGAAGAAAAGCACTCCACACTGAAGTCTCTTATAATTAGTGATTCCACTGCTCTGTCTTATTTGCAAAATTATTTATCAGTCTTTTAATTTGTTTTCAGTCAACACTTATTTTTTTTGTAGTGATTATTCAACATTTTCCAATTAAATTTCTAATTCAACTTCCAAACTCTTATTTTCTTTCATATAGCATATGTTTGAGAAATAACTCACAGACTATAAAATTCATTATTTCACATTACACAATTCACAAATAAACTACATTAGAAAAATTAGCTATATTTCATGTTACTACTGTAATGAGCTCAGATATGTGGGCAACTATTTTTTAAAAATGCGAAGTTCCCAAGAAACTATCTTCATAAAAGATAACAGCTCAAATAATGGATGTATAAATGTACTGTGGAGAATGAGACATATTACAGAGATAATTAAGCATTAGAGTCAATAAGGCAGTGATTGAAAGAAGGACTTTGTATTTAGTACAGAAGTACTAATAAAAAGAAATGCCAGGTTCCTAGCTTGGCCAATGTGTAGATACTAGTGTCAGGGACTAATAAGAAAAAAGAGCAGGAAAAGCAGGTTATTTTCATTGCTTGTTTGGTAAGAGATATTAAGAATGTCAAATTTACATGTTGAATTTGGTATATTTATGGAACACAGAAGGAGATGGCCAGAACTGACTGTTCCGGCAAATGATTAGAGCTGGAAATACAGATTTGGAAATCATGGGAATATATATCACAGTACAGAAATAATAGAACAGAATCATCTATCAGGACTGAGTATGCAGAGAAGGAGGAGAAGGAGGTAGAGGAGGAGAATCCAAAGAGGAGAAAGAAGAATGCAGCCTATAATAAGATCCTTGCAAACATTAACACAGAAGAGTTAGGTACAAAGTCCCCAGAACAGATAATGATAGATGTGGAGAAAGAGGGGTGGAGAACTATGATTGTACAGTCACTAAATCCCAGAGAGAGAAGAATTTCAAGAGAAAAAAATAAGATCAATGTTTTTAAAAGTCTGTATGACAAAATATGAAAATTGTTAAAAGGAGATACAAATTTAAATGGCGATTATTATATGGATTATGATTTGAATAAAATGTACTTCAAGAAATTGAATTAGTATGGCTTTTAATTATGAACAAATGTTTCATGATAAAATGGGTAAAAGAGAAAATACAATGAGCTACATTGTTTAGTTTTCAGTGAGGCAGACAGATACATCTGATCTTTAAGAGAAATACTTATAATGTTTTAAAAAATAAAGTCATATACACTATTTTTAAAATGAGTGAGTGAGAGGACCTGGAGGTAGTTCAACAGGCAGAGCACCGTCCTTAGCATGCCCTGAGTTTGAGTCCCAGAACCACACAGTACTATAGGGGATAGGGAGCTCCGTGGATGGAAGAGAGGTGTGGTATTTCTCTTCTTTCTCTCTTATCTGTCTCTCTTTCTCCCTCACTAAATAAAAGCATGAGAAAGTTGGCAGCTGCATAGTGGTATAATGAGTCCAGCATTAGGCAAAGAAACAAAAGTTGTTGAAGAGAAAATATCACTAAAAATGCTTTTTAGTTAATTAACTCTATATAGCTGTTTCCTTTAAGAACTTTTCACAAATCAGTTCTTTTAAGCACTGTGGTGGAGGTTTCAGTCAGGTCAAAAAGAAAAGAAGAAAAGTAGGAATTTATACTGGAGAGGAGAATGAAATATCTTTATTTACAGAATACATCATCTCCTATGCAGACCATTCTAAAGAATTAACAAGAAAAAAAATTAGGATTAATAATTGAGTAGAGCTTCTTTGTAATATATACAATAAATATGCAAAAAACTATTTGATCTCTGTACTCTAGCAATGAAGACTCAAATAAGATTATTAACAAAATCACCAAATACTTAGAATAAATTTAACAAAGGAAATATAAAAGAAAAAGAGTTAATAATACCTACCCAAATGATTTAATTAACCATTACCTTTATATCACAGTGCATAAAAGTGAACTCTAAGTGGATCAAAGGCATGGACATTAGTCTACAAACTATCAAATAGTTTAGATATCAGAAAACAAGAAAACATTGGCAGAATACTTCATGACCTATGCTTCAAAAAGGTCTTCAAATATTCAAATTCAGTAGCAAAGAAGACCAAAAACAAAAATAAATCAGAGACAATCCAAAACTGAAAAGCTTCTAAAAAACAGTAATGGGTACAACTACCCTAAGAGAAAGACATATGAGAAAGTGCTTTAAGTGACTGATTATCAGAAAAATGCAAATAAAGACAACAATGACATACCACTTTACACTTGTGAGGATCTCATACACCACAAAGGATAGTAACAAATGTTGGAGAGGATGTGGGGAAAAACAGACACTCTTGCACTGTTTGTGGAAGTATAATAAATTGGTCCAAATCTTATGGAAAACAGTCTGGAGATTTCTCAGAACACTAAAAATAATCTACCCTATGACCAAGCAATCATCTCCTGAGGATTTGTCCAAATGAAACAGAAACACTTATCAGAAGATGTCTAATTATACCTATGTTCATAGCAGCACAATTTTTAATCACCAAAACCTGAAAACAACCTAGATGGTCAAGGGCAGGTGAGTGGCTAAAAAAAACCAAAAAACTATTCAGCTGTTAAAAATGGTGAAATCTTCTCCTTTACATTATCTTGAATAGAACTTGAAGACATCATATTAAGTACGATGAGCCAAAAAGAGGACAGATACCGAATGATCCCATTTATAAGCAGGACTTTATAAATAGGGAGTGAGAAAAACACAAAATTAAACATGAACGGAGCATGATGTACTGCATCAAAGCAAAGGACGGTGGAAAGAAGGGGGATGGTGGGGTGGAAGAGAACTTTTGAGTCCTGGTACATAATGAAATTATACTTGTGTCAATGACTGCTCTGTAAAGCATTAACTCCCTCAATAAAATGATTAAAAAATAATAATAAGAAAAAACCACTATCAAAATCCTCAAAAATTTCCAAGCTGTTCTTAAAATTCATCAGTAAATATAAGTAACTCCAAAGAGGGGATGAGTAGAATCATCATAACCTACATCACAATCACTTATGGACAAGCCTAAAACAGCCACTTGGACTTGTAGAATTTTAGTGATATTAACAGAATATAGCCTTTATGAAAGATTAAAAAAATAAAACAATGGTAATATATCAATGGTAGATCAGCATATGCCTTGTTAAGTGAGTGAGCATTTAAATATACTTTCAGAAAACCAGAAACACTCAATGTGATAAATGGCGTATTAAATATTTTCCCTCTACATATTGGGAGCATCCACCAAATGATAGAAACATATGTTGAACAGTTTGTATACAAAGAACCAATGAACTCCTGAATTCATGATAGCAGAAGCAAATAATAGTATAATAAATAATGTTTACTTTGCTGTTTTCTGCACACTATGTTAAACTATGGGAGACAGTGAAAATCATCCATTTCTTTATCTGAGAAGCTAAAAAAAAATCCCAGACAGAAATGGCTAGATACACATGACAGTAAGAACAAATATATCATTACTTATATTTTTAGTTTACAGTTATTTGCAAAAGAATACTGTACCCCTTATAAAGGTCTAATTATGCATTAAGTTACACTACATGGAACATGACACTTTAATGGTGAGTGAGGTGCACTGGGACATATTTTGAGGAGATGTTAATTTGTACCAAGACAACAACCATCTTGCAAGAGGACATTTTTCCAAATAAAAATTAAAAATACTAAAAATAAAGAAATGGGAAAACAATGATGGCTGAATATTGGTTGAATAAATGATTTCTCCTTACTATTCAACCCTTTTTTTTTTCTGGACTAGCTGACATATTTATTAGAAAGATCAGACTGGTCTCATTTGATTTCTAGTTCTGTCAAATATTCTATAATTACTTAAGTTTAGCATAGTTCCTTATTGATGCAGACTGCTAGGAACATGCCATTTTCCCCTATAATGTATTCTTTTCCTGAAAACATGATGAGGAAAGTAGTATTTAATGTCAGGCAATTGAGGTTAAAATCTTCTATAAGCTTCTATCATGACTCCTGTCTACCTCACTGTCTTGTGATTTTGGCTACACACAAACATCAAGGGGCTCATATGTTCTCATTTACATGTATGAATTAACATGCACATTTACAAATACACATATACACACAGGAGAAAACACAGTAGAAACGCAAAGTTTGCTCTACTCTGTCCTTCTGCAATATAGTCATGAACTTCTTTTTTCTATAACTCAAGGGTGAAATAATCCGATGCTCAGTAAATCAGAAAAATGACTTTACGGACAAACTAATATAATTGTCAAAAGGTAGAATAATAATGAAGGCAGATTTGAAAAACTTAGTTAAGACTCAAATAAAAAATATGTCTTAGGATTCATTTTTAGGGTTAATGATTGTACTACAAAATCTTCAAACATTACAATGTACTCAAATATACCAATCTAAGATAAAAGATGAAGCATTTTTAGACTAATTCATTGAATTATATACCCAAGGGGGTAAAAATCTGCCCCAATTATCTTTCTCATTAATTATGAGTAAAGCACAAATTTAGAATGGGTTTAGATATAATGATGAAAAGATTGACTTTCAATATGGTGAATTATCAAGAAGAAGACGAAGACTTTGAACTAACACAAAGTCAAATTCTGGATGGACTACTAGAAAATCCCAGTTCCTCTGAAATGTACAAGGTTTGCATTTCTCTGTCTTAGATAAAAGTATTTTAGAGACCTCATGTCCCCAGGCAATTTTCTCTGTGATTGTGCTGAGCTGACTTTCAGCACAGCCCTGTAGAAATGATTTCAGGAAATGAAAACATAGCTGTGCTTACACTTTGCTGCTTGGGTTTTCCCCCAGAATCTCCATACTATCCTGCCCCCCGCCCCAACCCCAGTTTGAAGTTCCTTCCCAAGCATTTGTGTAAATGAATCAATTTCTAGAGGGTCTAACCAAACACATTTGTTTTCTTTCTTTTTTTTTTTTTAAAAAATATATATATGTTTATTTATTCCCTTTCATTGCCCTGGTTGTTTTATTGTAGTTATTATTGTTGTTGTCTGTTGTTGGATAAGACAGAGAGAAATGGAGAGAGGAGGGGAAGACAGACAGGGAGCGAGAAAGATAGACACCTGCAGACCTGCTTCACTGCTTGTGAAGCGACTCCCCTTCAGGTGGGGAGCCCGGGCCTCCAACCAGGATTCTTAAGCTGGTCCTTGCGCTTTGTGCCACGTGCGCTTAACCCACTGCGCTACCGCCAACTCCCACATATTTGTTTTCTAATAAAACCAGTGTATCTTCTATTTCTTTCTAGACTGTTAAGAGTGTTTAGCTTTGTAATCTTCTGCTAGACTAAGAAGTGCCAACCTGAGAACTAAGCAGTAAGAAAACTGGAGACTGATAGTTAATTAACTTTGTCACTCGGAGCTATTCTGTCACTCCTTTCTGAAGTTTATATGTAGGATGTGTGAAAGTTTTGACAGGGTGGGCTGAATTTTATTTTTTTAATATTCTTTATTTATTGGATAGAGACAGGTAGAAATTGAGAGGGAAGGAGGTGATAGGGAGGGAGAGAGACAGAGAGACACCTGCAGCCCTGCTTCACCACTTGTGAAGCTTTCCCCCTGCAAGTGGGAACCAGGGGATCTAACCTGGGTCCTTACGCATTGTAACATGTGCGCTCAACCAGGTGTGCCACCACCTGGCCCCTGTGGTTTTTTTATTATTATATTTATTTTTAGTTATCTGATAGGCTGAATTTTCTTAGCTTCCTTATAACCTCATTCTGATGGTTTTGACTCCACAATTGGGGAAGATACACAATAGTAATTCATATTAAATGTACTAAAGGGTAATTTAAGTTTGGACATAAGGAAATTGAAAATCAAATAAATTAGTATCTTAGAGCTTGTGGATGGGAATTAAGGACCACTTAGTCACAAAAAAAATTGACAAGAATTTGCCAAAATATTAATTAATTGTAGTATCAGTTAAATAGATAAAACACAACAAAATAAACCAAATGTGAATGGCAAAATAATTTCTAGAAGGAGGGAAAGGGACTACATTGCTAAAGGGAAATGTCTACTGAAGTAAGCACATTTTACCTGTCATCATCCTGTGGGAATCCTCTTTGCAAATCCTCTTTATTCCACTGTTCTTTTTCTGTCCCTTGCTTGGGCATAGCTTGTGTTTTCTCCTTGTCTCCTGATTCTCTGTTTTTCTCCTCATTACATGTCTTTGTAATCTTTTTCCCTTGCTCATTCTCATGAATTCTTTCTTCCTTTACCTCTTCTTTCTCATGAACTATCTCTTCATGTTTATTCCCTTCTTCCCCTCCCTCTTCTCCTCCCATAGGCCTTTGGAAATCGAAACAAATTGAAGGCATGCAAATGAACACAAAAAGGAAAAGCAAGTCAAGAGAAGAAATACATGAAATTGAACAGAAAGTTAGTGAAAATGACAAGAACATAAATAAAATTACAACCTTAAAACACTGAAAAATGTTTCAAGGGCATACCAGAAAAGCATTGGTATAAACAATACTCAATTATAATTATTTTTGAATCATATTTTCCTGATACAAAGAGGCATGAAGAAAATATCTATGGTCTCTGCATTAAAATTTTTGTTTGATTTAATAAGTTTAAAATAATTTAACTTAGGTGCCCTATAAAAATCAATAGTAGGCTATAAAAGTGCAAATTACACCAATTTATACTATAATCTTATAATTTTTATGGAAAGCAGAAGACTTTTTCCAAAACAGTTTCAGGAAAATGAAAGAATGGACTACTAAAAGAGTATTATTATATATTATTTTTTTAATCACTGAGATGTATTCAACTAGAAAAAAGGTCTCTTGTAATGTAAGAAATCCAATTGTCCACTTAATCTCTAATTTCAGTAATGATAATGACATAACTATGTTTAAGCAGGAAATATAAAAAACAGTGACACTATTTGAAGCATCCTAGTAAGAAGATTGTTATCAGTTTTATAAAAGTTTTCTATGCAAGAACTTTAAAATGTCAGTCAAATTTAATATGTGTAAGAGTTCCTATTAACAACCTAATGATATATGCTAACCTTTTATAATTAAGGGGTTTTATTTAAGAAAAATAGAGAGCTTCTAAAATAAATCTGATGAATTTCCTGCAGAAGTCCCCTTACCTGATTTTCTTGTTTCCTCGTGGCCGTTCTGATTGGACAGACATGTAGCTTGTGCTGCTGAAACGAGAAGCACTACTAGTCCTTGAAACCGCAGATATGTCACTTACATCACTGTCCGAAGATTTAGTAGAAATATTATCTGCCCCTCTATGAGGATCCCATCCTGATCGATACTGTTAACACAGATTGACAAATACGCAGCAGTTGTCAGTATTACCACACAAAGCAATTATTAGCTTCTCCTATTTCAGCACTTTCATTCTCCACAGAGGATAGAGCAAAACCCCACTCAGTTGCATAGAAAACAGAAGTGAACGGCAATTATCCTAAAAGAAAAATCCAATTTATATGAAACCCTTGTGTTTACCAAAGGCAATTAGATCATTTCATCACACCCCAAAAAAGGTCATTAAAATAGTTTCACAATGGTAATGGCCTTAGGGAAAAACATTTAGGTAAAATCTGGGAAATCAACTTTTGGCATAGTATTAGTAAGCAGGATTTTTTTTTAAGTCTGAATAAAACTAGAAAAAATATGCTAAAGTTGTCATAACTTATACAAAACAATTCTACTAGTAATCAATGTTCTCTTTAATCCAGCATGCATCAATGAAAACCTAGAGATAATACAAGATCTACTTATTAAGACACTAACTTTTTAAGGAAAACCAAGAGAAAAGAAAAAGTTTAATTTCTGAGCAGTTGCTGGAATTCTGATGAATCCTAGAAATACTAGAAAAAGTCATTATTATTTACAATAGTTCAGAATTCCTGAAATTGAAATAAGCAGATAATTGACTGGCATTGACAGGGTGTAAGGTATTCCAGGTGTTCAAGTATTCTGGTTTATGTATGTTCATGGCATAATGCTTGCTGCTAATGATCTTAGGGATGCAAAAAAAAAAAAAAAAAAAAAACCCTAGATTTTAGAGTCTGGAAAGCATGGAATAAAGAAAACTTAAAAAATATTTATTATTACTATAAGGAAAACTTACTATATGGGTGAACTTGAGCAATTAATTAACCTTTAAAAGTTTAATAGAGGTCAGGGGCTAGGAGGTGGTGCATCTGTTTGGGCACACAAGCTTCTGTGTGCAAGTACCTGGGATCGAGTCCCCATCCCCCATTGCAGGAAGAAAGCTGCATGAGTGGTAAAGCAAGGCTGTAAGTGTCTCTCTCCATCTCTAGCTCCCCCTTCCTCTTGATTTCTGACTGTCCCTATCCAATAAATAAATAAAGATAGTATACATATATTTAAGTTTAACAGAGGTCAGAGAGACAGCCTAGTAATTGAGCAGCATACTCTCACACCTGAGACTTGGAGGTCATAAGCCTTTAGCACCACAGGCCATAGCTGAACAGTGATCTCATCTTTCTCTTTTGTCTCTATCTCTCTAGTATGATGATAAATCTTCTAAGTTTTTTTCAATCTCTTAATAGAATGATGGGAAGTAGGCTGTTTTGCAAATTAGAAGTCAACACAATATCTGACATAATTAACATAAATGCAGCCAAGATTATTGCTGTGTCACTACTACTTGATGTTCTTATTAGATTAACAGAATATATGCTAATAATATATCCATATACAGTCAACTATGCAATGAATATTTTCATAGTTACAGATACTGGCAAAGTCTTAAAAATTTGATTTGATATGAAGAACTATTTCCTAAAAAATAGTTCTATAAACACTTTGCTTAAGATACACTGAAAGGCAGTATAATGTACTATGAACACTAGATGAAATTCAAATTACTTGTTTTTATCCAGAATATCCCATTATCTAGTAATATATTTTAATAGCTGATCCTTTCTTCAAATGTAAAATAAAGGAGTCATTTCAAAAGCTCTACACTAACATTTAAGATCAAATCTCTAAAGATACAAATTCAAATTATGTGATATGTTGACCTTTCTTAACCTACTCTAACTGAATGACTGGAGAGCTGAGTCTATTGTACTAGATAAACTCTCAGTTACCAAAAAGAATGCAATTAAATTCTTCAACAACAACAAAATGCTGCCACTTTTTGTTTGTCTCTAAAATATGAACCTCATGTTTGATTCTAAAAGCAAGTTTAGTTATTCACAGTGGATTTATTTTGAGAACATTTAGTACCTGCATTTTTCAAACCAAATTCATTTAAAAATATAAAAACAGCATAGTTTAAAACTTTAGTCACTCCTTAGAATATAATTTCAGAGGATGAAGCCAATGTCATCTAGTCAATTTATATACTAACAGTATATTAATATATTTCACAAAGCCTATTACATGTAAACTTGACCCTAAATTGAGACATAAATGGAGGACTTCTATTTTCCTTATAAAATTTGACATTTCTTTTATATGAAAAATTAACATTGAAAGAAAAATTTCAAAAATATTAAATTTTTTGTGGACATTGTTATATTTGGAAGACTATCTCATGTATATGATTTATAATAAAAATAGGTGTAATTTTCTATTATATTTCTTACCATTATACATTGTTAGAAAAGTAACTTTAGTAGTATACATTTTTTTGCTTTTTTTCTTGTGGGATTCTATTATTATTATTGTTGTTGTTGTTGTTGTTTTGCTACCAGGGTTATCATTGGGGCTCAGTGCCTGCTAAAAGAATCCACTGTTACTGGCAGTCACTTTTTTCTTTTATTAGGTAGGACAGAGATCAATTGAGAAGGAGAGAGGAAAAGAGCAAAAGAGGGAGAGGAACAGACACAACTGCAACCCTGCTTCACCACTCATGAAATGTCCCTTCTGCAGGTAGGAAGCAGTGGCTGGACCTAGGTACTTGTGCATGGTAACATGTACACTTAAACAGGTTCACCACTACCCCATCCCCTCTTATGGGATTCCTATACTTTTTATTTCTAATAGAAAATCACAGATTTCAACTCTAGAAGGTGGGGAGGGTAATAACACAAGTTCTGAAGTGAAAATGAATCACTGGTCTGAATACTGGCTCCACCAATTATTGAGTTCATGATCTTGGAGCAGTTGTTTCTGTAAGTCCCAGTTTTCATATTAAAATGTGCATAACAATTCCCATCTCCAAGTCTGCTGCAAAGAATAGTACACAAAGCACTTGACATAGTCTCTGACACATATCAAGTGTTTAATAGATGACAGATGATGATGACACGATGATGATAGTCAGATAGAAGCTGAGTACTAATGGAGTATCAATTCAAGGAATATCTTTACTGAAAAGAATATAGACACAAACATACAAAAATAAACTATATTAAGACTTCTCTAAGCTACAATAAAATGTAACTATATCTACATTCATCCAGAGGATTTTTTTTTCCAGAAAAGGTCTATAAAGCAAGATAAAAATGTTACATTAACCTTTCACACATTTCCCTACAATGTCTTCAGGCCTCACCTACCCTAGTTAGTAACAGTCCTCCACATCTGTCACTTCATGGGGAATTACTGATTTCCAGCCACAGGATAAGGAATAGCATCATCAACAGGAAATACATGGCACTCTTTGGCTAACACAGAGGATGACTCATAGTATTTGTCTCTGACACTTTATCTTGATATCCAAAGCTGCCTTCTGTCTATATGGTGTTTCTTTCATTTGCTTTGCTTTCACCTCTGACTTCTAACTGCTTCCTTGATTTTTACTTCTTTTTTTAAAATTTTTTTATTATCTTTATTTTTTTATTTATTGGATAGAGATAGTCAGAAATGGAGAGGGGAGAGAGAGATAGAGAGAGAGACACCTGCAGTTCTGCTTCACCACTCGTGAAGTTTTCCCCCTGCAGGTGGGGACCGGGGGCTCAAACCAGGGTCCTTGTGCACTGATGCATGTGCACTCAACCAGGTGTGCCACCACCCAGCACCAATTTTTACTTCTTACAAGTTAGGATTCTGACTGCATACTTTAGTGTTGTCTTTTTAGGTCATCATGACTTTTGATCCTGCTACTATGATTCATACAGGCTGGCCCAAGTCTTAAGCATTTGGTTTCTGAAAAACTCACACAGTATGCATTACATATATATTTTGCTAAGACTTTTCAGATAATCTAGTTTTTTGAGATAGAACTTTGGATATGCAATATATATTTAAGGAAATATTATATGCAATACACTATAGGTTTTTTTTTTGCCTCTTATGTAATTTATCACATGCTACATATTGTTATAGGGGTGTGTTTGTGTGTGTGTGTTTTCTCATTTAAAATTTCAAATTCTCTATTACAAATAAGTTCCCAAAAGCCAGGGAAATGTCTTCCTTATCTTTAACATTCTTTTAGCACCTATGAGTCAAGGATTTAATTCTATTATGAGATTCAGCTTCCCTATCAGTAACGAAGGATAGATCCCATGTTATGAATTCTCACAAGGAGTATGGAAAGCAGTGTGTTGAGCAGCTAGGGATACGACTCAGTGGTAGCATGCTGAACTTGCATGTGTGAAGCCTGGGGTTGGTACACAACACTAAATGTGACTGGTCTATCTTTCATTCAAAAACTAAATCTTTAACAAAATAATATCTTCAAAATAATGATGTGCCTGTTTGCAAATGCACATTTCAAGCATTTAAGGTCATTAAACAGAAAGTCACTAGGTGATGGTTTACAGAAAGAAAGAATACAAAGTAAGTACAAGTTCTCCCTTGCAGGTTTCTGAGGCTCAAACCAAGTCTATTTATTTCTTTGTCTAAGTAATTGAACATTATTTACCTTTGGGGTATAATTCAATTTTTCCACTTAAAGTAGGGATAAAAAACAGTGAGAAATTTAAAAAGTGAGAAACAATAAACCATTTTTATAAAGAAAACTTTAGAAGAACATATTTTACATCACCTTCACATATACAACTGATCCCCCCAAGAGAAAGATAACAAATAACCTAAATAAATCATTTTAAAATTATTCCTTTTTGCTTTACTAAATATTTTTTATCTTAAAGCATGATAAATAAAACTTTTATGTTTTAACTATGAACCAGAAACAGCTATCTCGTTAGCACAGCAAGGCAAAATGTTATGAACATGAAAAAGTAAAGTAACTTCACCTAGCGAATGGCTGGGTGCTATCTTGGATCTATACAGTAAACAATGTTGTAAAAAATTAGCATGTATTAGTTTATAGCTTATAGATAAATAGTGAATAGTATACTTGGTGTGCTCATTAGAGTCTTTAATGAAACAAAAATGAAGTTATATTGAGTAGGCTTACATGTTTTCAGTTGAAAACGGTGCTCTGATTAGAGATCATTAAAATCTTGGAAGAGAGTGAGGAAGCTATTCCCGACAACATTTTGATGTATTGTCCATTACTGTTAAGCAGATCATGAACTAGAAAATTTGACAGGAAATTATTATCCTTCAGGATGTTCCAGAATCTAGACTTCCTAAGTAGCCTAGAAAAGTTAATGTTCTATTTATCAGACATTAGAGGAGAGTAAGAGCCTATCTAGAAAGCTCCACTGAAATGGAAACTTATATAAACATTTCTTACTATTCTTGAGAAAAAGTAAATTCAAAGTTCTAAAACAAAACCTTCATTTTCCTTGTTATACTAATTTGAAATTGTTAGATTTTGTTTCTCTACAGCCTCTCAACTTGACCTATGAGCATGACCTCCTCAGACAAAATGTGGGGGTGGAATTGTAGAAGAACCTTGAAGCATTGCTGACATCCACCTTAATACATTTCACCTAGAAACTGAAGTCTGCTGTCTTAAACCCTAGTCCAAGAATGCAATTTTACAAAAACACTGGCAATAATGAAAACACATTTTATGTCAGCAAAGAGGATACAGAGGGGTGGTATTGTATCATATTCAAGAAGAAGATATAAGGAGTAAACATAAAAAAAAGTAGAAAAGGAAATAAGGGAAATAATCTGCATGAGAAAAGAAGCTAAAGTTCTGGTCAAGGTCTTTGAGAGCTATAAGAGGTGAAGAAAAAAGAAGAGGAAAGCAGAAGTCTTGGCATTACAGTCAAATTAACTACTAAGCAAGATGATCCCATGTTTGTCATCCTGCTCAGATCACATTTTAATTCAAAGAGAGTAACTGTTATCTGGCTAGATTAAAATGTACCGGGGATGACTGTATTTATTTATGTATTTAATTAATTTTTTAAATTTAGATAGAGAAGTAGAAAGTGAAAGATACCACAGTACTGAAGCCTCCTTTAATGCAAGAGGAACTGGGCTGGAACCTAGGTTGTGTACATGGCAAAGCAGCACAAAAAGTGAGCCAACTTGCTGACCCTGATCTTACTTATTTTTATAATCTAAGTTTAGTGGCTTCAAGGTAGGCGGAACACAATTAAGTTTTAATGAATCAAAATGAGCAGAATGATTCTGTGCTGTCCCTGCACATATCCCATATATATCCACACTTGTGGAGTATCACCTAGAATATGGAGTATCAGATATACAGTACAAAGTACTGTGATGATAACTGACTAGAATTTAATCACCCAAGTCGCTTGCTCTCTGTGGTGAGTAAAGGCAGTGGTGTGTTGGTTGAATGTTCAACTACCAGCTATTCAAGAAGGAAAGTTCTGACTTTCAAGGTATACACACATTCCTACCAGGGTTGATTTCAGTTACCCAGTGGTCACAGAACACGGAGTTGGATATACCACTGATAGAAGCGTAGGGAAACACACAAGCTGAGACTCCTTAGAAGACAATGGGGAAATGACATTAAAACAGCATATATGCAGTGGTCAGGTGGTAGTGCAGTGGGTTAAGTGCACATGGCACAAAGCACAAGGACCTGCATAAGGATTCCAGTTCGAGCCCCTGGCTCCCACAAGTGGTGAAGCAGGTCTGCAGGTGTCTATCTTTCTCTTCCCCTCTCTGTCTTCCCCTCCTCTCTAGATTTCTCCCTGTCTTATCCAACAACAAGTGCAACAAAGTGGGAAACATGGCCTCCAGGAGCAGTGGATTTGTATTGCAGTGATAAACCTGGAGGCAAAAAAAACCCTAGCATATATGCACATTACTCATCCAGGGTAATAGTATAAGAGTTGAAATAGCAAGAATAGCTTAAGGAAAAATAAAAAAGACAACAGAAAGAGTAGTTACTATTAGCCTGTGTAAACCAAGGCTTTGTAAAGAGACAAATGTTTCTTGGTTTGAAGGAACTTTATGATGCTAATAATTTCTTCTACAGAATTTGTAGAGGAGGAATTATTGTTAATTGTCTAATTACGATTTCCCCCAAATGCTTGGGAACTCTATATTAGTAATCTATCACTGATATCTGTTAGTTGCTCCTTGTGAAATAGCATTCTTTATTTACTTCCATCTATTCCTTATAATTTTCAAGAGGAAAATAGCAATCCTGGAATAAGATTTCACATTTAGAGATTTTAGGTAGTTTATAGAGCTCATGCATTTACATTTCTCCTCAAAACCCATCATTTGTCACCCGTTTAATATAGCATTTACCTAAAGTGTTCTCAAAATTAAGTAAGCAAAAGACACCCACTAGGGGCCATGTGTTAGCACAACTGATCAAGAGCACAAGCTACCATGTACAAGGATGCAGGTTTGAGGTCCTGGTCCCCACCTGTCAGGGGGAAGCTTCATGAGTGGTGGAACAGGTTGCAGGTGTCTCTCTGTGTCTTTCCCTATTTCTGTCTCTATCATAATTTTAAAAAGGGGTTGGGGAAGCTGGACAGACAACCCCACCAATGTGCCTTGGAGCTTTGCTTACCCAGAGCCCTTCCCCACTAGGGAAAGTGAGAAACAGGCTGGGTGTATGGATTGACCTATCAACGTCCATGTTCAGCAGGGAAGCAATTACAGAAGCCAGACCTTCAACCTTCTGTATCCCACAATGATCTTGGATCCATACTCCCAGAGGATTAAAGAATAGGAAAGCTATTGAGGGAGGGGATGTGATATGGAGGTCTGGTGGTGGGAATTGTGCAAAGTTGTACCCCTCTTATCCTACTGTTTTGTCAATGTTTCCTTTTTATAAATAAAAAAAATTTTAAAAGGGGGATTGGGGAAGGATAGCCTCTGTAAATGGTGAATTCCTTGTGCAGGCACCAAGATTTATTGATAAACCTGGTGGAAAAAAAAAACAGTAGGAGGGAAGGAAAAAAGGAGCCTATGGACATTAGTCTGGTTTAGCAGTCAGAAGTGTCTTTTCAGTTTTGGGTTTTGTTTTTTTTTTTGCTTTTCTTTCTTGATTTTGTTACTACATCTAAGATTCTTAAATTTCTTTCTTCATGTAACTTTTTCATAGCCACTTCTTAGGCAATGCCATTCTTGATCTATTCCACATTGTCCTGGATGTTCCTTCTAACTTTATTTTCCCAAACTAACTTTAAATTATATTTCACCAAATCTCTACCACTATCCCTCTTCTTTTCACTATTCATATACTTCTGAGACAATCTGATACATTATCTATCTGGTTTAACTACAACATAAAAAGGTATGTTGTTAGCAATAGCAACTATTGTCCATAGATTGACTTTTTAGCACCAGATAGGTGGTTGAAATTTACTTAAAATTCATTCTTATTTCAGATTTTTTTTCTATTTTTAAAAAATATTGGAAGTTGGGTGGTAGCACAGCAGGTTAAGCACACATGGCACGAAGTGCAAGGACCAGTGTAAGGATCTCAGTTGGAGCCCCCAGCTCCCCACCTGCAGGGGAGTCACTTCACAGGCAGTGAAGCAGGTCTGCAGGTGTCTGTCTTTCTTTCCCCCTCCTGTCTTCCCCTCTTCTCTCCATTTCTCTCAGTCCTATCTAACAATGACTACATCAATAACAACAACAATAATAACTACAACAATAAAAATCAATAAGGACAACAAAAGGGAAAATAAATAAAATATTTTTAAAAATAAAAAATATATTTATTTATTTTTAGGTAGATACAGAGAGAAATTAAGAGGAGAGGAGGAGACAGGGAGAGACAGAGAGACACCTGCAGTTCTACTTCACCACTTGTGAAGCTTTCTCCCTATAGGTGGGGACCAGGGGCTTGAACTCAGATACTTGCTCACTGTAGTGTGTGTGCTTAACAAGGTGACTCCCTCCTGGACCCTCTTTTTTCAGTGTCTAGCAATATTATACCACCAAAAAGGAGAAATGATAATTTATCCTGCAATTTTATAATGCTCTATATGATAATTAGCTACAGCCTTAGTCATCTCATATGATTCCTCAAAAATGTATTCCTCATAAATCTTTGTCTATTTCAGTTTCCTCTCCTGATATGTGATGATATAGTAGAATGCAGGGCTTCATCATACACTCATAGAAAAAGCAGGTTAAGTGCATATGGCACAAAGTGCAAGGACTGGTGTAAAGATCCCTGTTTGAGGCCCCAGCTCCCCACCTAAAGGGGTGGTGCTTTGCAAGTGGTGAAGCAGGTCTGCAGATGTCTATCTCTCCTCTCTGTCTTCCCCTCCTCTCTTGATTTCTCTCTGTCCTCCCCTCTTCTATCAATTTCTCTTTGTCCTATCCAGCAACAACAACAGCTATAAGAACAATAACATTAACAACCACAACAAGGACAACAAAATGAAAAAAACAATAGCCTCCAGGAACAGTGGATTCATAGTGCTGTCACCGAGCCCCAGCAAAAACCCTGGAGGCAAAAAGAAAAAAGCTACCTGCTTGGATGCTAGTGTGGAATTATGTCTAAAAAAAAAAAAAATACTTAAATTCAATTGAAGGTTTATGATAAAGAAAATGTACTTTTATTTTGTCACCAGTATTTTGTAGGGATTTCTATCTATATGACTCTACTAGTCCCATGAACTATTTTTTTCCCCTTTTAATCACAGATAGAATCAGAAAGGGAAAAAGGAGAGGTAAGAAAATAGAGACTCCAAAGCACTGCTCTTTACCACGCCTGCAGTTTCTCCTTGGCATAATGCTCCCTGGCTGGAGATGCTGGCTCCTCACCTGCATCTCCAGGGGGTCACTTCACAATGGTGAAGCAGGTATGCAGGTGTCTATCCTTCTCTATCTTACTCTCCTTTCTCAATTTCTCTCTGTCCTAGCTAGTTAAAAAATGGAGTAGTGGATACATAGCAATAACCCTGGGGGAAAAAAAAACATAGAAATTTGCATGGCAAAATCCTACCTCCGGTCACTCAGTGTGCTCAGTGCGCTGTATCAATGCACACAGTAGAGCATGCACATTACTGCATTCAAAAAGCTAGTTCAAGCCCCCAGTTTCCACCAGTGGTGAAATCTCTCTCTCTCTTTCTGCCTCTTGCCTATCAAAAGAAAAAGAATAAAAGACCCTTTAGAGTGATGAAGTCACTATGCAGGCACAAAGCCCCAGTGATAACTCTGGTGGCAAAAAAACAAGGACAAAGAGAAGGAGGAGGAGGAGAAAGAGGGGGGGTAGAGGAGGGAGAGGTGCAGGATGAGAAAAATGGGAGGGGGGAGGAAGAGGAGGAAAGAAGAAGAAGAGAAAGAAACCGTAACAGACAACTCTTCCAGTCTGAAGAATTTTGAGAAGACTGGATTTAATTATTCAAATTGCCTAGTCTATGATATTTTATTATAGCTGCTCTAGAAAACTTACACAAGACGTTAAGAGGAATTTACCTTTAAATTAAAAAAATGATTATAGATTAAAACATAAACCTTCAAAAATTCCACTAAAATTATTTACCACTAAGTTCTAAACTGTAGAACTTTAATAAGTGAAGCATATCTATAAGACAAGAAACAAATGAACAGTTGTTGCTTCCCTCAGTTAAAATTATGGAAGAGAAAATCCTCTTTTAGGCCAGAACTTCAGGGTATACATATGTATTCATGCACTGTATGTTTTCTCATATGGAATGCTTGCTCTGTGTGTGTGTGTGTGTATTTCTGCGTTATGATTAAAGTTCATGTGACTTGTTAAAGATAATAGAAATAATTTTGGGTGCATAAAGATTTGGAGCTGGTAAAATAGCTCACTTGGATAGTGTACTGCTCTGCCATGTGTGTGACACAGATGTGAGCCTGGCCCCAACCACATTGAAAGAAGCATCATTCCTGTGGTGATTTTCCTTCACTCTATCTGAAAAAGTTTTCCTGGAGCAGTGAAGCCCTAGGGAGGATAAGAGGGGGAAAAATTACTAATCTGATTCAAATATAACTTTTTTATTGCCAGTAGGATTATCACATGGGATCCATGCCAGCACAAATTCATGGCTTCTGGTGGCCATTTTTCCCTTTTTTTCCCCTTTTGATAGAATAAAGAGAAACTGAGAGGGGAGGGGGAGATAGAGATAGAGTGGGAAAGAGAGACAATTACACCACTTATAAAGCTCTCTCCACTGCAGTAGGTAGTAGGTGCACTTAACCAGGTGTGCCACCACCTTGCCTCCATCAAATCAATTTTTAGACCTTTAATTTACTAATTTTTCACTCCACACACTATTATTGGTCACAGTAAATATAAACCCGAGTCCCTAAAAGCAGTGCTAAAAGTTAGCTATCAATTAGAAACATTCATTTTCTACTCTCACCTGTTGTCATTATCATCATCATCATCATCACTATCATATCACAGCAAATATTTACTTACTCCTTATTATGTTCCAAACTATTTGGAAAGTTATACATAGATATAAATAGAATTAATCTTTATTTACGTATTTATTATTGGATAGAGACAGAGAGAAATTAAGAGGGGATGGAGAGATAGAGAGGGGAAGAGACAGTCCTGCCTCACCACTCGTGAAGCTTTCCCCCTGCAGGTGGGGACCAGAGGCTTGAACCTGGGTTCTTGCACACTGTAATGTGTACACTTAACCAGGTGCACCACCGCATGGCCCCAAATAGAATTACTGTTAAAGACAATGTTCTGAGATAGGTACTATTATTAGCACATCCTACAGAATAAGAAACCTGGGCACTAAAATGTTAATTCATGTCCAGATATGTAGAAGTAGTCACAGAAGTATGATTTGAAATAAGCAGTTTAGTTCTAATTTCATACTTTTAAATACTGCTATGTAGCCTATAGTACTTCTAGTAATATATAGTAGTCTATATATTACTACTATGTAGGCTATGTACTTATAATCATTTAAAACTGAACAGTGATGAATAAAACTGCCTATATATCTCTAGTACTCTAGTCAAAATTTTAATTCTACTATGAACATGGTTATTGTCATACACACCAATAATAAAAATGTTGTATTTTTAGTGACTTCTTCCTTGATGATATATTGGTCATTTTATCCTTCATCTCAAAGAATGAAATTGTATAAATGCATACAGAAACTTTTTAGTTACTTTAAAATTCTGCTTTGGACAGATGCTTAATGAAATAAAATGAGAAATCTTTCCTCAAAGTAATGAATAAGAAAAAGAACTATAGAAAAGTCAAAGAAGAAGAACAAGAAGAATGGTCTAGGTAAGATTTTTATCTACTTACTTTTTTTTTTTTATAATTTCTCTTTCTTCTTTTTTTAATTTGATGTCTCCAAAGCTTTACTGTGCTGGAATGACTTTTTTCAGGTATATATTTATTTAAATACACACATACATATATAGAGACAGACAGAAAGACAGAGACACAGAAGGAAAGGCTCCAGAACACTGAAGTTTCCTCTAGGATTGTGGGGGCCATGATGGAATCTGAGATACACACATGGCATAGCAGACACACTGTCCAGATGAGCAATCTTGTGGGCTCTACAAGTCTCTTTACGCTATGTTAAAGAGATATATTCAGTTGCTGAAGTTTTAGATAGGACTAAAGATGTTCTAAACAGGCCTTGATAAGACTACCACTAATTTATCTTGCACTTCTAGGGTATTTTTGGTAATGGGACAATAAAAGAATGGTGTGTGTGTGTGTGTGTGTGTGTGTGTGTGTGTGTGTGTGTGTGTGTGTGTGTATACGTGGGGGGGGAGGTGCGGGGGGAGGAGAGTAACCAACTAAAGGTGGTCAAGAAGGCAGACAATCCAGAAGGGGGCCGTCTGGTCTGGGTTACAGCCAGGAAGAAATCTAAAATAAGCAATATTTGGTCAAAAATACATCTTTGGCTGATAGTGGAGAGATGGGAAATATATGAAGCTATCCCAGGACAGACAGAAATCAACAGAGCAGTAGAAAAACTGAACAGAGCAAAAGCTTGTGAAGCTTTCCCCCTGCAGTGGGGAGTAGGGGCTTGAACCTGGGTCCTTGTGTACTGTAATGTGTGCATTTAACCAGGTGTACCACTGTCCAGTCTGAAGATGTTTTAAATTCTAAATAAATGATTCAGTAATAGTCTATAAACCATTCTCTGTTGAAATATTTATGGAATATACTTTTGAACTATCCTCTGAGATCATTAACATATTGTGCAGTAAATTTAAAATAACAAATTTCATAGAGTTAAATAAAAGTCATCAAGGTATGTATATTAATTTTCAGATATATATGTCCTATCATTGTTAACTATGCTAATTAATCATAAAAATCACAAGAGTAGTTGGCCTACAATAGATTACAGTTTGTACTGTCAAGTATAATAAAGCACAGTTTCCTTTTAACAATGAAGAGTGGAGAATATTGACTTTATAGGAAAAAACACTGATGCATACAAAAAAACAGATGCATACATTTCTGTTTAGAGATGAATCACACTTAAGCTGGGATAAGATTGAAAATGCAACAAACAGTGGCTGGGAGGTGGTATACTAGGTTGACTGTATGCATTATTATGCACGAGGACCCAGGTTTGAGCCCCCATCCCCACCTGTAGGGGGGAAGCTTTAGGAACAGTGAAGCAAGTACTTCAGGTATCTCTCTCCCTCTCTGCTTCTTCCTCTCCTCTCAGTTTCTCTCTATCCTATCAAATGAAAAAGAAGGAAGAGGAGGGGGGAGGGGTGTGGGAGAGGGGGAAGAGGAAGGAAAAGTTGGTCCCCAGGAGTGGTGGATTTGTTATGCAAGCATCAGGTCCCAGCAATAACCTGGTGGAGAGGATAAGGGGAAAGGAGAGGTAAAGGTATAGTAGAGTTAGAGGTAAAATTAGAGTTGAGGTAGAGGTAGCGGTAGAGGTAGAGAGAAGGGAGGGTGGGGAGGGGGGAAGAGGAGATGGAGAGAGAAATGTGAAAGGAGAGGGAGAGGGAGAGGGAGAGGGGGAGGGGGAGGGGAGGGGGAGGGGGAGGGGGAGGGGGAGGGAGAGGGAGAGGGAGAGAGAGAGGGAGAGGGAGAGGGAGAGGGAGAGGGAGAGGGAGAGGGAGAGGGCAACCATGGCACATGCTCTGTTGCTCCCATGTAGTGCCTGGGCGGGGACTGAGGGCCACAAATGGTGAGGTGCACACTCTGTCTAGTGAACTATGTCCCAGCAGAGTCTTAATAGCTTCACTGTAATGTCACTAATACAGCTCAATTGTATAGCATATGCTACATATGTCTAAAGCTTTGATTTGATTTCATTTATCTCAAAACTGAAAATTCAAAATAGCTTTAAATAGTACTTTCCATAATCTAGTGTCTAAGTGAACTTGGGTATAATTTTAGTTCCCTACTCTGTTAATTTTTTTCAAGATTCCATCTAATGCATATAGTAGCACACATAGTTCAATAACAAACACTGTAATCAGCATTTGATATCAAAAGGAGGAAATATATAAGTTAAATTCCTCCAGTTTAAAATGAATCATGCTATTAAAATATTTCAGAAACCATCAGTACAGACATTAATAATCACTACATCTGAGGCCAGTCAAGTAGCTCAGGTGGAGACTGCATCTTCTCTGTCATGCCCATGACCCAGGCCTGAGGCCAAGCTTCAAGGCACTGTGGAGGCTTTGGTGCTTGTTGTATCTTCCCCTTTTTCCCATATTCTCTCTCTTTCTATCTAAAAAGTCAGTTCTGAGATGTGAAGCCTAGACGGTGACAAAAAAAAAAAAAAATCACTAAATCTGTATATGCTTTTTACTAAAAACAAACAAATTAACAAGAACCAAAAAAAAAAAAAAACCACCTCTGTGGTCAGGAAGTTCTGTGACTATTCTCTTGGATCTATGAGAGAGAAATATCAAGTCAGGGGCAAGGGGCATATAGATAACTCATAATACATAAGGAAATAATTTGTAATGGGAGAATGTGTTTTAGGTTCTTTTAAAAATGACATCCTGTGCTCTGTTCATAAGCTTCTCTTATCACCTTGTTTTGATTCCCTTTTTTCTTGATACTCATTTCTTCAACAATTATAATATTGAGAGTGTCATGTGGATTTTTAAAAAGTGTCTACATTGAGGGTGGGTGGTAGTTTATCCAGTTGAGCACACGTGTTTTAATGAGCAAGGACCTGGGTTCAACCACTGGTCCCCACCTGCAGGGGAAAAGCTTAACAAGTGTGAAGCAGTGCTACATGTGTCTCTGTCACTGTTTATCTTTCTCTCTCCCCCATCTCAATTTCTCTCTGTCTCTATCCAATATATAATAATGTATGTAAAATAATATTAAACATTTGTTACATTCCAGACTGAAGGAACAGTGAGACAGTTCACCAGTTGTTGCATGTCTTGCCATGTGTGTGGTTTGATCCCTACGGCCTCATGGGAGTTCTTCAGCAGTGGGGAATGGGTGGGGAGCTCTGGTAGCTGGAAGTGATGAAATCATGGATGTGTGATTGCCCGGCTCCAAAAATAGAAAATCATCTACATTTCTCCATGAAATGTGGTGGAATATAGACAAATTCATGTTATTTGATATTGTACAGATATTTTGAATTATATGATCTGAAAAAATAACAGGGTACAACAGAACAATGGTCACAAAATATCAGGTGATCTATTTAGCCTGAAGCAGAAATCCTCCCCAAAAAACATCTATGTAAGAACACATAGAAATACCTCTGATATCAAGCTTATAAGGCTACAGTCTGAAAATACTGGGTCACCACAGAGCTATGTTTTGTGAAGCTCACTGAACTTTGTGGAACTGATTAGTATCTTCATATTTGAGAAACTAGAACCTGCTGAATAAAGGCAGGCAATTTTTGTTTTACTTGAATGTACCTTCTTATAGTATTTGGCCTGTGACACTACCATCTCACTAGAATTCTGTGATGAGCAATTGTGCATTCATTGTCCTGCTCATGTCATCTGAGGAGGAGATGAGTAACTTGAGAGAGGATGCAGATGTTAGAGTCTCTGCCTTCTGTAGGCTGCACAGTGGGGAAAATAGAAACATGCTACCAGCCACATGTGCACATCCAACATAACCAGTCCTGCTTTCTTTAACAAATCTTGACTTTATAACAAAAATGGAATATAAAGGAGAGAAACTGACGTTAAAGTAAATAAAGGTAATTTTAGACCCACACATAAATGAAAAGCCAAACTTTTTCTGAGACACATGTACACAGACCAAAAATACCACATGTGATTAAATTATTACTTCACAAAGCATAAAATATAAATGTTATGATCATTTTGCTATTTTGATTCTTTTTATTAAATTTCAAACAGGTACATCAGAGCAAAGTCTTTTTACAATGTTGGCCATGAATACTCTCATGAGCCTAAAAATGCTTTGTAAACATCAAGAAAACAAGGAGAAGGGTAATAGAATGGTACTCTACTTCCTGCGTAGGTAGGCACCTCCACTTAATCCCAATAAACAGCTAAAAATATTTTCAGTATAAAACCTTTTAACCCTTTACAACACCCTATTATGTGCATTTTGTTCATAATTCATCGATAAGTCAAATTAAGCTACCATGGAATATTTTATATAAGAAAATTGTATAAAGAATATTAGAATATTAGAAGTTCTTAGACATTTTAAAGGGTGTTAGGGTCTTTATAGGATTTGTAAAAATGAAAACTTCTGAAAGATTTATTCTTCATAGCACTTTAATTTCTTTAATATCCTACCTTATATAATAAAAATAAGGCAAATTCACTTCATAAAAATTGGTATATAACACACATAAATTTTAATACTTACTAGTATCATGGGGTCATTGAATTATATGTTCATATCTAACTAATCTGCTTTCAGCAATTTAAGAGAATCTAGTGTGTCATATGATTCATTATTTTACAACTTTAAAAAGAAAAATGTCTTGCCTTTGAATGGTAATCTTGTTCCAGTCTGGGATCTGATCCGGCTACCTGTTTGTATTTGTTAATTTTCATTTGGCGATTTCTTTCCTCTATATCCATAGTACCTATCGAGTAGAAAAAAACCCATAAAATTAATGTTTGGTTCTTATTTATGAACCTTACTTATAGGATGTTTAAAAGAAGAAATGCTAGACTGATATATTACTTTCACTCAAGGTAGCATTCATTGTACATGTGTCATATTATTCCTAGGTTTAATTAAACTATGCAATTTGATGAATAAAAGTATTATTATTAAACACCACAGATGATTTTAATTTGAATAAAATAAAATAAAAAAGAAACTTTTAGAGGAGACAACAGATTTTCATTGGATAAAGAAATACTTTCCAGGTACACATGTATGTCGAGGAGATGTTCAACAGTGTGTAAATCTGACAACAGTGATATGAGAACTTTGGTTTTTAATCCAACAAGATTTGATTTGTTTACTGAAAAAAATCTGTAAACACATTGGGTTGGGCTCAAATACAATTTTACAATTGTACTTAGAAACTATTACCATGAAATTACCCCCGTATTAAAACGAGTTGTTCTACCATATATGTAGATCCAGTTATTAAGTTCATTAGCACTGGACTTTCTAGAACAACGATCAAGAAAAAGGCACCTGTAATAATACTCCTTAAGAGGTTCATGCTAGTAAAGGTACCAAGTATTACTGAGATAATTTCTGAAAAAACTGAAATATAAGGTGAGAAGCTGAGATGGTAATAGTAGACAAAAAATAATGATATAACCATTACTAGTGAGAATGAAATGATAGTTAAAGTAATCTACATAGGTAAGTGTATCTATTCAGAAATAACTATTTAATATTCAAGCTAAAATATTAGATAATAGTGTATCAGATTTCATATCTGATAGTTTATCAAATTATGTAGGTATTTCTTGCCTATTAGATAATTCTTGCTATTAGTAAATTTTAAGTGAAAATTGATTAAGAAAAAAGGGCAAGAAAAGGCATAAAAAGTGAGAAAAATCTTAAAAATGAAAGAATGTAAACAGCTTACATTCTGTGGCCTTTAAGTTTAATAGTACAGTCACATCAACTATTCAATAAAGTCAGCCAGTATATTCCTGTTAAGAGTCACATTTGAATGACGTGGTTAGTTGATTCTATGCCAAATTATGTAACAGGAAATATCAATATTTTAATATCAATTCAATAGCATCTCAAATGAGTGCCTTCATAATAAGAATGTGAAATGCAGTCAATTATAAATGTCTACTAGTCTATTAAGACAACAATGGAATTGTTTGTTATTCAAATAGTATTCTCAAGTAAATATGTTTAATTTTTCAAAGGAAGGATGGGGGGTCATTCTGACATCAAAATACAATTTGCACTGAAGGAGTATTACTTAAATTGAGTGGTTGAGAAGTTTCTTTTAAAAAAAATTCACAGTAAGAAATAGAATTATAAATATGAACAGTTATAACAAATATTTAACATTACATACATATACATATAAATATATACATAGGCTATACACACAAACATATATTTGCATTTTCTACTATTTAGAAAACTTCTGGACATAAGCCTCTGACAGAAATTACACTAAATTCTTTCTCATTACTACATAGTTGAAAGAAATTGGCAAACATTTTTCTGTAGAGGGCCCATAAAATATCTTAGACTTGTCTCTGGGATAACTCTGACATTTGCAACATGAAGAGAGCTATGGACATTGTACATACAACCTCCAGTTTAGTTGTATTCTAATAAAATGTTATCTACAAAATAGGCAGATGGCAGGATTTGGTCTGTGGGCCATAGTTTGCCAATCCCTGTATTAAAGGATTTAAGTTTAATATTCACTTACAAACAAAACTCTGTCTTTAGGCAGGATTTAATAATTTTTACAGAATCAGGCTTTTGAACTATCAGTTACCCCTAACAGGTCACTGTAGGGAAGGGAATATCAAAGAAGATATTATTAAGTGCTTGCAATAAACACAAAAAGATAGACACAGAAGAGTGCTTTAATCATCTAACCATCATGTAAAGATGGTCCTTAAATGAAAACAATCTTTACCAGAGTCTTAACCAATGAATTCTCAAGGGACTACCTGAGTGAATACACACACTTGTGTAAATCTACTTTTAAATTCTAGGAAGCTAATTCCTAGGACAAATACTAGCCAAATACTCTCTCCAAAATTACCTGACTTCTTGACTCCACTCCTTTGCTATATTTCAGTCAACTCATACTCCCAAAGAAAACTTTACTTTACAATCAATAATTTACATAAGTGAAAATCTACTTGAGGATTTTTGAGGAACCAGGGACTCTCTACCAACACAGGGACTCTACCAACAAGTTGCTTTTCCTCCCTCGTCCCTTTCTTTCTCTGAAGAAAGTAATTCAGAAATACTATTCCCAACGACATTATTTTGATTTTTAACCAAATTTAGTCTTTTCTCCCTTATAGTGAAAAACAATTTAGATAAATCAATGTAAACAGAATAGCTGCTTGCTATGTAGTTGCTGTGTGAAGTATGCAATTACTATTTTCTTTCAATTTTGATATCAAAGGAAACTATGCCAATATGTTGTGTTTAAAGGGCTGTTCTTGTTCAATCTCCCTTTCCTTTTAGAAGTAGGCTTAAATACATTTTGTCACTAGGGAAAGATAAAAATAGGCTGGGGTATGGATCACGCTGCCAATGCCCATGTCCAGTGGAGAAGCATTACAGAAAGACAAAACTCCCACCTCTTCACCCCATAGAGAATTTTGGTCCACACTCCTAAAGAGGTAAATGTTAGGGAAGAAGACCAGAGGGCTTTGAAATTCAATTTCATCAGAAGAGAGAAGAGGAAAAGAAGGAAAAGGAGAAGGACATTTAGAAGTAGTATGTGTGAGGGTCGGTAGGTAGCGCAGCGGGTTAAACGCAGGTGGCTCAAAGCACAAGGATCCTTAAGGATCCTGATTGGAGCCACTGACTCCCCACCTGCAGGGGAGTCGCTTCACAGGCTGTGAAGCAGGTCTGCAGTTGTCTGCCTCTCTCTCCCCCCTCTGTCTTCCCCTCCTCTCTCCATTTCTCTCTGCCCTATCCAACAATGAACGACACCAACAATAACAATAATAACTACAACAACAAGGGCAACAAAAGGGGGAAAATAAGGCTTCCAGGAGCAGTAGATTCTGGGTGCAGGCATTGAGCCCCAGCAATAACCCTGGAGGCAAAAAAAAAAAAAGTAGATGTGTGACTTAGAAAGGAAGAGATAGGGAAAAAAAGGAATATATATATATATATATATATATATATATATATATATATATATATATATATAGTTATAGAGATAATAGTCAACTCATATCTGTGATCTTGAGAACACTAATGCAGTTTCCAATGGAGGAAATAGGGACATGGAACTCTGGTGGTAGGAAAGGTGTGGAAACCCCTGTTATCTTAAAGTTTTATAAATCAATATTAAACCACTAATAAAAAATTTTAAAAATACATTTTGGAAATTATCAGCTTATAGTTTTAGAGGGAAATTTTATCTAGGAATACCTAGTATTTACATATCACATGTGACACTATTAGTATAGAAGACATAATAGTGATTTGATTAGCTTTTGTAATTTGAACATGCTCAAATTAGCCAAATACTCAAAATCAAAGCATATCAAAACATTTTCAAAGTATAGTCTAAAGTTAATCAAGAGGTTAACACTACATTGAGACTTCTCAGACAAACACATTTGCAATGAAAGTTTGCAGATGTGTGTGTGTCCACTCATTGAAATGGTCATCTATTTATGTGTATTCAGCTATAATATTCTACTTGACTCAATTATTTTGGGTATAAATTATTAAATAAGTAGTTTATTTTTCTGATGAGGTTGTCTCCTTTGCATCCTCTTAGATGAAATTTGAGGACATCATATTGAGTGAGATAAGCCAAAAAGAGGATGAATATAAAATGATCTCACTTATTAGCAGGACTTAACAGAGACAGGGAGGAAGAGCACAAAGTGAAACATGTACTGGACATAGTGTATTTTTTTCTTAATTTATTTATTGGGGATTTAATGTTTTACATTCGACAGTAAATACAATATTTTGTACATGCATAACATTTCCCAGTTTTCCATATAGGACATAGTGTATTGTACTGAAGCAAAGGACTCTAGGGAGGGAGAGCGTAGATAGGAAGAAAACTCTGGGAGCCTATTATATAATAAAATTGCATGCATATGTCAATGATCACACTGTAAAGTATTAACCTCCTCAATAAAAAAAAAGGAAAATTTTTTTCTTTCATAAATAGCAAACCTGATTAAAATTACCTTGGAAGTATCCCTACAATAGCTGGACATAGATGTGACATATACAAATTTTTCTGATTACCATTAAATTTAGCCCATCTATTTGACAAATGACATTATTATCCTATATTAATGTTTACACTGTTTCTCGTGATAGGATATTTAAATTATACAGCAAGGCTTTTATCCCATGCTGAACATTTAAGCAAGAAAAAAGGGAAAGAACAAAAATAAGTCAAATTTACCTATCCCATAACATTTTTTTTGTAAATTGGAACTCCTGGTCTACTCCTCAGTCACTGAATTTTTAAAAATGCAATGTTTCGTTGATCCTGATTTGATGTAACTTTTAAAATGCTACCACACATTTTGCAAGATATTCATTTAGATATAAACCATTTAAAAGGTGTCTTGTATTTTAAGACAATACATAATTTACCTAAATCAATATATATTATTTTTATATCTAAATAATATATATTATATAAATATATATTTAGGTAATCTATATATGTAAATATATATATTGATTACACACACACACACACATATATATATATGTATATACATATATTATTGCCTCCAGGGTTATTGCTGGTGCTCGGTGCCTGAACTATAAATCCACTGCTCCTAGAGGCCATTTTTCTCATTTTGTTGCCCTTGTTGTTACTCTTGTTGTCATTATTATTGTTGTTATTGTTGTTGCTATTGTTGTTGGATAGGACAGAGAGAGACTGAGAGAAGAGAGGAGAGAGAGGGGGGAGAGAAAGACACCTGCAGCTCTGCAGGTGGGGAGCCAGGGGCTGGAACCAGGATCCTTACGCCAGTCCTTGAGCTTTGCGCCATGTACACTTAACTTATTATACTACCACCAGACCCCCCCAATCAAAAAATATCACTATGATTTTATGTAATGTGTTAAAAGAGTTAAAATCATAGTGATATTGTTTCCATGGAAATAAAAAATTGATTTAGGTAAATTATGTATTTATTTATTTTATTATTTTTAAAAAGATTTTATTTATTTATTCATGAAGGTAGAAAGAGAGAAAGAAAGAGAGAACCAGACATCACTCTGGTACATGTGCTGCTGGGGACTGAACTCTGGACCTCATGCTTCAGAATCCAATGCTTTATCCACTGTGCCACCTCCTGGACCACGGTAAATTATGTATTTAGAGATGCAATTGCAAGCAAATGTTTGGTGAGGTTCCATATTAATACATGCTCTGCAAAGACCATCAACACAACTTTCTGCAGTGCAATTAAGAGTAGTATAGATTTTTCCGAACACACACACACACCCTTACCCTTATGTCCCCAAACAGCTTCATATTATCCCAAACTTCTTTGAAGACATCAGCAATGATGCAATTCACTACGAAGTTGAACAGTGAACAAAATATGGCAAGATTGGCAACTCAGTGCCCTACCCTGTGATCTTAAAGAAAAGAATGCTTGTATCTGTGGAACTTGAGAAGGAAAAACCTTAACCCCAAAAAATCTTAAATCAAATGTTAAAGAAATACTCTCCACACTCAGAAAGAAATGAGAAAGCTTATGATTACTAACTAGGGCCTGGTGGTGGCTCACCTGGTTGAGATCACATGTTACAATGTGCAAGCAGAAGGAAAGCTTCACAAGTGGAGAAGCAGTGCTGCAAGTCTCTCTCTCTATCTTCCCCTTCCCTCTTATTTTCTCTCTGCCTCTAGCCAATAAGTAAGTAAGTAATAGTTAAAAGAAGAAAATAAGATTATTAAACTTAATTATTAGTTATTTAAAGCTAGAAATTGCTATTAAATATCCACAATTCAAAAAGCTAATTTCACTGTTCTTTGAACAACCATACCCCATCTCTTCATACATAACTGACTCAAGGTAAAATTAAAACTTTTCTTTAATTGAGAGCTAAAAATTCATAAGGGAATTGTGTGGAGTTGTACCCCTCTTATCCTATGTTTGTTTTGTCAGTGTTTTCCTTTTTATAAATAATTTTTTTTAAAAAAGAAGTTCCTATAAGGAATAGAATGACAATTTAATGAAGACTGAGATACACTGACTCATATATTGGAGAAATGTGGAAATGTACCCTCATGATAAAAATTCTGTAAACTACCCAATAAAGTGATACTGAAGTTGCAAATATTTTTGTCATAAGGAGACTATTTAAGTTTCATGAGGGGTTCTGATGAAAATAATTATGTGCTTTTTATTTTTGTCTGGTTCTCATACATCTCACAAAATTAAAACTTTAAGTAAGTCACGGTTAGATTAAGTAATTACATTTGGATATATTTTAAACTTTACCCTCTAAAAAGGTATATGCGAAATTTGTTTTCTGATTACATTTAAAAATTAAAATATTTGCACAATTTTAAGTTTTAGTTAGTAGTGGAGGACTTCCAATACAAATTATTTATTGTTGAAACTATTCAAATAATTGATAATATATAGAATGTGTGACCATAGCAAGTCAGATTTTCATAAAATGTATATAGAGATATAATAAATACAGTTAAAACAGGAAATCAAATAACAATATGTTTTCTGGTTGAAGTTAGAGAAGCATATTAGTAATAGAGTAGAAATGTATTTATAAATCTACTATATATTATCAAATCATTGAGAACTGGAATAAAGTTGTTATATTATTGAATTCTAGTTTACAAATGGTTCTTTTTAGAAAATACAATCCAGAAGAGGCACAAAACAAACAAACAAAAAGACTATGAACAATACTAATGAGAACGATTGAATTAATGTGTCAAATTCATGTAATTTCTAAGTGCTAAAAACAGCATTTAGGTATGTGTCAAATTATAGGCAGTAAAGAAAAATACATAGTCACTGTGTGAAGTTATTTGCTTACTTCAAGGTGACAAGTGCACAAATGAAAGCAAGACTGTTTATATTCATGCTCCTGATTCAGTTAGGTAAACAAAAAGTGATTTCAACACCTGTGAGAATGCCCTGCAACAACAAAACAGGAATGACAGGTGTTGGTGAGCCTGTGGAGAAAAAGGGATCTATTACACTGTTGGTATGCAAAATAGAGCAGCCCCTTTGAAAGACTGCATGGAAAATCCTTAAACAAATAAAAACAGAATTACCTTATGATCCAGAAGTACTACACTTAAGTATTTATTCAAAGGACACTCAAGCATTAATTCAAAGGGATATATGTACCCCTATACTCATAGCTACATTATTCACAAGGCCCAAAGAGAGAAAACAGCCTAAATGCCCATCAACAGAGGACTGGCTACAGAAGATACGGGATATGCACTCCATGGAGTACTACTCTATAATCTAAAGACAATATTGTGTTCTTTGGAAGGAAGTGACTAAAACTGGAGGTGATTAGTTTAGCTAAATAAATAACGAGATGGGAACCTTGTATGATACCACTACACCAATGGCACAATTAATAAGCAAAGAGATGAAAGAAGACTACCTATACTATCACTCATTCACTCATACAGAATCTAGAGAACGGACACACAAAAACAAAACAAAACAAACAAAAAAAATAGAAGCAAACAATTTCTAAGACATTGTAAGAACTATTGTAGTTATCTTTGAGAGTATGGGGGACACAGAACTTGGGGGATGGGTGTGTTGTGGAACTATATACCCTATAATCTTATAATCCTGTAACCCACTACTAATCACAAATTTTAAAAAATGGCAAAAAAGACTTGATACATTTTAATAGTAAAAGGAATAAGAATATTTTTAAATGACTTGTGATAAATAAAAGTATGCATTTATTTGTTGAATTATATTCTGAAGATAATAAAAAGTTTTCTAATTTCTAAGAATTTCTAATTCTTAGGAATGTTAGTACAAAAAGTAACCTGAATTTAAAAATATTTTTCATATTAGTTTTCTCAAATGTGGGACTTAGAAACTAGGCAACAAAAAATTTAAAGTTACTTTAAAATGAAATTTTTCAGAAACATTCTTTCCCTTGTTACAAATATTTTAGTATTTCATAATAAAATCTCATTACGTGCTTGAAACTAATAAATGTACACTTTGATTAGGTAGGTAAATTATTTGCTTATAGTAGGTTTATTAAAGCAAAACAATGAACATTGGAAAAAGTTAACTTGAAAAAGGATAGGAATAAATATTGTGATAAAATGGTATACCATGAGCCAAATTATTTCCATAGTAGCACAGGGGTAAACAGAAGCATTGCACTAAAAGTGCAAACAAATGTAATTATAACTGATAACTAAGACATATGTTTGAGAGGGTAGGAGACAGAAAGAAGCAGGCATATGTGATGCCCAGGGTCTAACTCAGGAATGTATGCTTTAAAGTCAGGTGTTCTAGCTGCTGTACCACCTCCTGGGCTGCAAAAATACTTCAAGTTGATCAGTGTTGAGGGTTTTTCTACTGTGGTCACTATAAATGGATAATTTGGTGTGAAAAAATATATAAGCCAACTTCAGTTATAATACATTTGCTTACAAAATAATCTTTCCTTTGTTCTCAGGGATGGAGGAAAAAAAGTGAAGGCCATATGGCTAGATGTAACATGGAATAAAATGAAACATAAATGTTCTAAAAATTAGGACTTGGCAAGGTGCACCCAGTAAAGCACACATATTACCATATACAAGGGCCTAGGTTCAAGCCTCAGGTTCTGGCCTTGGGGGTGGGGGTGAAGGAATATTATTGAAGCAGTGCTGCAGGTTTCTCTCTCCCAATCCCTTCCTCCCCCTTCCCTGCCATTTAAAACTTCCCACAAATTGTTTTCAAGCTTCATCTTGATCTCTTTGTCCAATTAATCTTAGAGATTCTGCTTCTCATTCATTCTGAATTGACTTATCAAGATTCTTCACATTGTGAATGACCTTAGCTTATCACTATGTTCTCATTAGATATGTCATATAATTCATGAGTCAAATTACCTTTTATAGCATTTTTCTTTCCATTAAGCATTATCTTTTCCACTATTAGTTCTCTTATTCATTTTAACTTTTACCCCTCATACCTCATAGCTTTCATAGAAGCTGAAAAAAGAAATGATCATTTATCATGTAACATCCTACTCTTCAATTTAATTATATCCTAATTTAAATTCCCTTAAAATTATCTCCAATATAATATGATTCATGACAGCTTATCCTCTTTCATAGGGAATCTATCATTTATGACAACCTTTTCATATAACATTCTCATTACAGGCATAAAATTAGAGTTTAAATGAGTAAAGAGGAAGAAAATGATATGAGAACAAATTATAATTTATTTTTACTGTCTTCTATTGCATTGTCAGAATTATACATGTTAATCAGCAAAAGATTTTATGAATGACTTACTACATATGTATTCTTTCCTCTAAAATAAAAATTTTAAAAATATTTTAATCATAGTTACCATTATATTTTATTCATTCATCTCTATGCTAATCTTAAATATTTAACTCTCTCATCCTTCACAGACACATAAGTGCCTTTTTAGAAAAACATTATAACAAAAATTAATCTTTTAAAATTCTAAATACCCCTACACACTCTCTATTTAATGATTTTAATTGCATATATATATTCAAGCTCTTCTGTATGCCTGATGTTTTGTCAGTTAACTTCAAATATTATCTCTTCAAATAAGACTTTCTGGACTACTACATCTAAAAGTACTCCTTTCTCACTCCAGTTGGCATTAAGTAGCAGTATTTATAACTATCAAGACTTGTTTTGCTTAGTGATTATTCTCTCTTAAGAAAATAAATTCCACAGTGTAGAGACCTTGTCTTACTTAAAGCCTGACAGATAATTAATGTTCAGCAGATATTCAAATGATTTCTTAGGACATGAAATACTTTTATATCCCTGGAATACAAATTTTGGGAATAAGACTGGGTGGTGGGTCATCTGGTAATGCAAACACAACACTATACATGAGGGCTTGAATTCAAGCCCCCCATTCCTACCACATAGGGGAAGCTTCATAAGTGATGGGACAGTGCTGCAGATTCATTCTCAATCTCTCTCTCTCTCTCTCTCTCTCTCTCTCTCTCTCTCTCTATATATATATATATATATATATATATATTCCTCCAGAAGTGATGAAATATACTGTAGACACTGAGCCTCAGTGATAGTTCTGATGGCAAAAAAGAAAGAAAGAAAAGAATTTTAGGAGTGATATGCCCTTTAAATAGGCAAATCATGTTATATCATGGTTTAATGTATCATTATATTAACTAGAGAATGATTTGAGTCATAGTCAAATTTGCAGATTTGGCTATTTTATTAGATTTTAATCGTTTTCTGATTTTTCCTATCTTAAAAAGATTCATGTTTGGGGCCAGGTGGTGGTGCACCTAACTGAACACACGTTACCATACACAAGGGCCCAGGTTTGAGCCCCAGTCCCCACCTGCAGGGGGAAAACTTTGTGAGTGGTGAAGCAGGGGTGCAGGTGTCTTTCTGTTTCTCTCCCTCTCTACCTCCTCCTCCCCTCTTGATTTCTGGTGGTCTCTTTCCAATAAATAAATAAAAATATAAAATACTTTAAATGATTCATTTTTATTATTTACATATTAAGTACAAAACAGATTATAATTCTGAAAATGAAAGATTGTATTTGGCCATCTACTAGATACTTTATGAAAGTTTCTCTAATATTTAAAGTAACTATTCAATCTGATATAATCTCACAAAGGGGAAGAGTTGTTGCTTCCTTTTTTTTTTTGCATTTGTTTACTTACTCTTAAAATGGATCCCCCCCACACACAGTCTGACTGATAGTTTATTTTATTTTATTTTATTTAAGAAAGGATTAATTAACAAACCATAGGGTAGGAGGTTCCAGATGCCATCAGGATGCTGGCCAGGCTTCCCTGGATTGAAGACCCCACCAATGTGTCCTGGAGATCAGCTTCCCCAGAGACCCACCCTACTAGGGAAAGAGAGAGGCAGACTGGGAGTATGAACCGACTGATAGTTTTTTTAAGGGTACAGGGAAGAAGTCAGCACAGCACTCTGGTACATGCTATGCTGGGAATTGAACCAGAACCCTCAGTCATGCAAGTTTCCTTCTTTACTCCTTGAGCTATTTCCCCGACCACAGTAATTTGTTTTTATCCATCCGCTGATTGAAAGTATGTAACTGCCACATTCCAGATATATTTCTCTTTTAAAATTGTTCAAATTTTATTCTTAAAAAAAAAGTCTTTCTCATCTTAGAGAAAAGTTCTTTTATGCTTTCATTAAGAACACTTAAAAACATAATTAACTCCTTAATTTGATTAGCATTTATTTTATTTAACAGGAAATGTTAACCAAGTAACCCAAAATCACATTCATAATAGGTGACAGAACCTAGATTTGAATAAGGTCTGTCTGATGTCAATGTTCTTACTGTTTCTGCCTACTTCTATTGTCTCCGAGATTAATAAGCTCAATAGTATATCAGTACCATGCAAGGGTTTATCTGATAAAATAGTTCATTCCAGATTAATAACTATAAGCTAGTATACAATATTAGCATGTAGGGAGTCGGGCGGTAGCGCCCCGGGTTAAGCGCACGTGGCGCAAAGCGCAAGGACTGAGGTAAGGATCCCGGTTCCAGCCCCGGGCTCCTCACCTGTGGGGGAGTCGCTTCACCGGCGATGAAGCAAGTCTGCAGGTGTCTGTCTTTCTCTCCCCCTCTCTGTCTTCCCCTCCTCTCTTCATTTCTCTCTGTCCTATCCAACAACAACGACATCAATAATAATTACAACAACAATAAAAAAAACAAGGGCAACAAAATGGAAAATAAAATACTTAAAAAAGGTATTAACATGTAAATAACAAAAGTCAATTCTACATTATATAAAAAAACAACACAACAAAATGCCGGCACTAACGAGATTAAAAGAAATGTCACATTTTTAAAATTTATTTTATAAATAATAAAATAACACCATCACTTACTTACATAGAGCTTGCTATGTCCCAAAGACTCATATATAAACTAGTTTCATCCTTCTGCCTCACTGAGGAAGTACTTTTATTTTTCCACTTTCTAGAGGAGAAATCTGAGGTATGAAAAACAACTTCTCAAATAATGCAGCAATAAATGGCGTTTATCAGAGTGTCACTAATACTGCTTCTCAGACGAACATTTCTGTTAGAAACAAATAGTTTCTCCAACAGCTAGAATTGTATGGTGAGACAACTAAGCTTAGGTAAACAACAGGCTAAGGTAAAATTGAACGCATGATGCTTTGAGAATTTAGGAGCAACATATAAATTCAGGATAAATCTTCCAGTGTAGAGGGAATGCTACATCCACAAAGAAAAAAATATAACTAAAAATTACAACCTCCAGGTATAAATATATGTTAACTAAAATCCAAGACATTAACTTATGTGTCTAAGATCCAACAGCTGAGTTCAGAACTAGGGGAAAAAGTAGATCTCATAACTTCTTTTCTTTTCTTTATTTTGGATAGAGACACTAAGAAGTTGAGAGGAAATATGGAGGGGGGAGGAATCGCTGTATTACTGCTTCACCAATTGTGAAGCTTCTTTACTGCAAGTGGAGACCGGGGGCTTGAACCTGGGTGCATGTGTGCACTCAACCTGCCCCCTCATAACTTCTAGTAAATCCTTTTAATTTCCTCCACATCACCCACACAAGAAATTATTAAGACCATATTTATTACTTGTTTGGGTATTACAAGTTATTTCAAACTCCAAAAACTGTCATTTTTTTTTATTAGTGATTAAATATTGATAAACATTTTAAGGCTTTTTCAAGTCTAATGCTCTAGCCTACTGAGCTATCTAACTTACTTCCCCAAGAACTTCCTTAAATTTCTTCTTTACATTTCAACATTGACAGATTCTAGAGAATTAAGCTTAAATATCCAGGTTCATCAATAGAAGTTTGCATTTAAGATGTTTGGTGTTTTTTGTTTTGGGGTTTTTTTTGCCTCCAGGATTATTACTAGGGCTCCGTGTCTGCACTACTACTCCGACTGATCCTGGAGGCCATTTTTTCCATTTTGTTGTTGTTATATAGCTCAATAGGACAGAGAGAAATCGTGAGGGGGTGAGGGAAAAAAAATAAACACCTGCAGACCTAGTTCACCGCTAGTGAAGCGACCCCCCCCCCTGCAGGTGGGGAGCTGTGGGCTGGAACTGGGATCTTTAGGTCTGTCTTTGTGCTTTGCGCCATGTGCGCTTAACCTGGTGCGCTACTGCCCAGCCCCAAAATCTGATATTTTTATATGTACATATTCTACATGGGACTTTTAAAAAATGAAAACCAAAAAGTTTTATCAAATAAAATGTTATGCTTAAATTTAGCTAAAATATTCATCTAAGCTACCAAGCACTGTACTGAACATTGTTTTGACCCTCCATTGCTCCTGCAAATTGATTTCTGTTTTCTAAGATTTCAGTGACATAGTGGTTATTGATTTCAGTACTGAGAACATTTTAAGTATGTCCCTTAGGACTTCACTGATAATATTGAGAATATTAAATGTAAGAATTAATCAATGCACAGATAATATCTATAAAATGGGTAGTGTCATAAGATTGATAATGACTAACAAAGATCTTGAAAGTTTCCAGTAGCATCTTTAATGTGTATTTTTATGTGCACAAGCATGTTTGCTAAATGTCTCCAACAATGATTGTTACATTGGTTTCCCTTTTAGGACATAACACAAAATGAAAGCACAAAGCACTGGAAACTTAGCATAAATGGAAAGCAGCTATGTAATGCAGTGAAATGCAAGTTCAAACTACATATCAATGGGCAATATTTCAAATGACCAAAATAAAAAAAGAGGAAGCATTTTGCATGCTAATAAATAAATAAATCTAAAACTAACAACAACAAAAGCCCATCAAGAGTACTGGAATCATGAAAATACAAAGTTCCAGGGAAAATCCTGGCAGAAAAGACAATGTAATTATGTTAATTTTGAAAAAACAAAAATCCTCATGTTGATGAAACAGCTCGATTGGTTAGTGCGTTGCTTTGCCATAAACATGACCCAAGTTTGGGTCCAGCCCCCATCAAAACTAGGGATGCTTTTGTGCTGTGGCCTCTTTCACGCTCACTCTGCCTCGCTATGCTTATCTAAAATAATAATAATAAAATATTTAAAAATTAAAGAGGGGGTAGTCGGATGGTAGCGCAGTGGGTTAAGCGCATGTGGTGCAAAGCGCAAGGACCAGCATAAGAATCCTGGTTGGAGCCCCCAGCTCCCCACCTGCAGGGGCATTGTTTCACAAGCGGTGAAGCAGGTCTGCAGGTGTATATCTTTCTCTCTCCCTCCCTGTCTTCCCCTCCTCTCTCCATTTCTCTCTGCCCTATCCAACTACAACGACATCAGTAACAACAATAATAACTACAACAATAAAACAACAAGGGCAACAAAAGGGAAAATAAATAAATAAGTAAATATAAAAAAATTAAAGAGGGGGGTGGGCGTTAGCGCAGTGTGGTAAGTGCACATGGCGCAAAGCACAAGGACAGGCATAAGGATCCACGTTAGAGTCCTGGTTCCCCAACTGCAGGGGGTCTCTTCACAGGCTGTGAAGCAGGTCTGCAGGTTTCATTTTCTTCCCCTTTGTCTTCCCCTACTCTCTCGATTTCTCTCTTTCTTATCCAACAACAACAATAGCAATGGCAACGATAACAACAACAAAGGCAACAACAAGGGCAACAAAATGGGAAAAATGGCCTCCAGGAGCAGTGGATTCGCAGCACAGGCACAGCCCCAGCAATAACCCTGGAAGCAAAAAAAAAAAAAAAAAAAAAAGGAAAAGAAAAGAAAAATTAAAAAAAATCTACGCAGCCCTAGGAAGAAATGAAGTAAGAAATTTATTAAGAATTACACAAATAGGTGGTGTTGTAACTGGTTGAGTACATGTCACCATGCACAAAGTGCAGGATCAAGTCCCCCATCTCCACCTGCAAGGGGGAAGTTACACCACCAGTGAAGCAGGGCTATAGGTCTCTCTCTCTCTGTCTCTTTCTGTTTCTCTCTGTCTCTCTCTCTCTCTGCTTTTTTTGTTTGTTTATTGAGAGGTTAATGCTTTTCTGTACAGTCATTAATATATGAGTACAATTTCATTATGGACTCCACAGTTCTCTTTGCTTCTATCTCTCTCTTACCTCTTGATCTCTCTTTGTTTCTGTCTAATAAATAAATAAGTAAAATGTTAAAGAATCAGAGAACATAAACTTGTTGTGGAAATCATTATGCTATAAATATTATACCAGTAAAGTACTGTATATGTATAAATTATATTTCATTTTTGAAAAATGTTTAAAATAATTCAAAATTAATTTAAAAAACCCAAAATAATTATTTTTACAACACAAAGCACGTGTTACTTATTTTCCATTCCTAATCTTCAAACTCATTCAACTAAGTCCTTTTTCTTTACCAATATTGTGAAGATTCTTTTGTTCAGCCAGATAAATTCCACTCCCTCCTCCCCAGCTTATTCCTAATTTTTCTCCTTACTTCTCCATTACCAAATCAAACACTTCATACTTCTCTTTCCCCAGAACCTTATTTGTATTCATTCTCTCTTTTTTATTACCACAAAGGCTTGATACTGGCACTATTAATCCACCACTCCTTGTGGCCCTTTTCTTTTTCTTTTTTTCTTTCTGTTTTATTTTGATAGAACAGAGGGAAATTGAGGGGAGAGAGAGGTAGAGAGAAAGATAGACACCTGCTTCATTGCTCCTGTAGCTTCCCCCTTCCTGCAGGTGAGTACATTCTATACATCTTTAAATAATATGTTGATAATAAGAAAAATCAATAAACCACAGGTTAACTAAATATACTGATATCTTAATTCTGCTCATTATTTCTCTAAACTTATCTACCACTACATAGTAATAAAAAATATTTCGGTTAGCCTGGGAGTTTGGATCAACCTGCCAACACCCATGTTCTGCAGAGAAGCAACTACAGAATCCAGACCCTCCACCTTCTGCTCCTCATAATGATCCTGGGTCCATACTCCCAGAGGGATAAAGAATAGGAAAGCTTCCAGTGGAGAGGATAGGCTATGGAACTCTGGTGGTGGGAAATGTGTGGAATTTTACCCCTCTTATCCTATGGCTTTGTCAATATTTTCTATTTTTTATTTTATAAATTAAATTTTAAAAAAGAATCTTTCTGAGAGAGACAGACTGGGAGTATGGATCGACCAGTCAACGCCCATGTTCAGCGGGGAAGCAATTACAGAAGCCAGACCTTCCACCCTTTTCAACCCACAATGACCCTGGATCCATACTCCCAGAGAGACAGAGAATGGGAAGGCTATCAGGGGAGGGGGTGGGATGTGGAGATCGGGATATAGGAATTGTGTGGAATTGTACCCCTCTTATTCTATGGTTTTGTTAATGTCTCCTTTCTTAAATAAAAAAAATAATAAAATAAATTAAAAAAAAGAATCTTTCTGTATATATTATTCCAGTCATTTTTTTTTCTCTTAATGTAACACCAGGAGCTCAACCTGGGGCCTCTCACATGGGCAATACGGCTATGTGATTTCCCTAGACAAGACTTTCATTCATTTTTTAAGATGAGGTAGGGGGAGACATGAGATAGAGAGACAGACATAAAGAGCTAAGTGATTCAATAGCACTGTTCTTACATCAATAGGGCTTCCCTGGTGCCATCTATGGTGCTTGTACATGGTGTAGGGGCTCAAAATCAGAGCCTCATGCACACCAAGGCATGTATGTACCCTGCAAACTGAACTTTACAGCACTTAGTCCATCACTATTTTTTTTATAGCATCCCAAATAATCTTTCTTAGGAACAGGGCAGTGGCACACCCTTTGAAGCACAAATAGTACTAAGAATGGGATTGACACAAGGAATCAGCTTCAAGCTCCACTCCACACCTTCAGGGAGGACACTTCACAAGTGGTAAAGCAGTTCTGCATGCTCTCTTTCCTTCTTTGTCTCCCCCACCCCTCTCAATTTCTCTCAGTACTATTGAATAAAATGGGAAAAGAAGTCTACTTCTTTTAATAAGTAGACTTCTTTTAATAAGTCTACTTCTTTTAATACTCTTTTAAATAAGAGTAGTAGGAATAACTACTCTTATTTCTCTCTTACTTTACAGGCTTCAATAACTTGCATGATTTTCTGATTTAGCCCTTGCCTACTTTTTCCAACACTTGTGTAAAGTCATTTTGAACATATTGTTTCCTTTGCCTGAAACACTGTATACGCAAGGCCAACATCTTTCTACCTCTAACCATCAGCTCAAGAGTCATCTCTTCTATTAAGTCAATTGTGAGATAAAAGCAATACTTCTCAGGTAGATAATCATATTGTTCTTTATAACTTCAGTATATCTTATATATAGGAGAAAAATTCCTATAGTACTTGTAATATTATGCATTTACTTGTTAGACTTAGACTAAAAAGAGTCTGTGGGGATATGGAACTATTTTTTGTGCTCTTTTATTTTTAATACCTATAATAATACTACACAGAATGTAATAAATAAATGTATATGGAGTGAATGTTTCAAATTTTAGTTCAAGTATACCTTCCACAAACAATTTCCTTATCTTCTAGGCAAAACAAATTTCACCTGACTTTATAATTTTGTTGAACATGTTATTAGAGTCATCCATTTTGAAATATAAGCATAATATGCCAGCCACATATTTAAATTTCTCAGTTATATCAACTGTTTCTGTAGTGTGGTATTATATTAAGCCTTTTTAATAGTCCATAGTCTAACATAATATAAATCATCACAGAAATAACTATCATTGGGGGAGTTGGGCAGTAGCACAGCCAGTTAAGCACAGGTGGTGGCAAAGCACAAAGACCAGAGTAAGGATCCCGGTTTGAGCCCCCGGCTCCCTACCTGTAGGGAAGTCGCTTCACAGGCAGTGAAGCAGGTCTGCAGGTGTCTATCTTTCTCTCCCCCTCTTTGTCTTCCCCTCCTCTCTCCATTTCTCTCTGTCCTATCCAACAACAACATCAATAACAACAACAATAATAATTATAATAATAAAACAACAAGGGCAATAAAAGGGAATAAATAAATATTAAACAAAAAGAAATAACTACCATTTCAAAAGTCTGAAATAAAGAAAAACCAAGTTTTAGGTCTAATATGAATAGAAAAACAAATGGGTATAAATTTCTAATTTATCTTAGATAGAAGTATATGTATATATGCTTATACATGGATTTATAGTTATCCAATTATAAAAAAGTATATAAATATTACATAAATTAATTTTTTAAATTTTTATCCAGTTGGTAAAATTGCTGTAAAAAATTGAAAATGCAACTAAGATAAAATGCCTGCAAGATTTAACATTTTGTTATATTAGAAGGGAAATTTATTAATTATTTTTTATTTAAGATTTTATTTATTTACTAATGAGAAAGAGAGAGAGGGAGAGAGAGAGAGAGAGAACCAGACATCACTCTGGTACAGGTGCTGCTAGGGACTGAACTTGGGACCTCAAGCCTAAGAGGCCAATACTTTATCCACTGTGCTACCTCCCAGACCACAAGAATGAAAATTTATGAAATAAATAAAAGTAGTAAAAAAATCAGGGCAAGTTAGATAAATGGGAAAAAAGAAAAGAAAGGAAGGAAGGTAAGAAGGAAGGAAGGAAGGAAGGAAGGAAGGAAGGAAGGAAGGAAGGAAGGAAGGAAGGAAGGAAGGAAGGACAAAAGAAAAGAGGAAGGAAGGGAGGTCGAAGAGACAGACCTTTATGACTTCTTCTGTGGAGTCTCCACTTCTTCTGTGATTACACCATGTAATGGACAGACACAGACAAAGGAGATGGGTGTGAGTGAATGTAACCAAAAGGTAAAAAGTGACACTGAAGGGAAGGACCCCAGTCACCTTAAGAAAGAATCCTGTACACAGTTGTAGGAAAGATAGAATCAAATATGTAACATTAAAAAAAGAGAGAGGGAGAGAGAGTATGAAAGAACTAGTAGTGAACTGGTTAGGCTACTATGGGTTAATAGGAACAGAAAAAGAAAGTTAGTATAGAAATAAAGAAAATTCCAAAGTTAAGTTATTTGTGGATAGTTAATTCTGATCACTGATGCTGAAGAAAGATATCGTTAGTGGGGAAAAAAAAACATTATTTCATGATGATAATGTTTACAACAATACTAAGTCCATTTAAAATCTGTGAAAACACTTTTACAATGTTTAATTACCTTCTAAGAAAAGAATTTAATTGAATCATTATATAAAGGTCAATAAAGACAGTTCGAATAGATTTCTGTTTTTTAAGTTTTCCAAACAGATCAGTGAACACAAGGTTAAGTAAAGCATACACTTCAGAGCAATCTTTCAGTGAATTACTTCACTACTGCAAAGTTCTATCATAAAACATTATGGAGAGTTATAAATACAGTAAAACTCATTATAAGAATAGATGAACTATATGGCTTTACCTAAATGTTTAAAACTGAGTTATTTAACCTTCATTTTAGACGTGTCTACTACAATCCATTATCACTCCTATATGTTGACAAAAATCTTACAGACACCACATAACAAATAAATTGCCGATGTTTTATGTTTTAATCTGCCCACTCAAATGCAGCAATTGCTTAAATAAATATGACACACACTTTGGAAATACTATTTCACACATTGCTTGAGGAGAAATTCAGAACATATTTACACAGTGAGTGAAAGTAGGAGATATGTTACACTCAGTATTCTAAGAAAGAATTTCATCCAAAATATTAGTGAATTAGTGTCAAAAGGACTGAGAAAGGTAAACAATATAAAGCAAAACCAAAACATTCTATTTTAATAGGTAGCTTTACTATTTAGCTCTAAATCAGGTATTATGAAAAATTTTAATCAAATACTACATTCACTTCTACAATAGTTACATCATGGCTTTTGAGTTTCTTGTATAAAACATATTGTATCAAGTTACATCTAGAATATTGATACTTTAAAATTATAACCACAGAAAGAATGCTTTTCTACAATAAATTTATATCATTTTCTAGAGTTAAAATGAAGTTTCCTATGAGAAAACTATTAAGATGGCAAAAACATATTTTTTTAGGAAAAAAAAAGAAAAAACATGATGTGGATTATAGAGAAATGTCAAGCTTACGTTTCAAAACTTAAAATGTTATCATTATTATTACAAGCCCATCTTTGACTTATTTCCCCATGTTTGACATTTTGACTTTGGTACAAACCATACTATGCTAACAGAACTGACTACTAAGAAAAGAGCTATCCTTATAAAATGTACTTATATATTAATATGATATAAACCATATTTTCATTTAAGTCCACCCATCTTACAAAGAACACAGAAATACAGACAATATAATAATAACATAAATTAGTGCTGAATTGTATCATTTCTTACATTATTCCTTACATTTAAAACTTCCCTATATATATTCACCATACTACTAAATAATTCTCTCAAAAGGTGAAATGAAATTGGTATGAATTGAAAAACTAAATACTAATGTATATTCCAATTTATGAAAACAATTGTCTTTCTTGCATAAAACAAAAACAGCATTAATAAGTGAAGCATACTTTTCTAATTAGTATTTTGTGCATCACTGAATATTTTAAAATGCACTGAGGCAATGCTTTTCATAGCACTTAATTCAAAACATTCAAAATTCTTTCCATGGTTATCCATAGATTTATTATGGAGAATAACAGAGGCACAGAAAGTCCAAGTGACTTACCCAAGGTCACAAAACAAGTTCAGTAGCAGAAACAAATAGAATCCTTATTACCAGATCAACTGATGCAATGTAATTTCCAATGAAAACAATTGATACAAAAAGTCAAGCCAGGGAAAAACAAAAATCTTATGGAGACACCTGAACTTGGCATTTTATTATAACACTGAATTAGACAGTTTTAAAAACATACTACCACTCTTTACTTTTGTGAGAAATATAGTAACATTTATAATCAATAATTCATGGACCATTATACAAAATTTATACCACATAGAAAGATGAAAGTGATTGATTTTGACAGTGATCTCACTATTAACTTAAAGTCTGTTAAATAATTTTTCCATTATTTATATGGATATGATTCATTAATAAATAGATAAGTGCTCTTACATAAAAATCACTAAAGTATACTTATCAACATCATGGTATTTCAACATATAACTTGGACCAAATATTTTTTAGGGTTTTATGTTCTTGCTTTCTTGGTGATTACAGTTTTTTTTTACCATATACTCATTAAAAAATAAATAAACCAAAGGAGAGCCATAGTCAACTATCTCAGTTCAACAGTTATATCTTATTTTAATGAAAATAATCACTACGCACATATTACTGTGATGAATTGCAGACTTCAGTGAACCTTGAAAAAATTAAGGGCATGCCCTTTAGTCTTTCCATTTCCCTGTTTCAACTTTTATCACAGTTAAACATTGTGTATTTCAGTGCTTAGCAGTTCTACTAAGAATATTTTTTTAACATTTTAACCAATAACCAGCTAGAGTGATTTAGAATAGTAAAAGTATATCCATTAATTATCCATTACTGTTATAATTACGGCTGAACTTTTGTTTTAGTCTTAGAAGTATAAAGATTTTAAAATATATAGTATTTTTGTTTATTCCATTATGTAAACCAATAAAGAGAAGTAAAAATACTTCCATATATTTTGCTGGCATAAAATACATTTGTAGAATTAATGAAAAATCCACAAACATCATGCATCGTGCATGATATTTTTGAACAAGTATTTTAAAATTTAAGGTATCATTCAAGGTGCAAATGCTATAAAGAATGAGTGTATCAGCAAAGTAACACTATATATGGCTAGATCTATAATACAACAAAGAAATACTTGCCATGTTTGTAAATTTCACTTTAAAACTTCTCCATTGTGGTAAAAGTCTCCCTGAAAACGTACTCACTCAAGAGATTTGAGTATACTTTAAGCTAATTATTAACGTGTAACTGTGCAATATTGACCATTTATAATAACATGTCTATTAAAATAAGGTGCAATCTTTTAAAATATTTTTATATTTTTAAGTTTGTTCTCACAAATACTTATCTTTGAAATGACTCCTATTTACCATTTGTAGATGTGCTTTTTAGCCTTTAAGACTGACACATAATATAAAATTAAATGCACAAGAAAATACACTTGGAGTATGTATTGAAGGGGACTAATAGCTGATTTTCTTTCTTTCTTTCTTTTTAATTTATTTATCAATGATAAAGATAGGAGAGAGAGTAAGAACCAGACATCATTCTGCTACACGCGCTATCGGGGATCAAACCCAGGGCCTCAAACCTGAGAGTCCAGCTCTTCAACCACTGCGCCACCTCCCGGACCACACAGCTGATCTTCAAAGTATGCTATTTATTAATTTTTTTAAAAGGCTGAAGTACAGGCATGGTCTTATAAACTTAGTTGTATGCTCAACAAACTGAATGATTACACTACAATTCACTTTACAAGAAAGCATGGCTTATGTTATATTTACTTCTGAAAATGTCAGTAGTATTTAATTCTAAAATTTTATCTGGGAGTCGGGCGGTAGCGCAGCGGGATAAGTGCAGGTGGCACAAAGCACAAGGACCGGCATAAGCATCCTGGTTCGAGCCCCCGGCACCCCACCTGCGGGGATGTCGCTTTACCCTTGTCTGCAGATGTCTTTCTCTCCCCGTCTTCCCCTCCTCTCTCCATTTCTCTCTGTTCTATCTAACAATGACGACGTCAATAACAATAATAATAACTACAACAATAATAACTACAAAAAAAGGGCAACAAGAGGGAAAATAATTTTAAAAAAAAGTTTAATAAATAAATAGGGAGTTGGGCTGTAGCGCTGCGGGTTAAGCGCAAGTGGCACAGGAGCAAGGACCAGCATACGGATCTAGGTTTGAGCCCCTAACTCCCCACCTACAGGGGCGTCGCTTCACAGGTGGTGAAGCAGGTCTGCAGGTGTCTTATCTTTTTCTCCCATTCTCTGTCTCCCTTCCTCTCTCCATTTCTCTCTGTCCTATTCAACAACAACAAGAGTAACAAAAGGGAATAAATAAATAAATATTTAAAAATAAATAAAATAAAATTTTATCCATTGACTTGTGTTGTAAAAACTGTTGTTTTACATCACTTCTGTGAAAAAAATGAAATACACGCACTCTATAACAATCCAAAAAATAATTACAATTTACCAGTATATTAGTACTGACCAAAAGTATAATAGCAATGATATCGATACTTTCCCCATATTAACTGATTAGAGTAGTATCTTAACAGAATACTAATTTACAACATTTAGAGTAGAACAAAATATTCCTATTTTTAAGAAATGCCAAAATATTCAAGAACAAAAGGAAACAAAACCCTGTAAAATCCAAATACTCAAAAAAAAATTAAAAGTATAAAATTGACTAGCAAAATATTCTTTGCATATTTAACTCCCTTAAGATAAATGTCATAAAATGTAGTTCCAAAGTAAAGCTAAGTTTTAGAAATCCTTTCAACACAATTACATATAAAATACAAAATGGAAATGCTCATATTAGAAAAATTAAGAGTTAATAAATTACTGGAAGTACAGAATACTGGGATTTAGGGATTATGCACATATTAAATTGTAATAGTAAATAGTAAGACGCAGCTTGTTACTTTAAATTTTTTAATTTTCAAAGCATTATATAGACATACAGGACAACAGCAAAATGTTTCAGTGTCCTCTGTTTCCAGAAGGGAAAAATTCTTACTTCTTAGATTAAGTAGAATAAAGTCAATAGTATGTTCTGTTTCACAGTTACTACAAGAAGAATAAGAGAGCCAAAAATAATATTAGTTAATTATCAAAAATCACCTAATACATCTTGAGGAAGATTCTGAACTATTCAAGTCCAAGAGCTGTCTCATTTTGGAGAAGTTGTACCGGTTCTAAATCATCTATTTACTCTAACTTAAGATTGCTTTTGCATGAAACATTTTGTGAGAGAAATTTAAGTGAAACATTTTATGTAATAAATGCTCTTTCCATAGAGAAAATTTTAATTTATTACAAATACAGATAAACTCAAAATACAGTAGTAAAGAACATTGAATTCAAGTTCATTAGCTATGTTTAATAAACTACATTATTGTAGACCAAAATATTTTAGTCTACAATAATGCAGTCAGATTGAATATGGAGTCAGAGTGAAAATACTAACAACAGATTTCCTAAATTATATTATCTCATATTCAGATTGATAGTGTTTGTTTTTTTAACGTTACAGGATAAACAACAAGCATAAGAAAAACAGTGATTTGTTCTAAACATCATCTATAAAACCTGTATCTTAAGATTATTTGTAGATTATTAAATTTTACAATACAATAAGTATATATAACAAAATATATGCTAGGGATACTAATTTGTTTCTGTTAGTTAAATTGCAGATGTTGCTGATAATCATAGGACATTCATATTCACAGATGCCAAGATCTTCCTTTAAAACACTTTTATTAAAGTCACAATTAACTACAATAATCCTCTGATAGTCATCGGTAATAATTAATGTTTCAGGATCTCATAGATTTTTGTAATTAAAAGTTATATATTGCGTTATTTTATGACCAGAATATAAATAATGTAAATATCTTATCTGTAAAATAAGCAATGACTCCAAATATACATTCTTTAAAAACTATAAACATGTCAGAATGTTGATGCCCACTTGATGCCCACTATTTTCATTCTATTTTACCAAAAGTACTGAAAAAATTTTTTAAATCTCAAATATCCTATTTTTTTCCTTTAGAAACAAACAGATAAAGTATTTACAGAACACCAAAATTTCATATTGTAGGTACTTCCTTAGCACTTTTCATACTTACTCATGACATTTAGGATTTCAATTTCCAGGACCAGTTTGAATTTCCCAGCACATAGGAAAATGCACAATTGCCCAAATTAAAAAAAAAAATCAATAAGCATTTTAAAACTATAACAGTAGGGTACCATTTACATTTTTTCTTACTACACATACAGTTTATACTAAGTCAGACATTTTAATGATGATAATATATATATATCACATGTGAAAATATAAATAATACTAAGGGAGATTGTTAAAATTTTGAGTTTGAGGTTTAAAAATATTTTTAGACATGTGCTACACTGTTTCATAATGCTTAGTATGCAATGTGATTTACTAACATATTTGGTTGTCAAAAAGTCATGACACATTTCTGTATAGAATAAAGTACACCAGGACTTTTCTGACAGACTAATCAATATATGTGACCACAGTATCTTCACACAATCAGACATTATGACAAAACAAATAAATAATAATGTATGAGCAAGAATACCCTACACCATACAAAAAATCAAGGAGACATTTTTACAATAACAACTTCTATCATTTAGTAAAATATTAGTATGTGATTTGTGTATTTTAATTGCCTAAATCTTTTACGCTAATTACTATTTCCTCAATTAAATTTTAATGGTAAGATATTCTTATAATTTAAAAAATATATCTTAGTTATAATGTGGTTTCCAATTTACTTTATTAAATTGTGAGAATTTTGGTTTTACTACAAGAGAATTTATAGGTTAAGGCATTTTTACCTATCTTTGCTCTCTATATTCACTTTTTAAAATAAAATTTTTCTCAAAGTGCCCTATTCTCCTACTTCATAGCACTAGCCCTACTACAATAACTACTTCACTAATGTAACTATTTTAATCCCTACTACAATAACTACATCACTAATATAACTGTTTTTGCTAGAATGAAGCTCAGTGAAGGCAATTTTTATATCTTTCTTGTCTATCTCAGTAACAAAGTACAACTCACAGTGCCTAGCATACACTAGATAATAATGAAAACTCTCCAGTTAAACTTAAATTTTGTCATATTTTTAAATTATATGTCTTAGAGATCTAACAGGTTATGAATGATCACAAAAAATATATTCACACTGTTATAGCCACAGATGCTTTAGTAATATCACCAGATTGTATTTACATTCTAAAATATTCAAAGTACTCTCTTACTAATTAAATGTTGTTTCAGCACTTTGCTCCCCATTCCTTTAATTTTAATTCAAGATTTTAGTCTTTTACTTAATTAGTCATATCTCTCCTACAAAGAAGAACACAATTCATTTCAATTGACTGGTAGGATAAATGGATTCAAAAGTCTCCTTATTGAACTCATTTTCTAGACCACCAATCCTCTTGATGCTATGGACAGGACTGTGTAGCTCCAGTGGCTGCAAATAATTCATTTACCTGTGGTATGACACTTCATTAGCATGTGAAATTAAAAAATAAGAAATGTCAGGCCTTGGGAGATAGTTCAACAGGTAGAGAGAAAGCCTTCCATGCATGAAGCCTTAGATTTGAACTTCCACAGCATCCATGTGACTGCCTGGGGTGACAATTGGGGAGCTTCATGGGTGGAGGAGCGGTTATATTATGTCTTCTTTGTCTGCCTCTCTTTCCTCATCTCCAACTTCTCCCTCTCCATGAAATATAATAATAATAAATATTAATAATAGTAATAAATATTAATAATTAGTAATAATAATGATGACACCAGCCTGGGGACACTGCTCAGCAGTGGTATCATGCATATCTGAAGATCTGGGCTCATTAAATTTTGATGTCACTTTATAAAAATAATAAACAAAAACATATCCCACAACAATAAACTTTAAGTACCTTCCTACTTAGGTAGTTAAATTTGATCAAGAACCAAGCAAATGTTCATTCGGGCCTAAATTAGTCTTTTCTTTCTTAGTGACAAAATCTTAATAAACTTACTGTCCCTTTTCCTCCCAAATACGTAGAATTCACTTTCCTAGCAACTGTTCTATTTCTTTAAGACAGTGTTCCCCACTCTAAACTATAAAGGTTCTGCAAACTATAAAGTCCACACCAAAATAAGAAATGTGAGGTATGTCAAGCACACACATGTTTTTGAAAGCATGAAATGCCATGCTGATGGTCTCATGCTTTCACTGGGTTTCCAAATCCTGACAAACCTGGCTCAGACTGGTGCTGCTTTTTCGGCAATGGTTTGTCATCACTTAGTGTACCATTCGCCTTTTGCTGCTGGTCTTTCCATGTAACTTCTAGTACAAATAAAAAAAATAAAAATCAAAGCTTATCAGATACATTAAATAATATGGACAATAAGAAACAAAATACTTTAGGGATAAAATATATTCTTTTAGAATTTTCCTCTGCAGTGTCCCAATAAAAATTTAGTACTATCTAGTTCATTGTTAAATGCAGAAATGTAACATTATTTTAATCTTTTTATAGATTTCAAAGCCCAAGGCACAAGAACTTACTTTCAAGAAATTCTACAAACTAAAGTGAATAGAGTCAAGTTATGAAGAAATTATTATAAAAATTCTTATATAAGTAAGTGCTTTTAAAACAATGTTTTAATGAGGTGAAAAGAATGCTTGCATGAAATTGAAATGCAGAGTTTTTCAAACATTAAAAGAGAAAATCCATAACATTTTAATTCATACATGGTTTAAAATATAAGATAAAATATCTTAATACCAAACTCAATATTTTGATTAAAGGACAGAAAAATATTTATGAGCAATGGGATATTATTTAAATAAAAATTATAACAATTAATATAAGTGAATCTGAGTTACCTGACTTAAACTAAGGTTGTTTAGCACTATTTGTAATGTTCATACACTCAACATATATAGCCAACACCTATATAACCCAGGTATGTTTAAGCACTGAAGATACAGGAATAAGTCTTTATTTTAAAAAACTACGTTATACTAAAATTTATATTCTAGTGTGAAAAAAATATCTGTGACTTAGATGTTGACAAGTTTAAGACAAATCTGAAGTACCTAATTAAAAAAATGAGATATACAAGTATTGATGAAAACTCAAACAGTATAGCCATAGAAATCTTCACAAGGCAGGTTTAGAGTAGTAAAAGAAATTAGACGTTAAGCATCTGGTTATCTCAGGAGAGGGCATTATAGGCAGAATATCTCATGTAAATATCTAGAAATGGAACCTTGCTCAACCATACTCTAAAAGTTATCAGAAATGATTAAATCATCTTTGCATCATTCTGGATGGAACTTGAGAAGTGTTAAGTGAGGTTATCCAGGAGGAGAAGGATAACTACTAGATGATCTCATTTATAGGTAGAACTTGGTAAAGAAGGAAAGAAAGGCAAAACACTAAGTGAATTTTGGATTAGACTGGTGTGTTGCAGCAAAGCTAAGGGCCAGTGGTGGTGGGTATTGGGGATCCAATGCACTATACTGGAGGAGGACCAAAGCTGTTGGTGAGAGTGATACGCACAAGGTATCACAGAAAGATGATAGACTGTACTGATGTGACAACAATTAACTTCCAAACCATTATTCCTCTAACAAAATAAAGCTTAGGCGTCTCTGAGGTTGGAACAGAATGAATAAAAGGTTCAAGTATAGAAGATGAGGTTAAAGATGTAATGAACTGGGATCAGTTACAGCCTTGAAGGTTATGGATCAGAAGATTCAATGGTTCTATGTAATTTGGCTCTCATGGTTGTGTTCATGAATTTAAGTGTGTATATAACTTTATTTTTTTTAATTTTTAAAAAATATTTATTTATTTTCCTTTTTGTTGCCTTTGTTGTTGTTGTAGTTATTGTTGTTGTTATTGATATTGTTGTTAGATAGGACAGAGAGAAATGGAGGAGGGGAAGACAGAGGGGGAGAGAAAGATAGACACCTGCAGACCTGCTTCACTAGTAAAAAGAAAAATCTTAACCTTTTCTGATAAATTCTAAGATGCTATTTAAACTCCCCTTGGTTAAGCCCAAGAAGTACCTGTACCTTAGTCAAAATAAATCTGTAGGAAGCCGGGCGGTAGCACAGTGAGTTAAGCGCACATGGCACCAAGCACAAAGACAGATGAAAGGATCCTGGTTTGAGTGCTAGCTCCCCACCTGCAGGGGTGTTGCTTCACAGGCTGTGAAGCAGGTCTGCAGGTGTCTATCTTTCTCTCCCCCCTCTGTCTTCCCTCCTCTCTTGGTTTCTATCTGTCCTATTTAACAACAGCAATGGCAACAATAACAAGGGCAACAAAATGGAGAAAATAGCCTCCAGGAGCAGTGGATTTGCAGTGCAGGCGCTAAACCCCAGGGGCAACCCTGGAGGCAAAATAATAATAATAAATAATCTGTAAAATCTCAAAAAAAGCAGAAGACTAGTTTTCCCATATTGGGGAAAATAAATTCACCAATAATAAAGCTTGTCTAAATCTGAATGAACTGGAGTTTTGGTTATCTAAGAGTAAGTGACATGAGGGAGTCAGGGGGTAGCGCAGCAGGTTGAGTGCATGTGGTGGCTTAAGGATCCCAGTTGGAGCCCCGCTTTACAGGCGGTGAAACAGGTCTGCAGGTGTCTATCTTTCTCCCCGCCTCCCCGTCTTCCTCTCCTTTCTCCATTTTTCTCTGTTCTATCTAACAACAACCACAGTAATAACTACAACACCAATAAAAAAGGGAAAATAAATAAGTGATATGAGTCGCTTCATTATTAGTTCTATTATTATGAAGTTATTCAGAAAAATCAGATTTTCTAAAATTCTACATATCTGTCACTTAAAAAATGTTTCTGCTTTCTGATTACTCACATGATAAACACTATGATATTCAAAAAAGAAAAAAAGAAAGAAAAAAAGGTGCTAATTTTGACATAAAACTGAGTATGTAAAATTTGGGCAGAGGGTAGATAACATAATGGCTATGCAAACAGACTCTCTTGTCTGAGACTCTGAAGTCCCAGATTCAATCTCCCACACCACCAGAAAAAGTTCGGCCAGAGCCGAACTTTGGAAAAATAAATAAATAAATAAATAAATAAATAAATAAATAAATAAATAAAATTCGAAATAGAATGTGATTTGTTTGTTGTTTTGTAGATTCAGGGCTTTGTACATGTGTGATTCCACTACTCTGAACCTTTTTTCCCTTCCAGATAGAGAGACAAAGTGAGAAGCGCCACAGCACTGACGCCTCCTCTACTCCCTTAACACCTGCCAAGTACCAATGCACCTGTTCTACCCAGTGAGCCATCTCTTCAACCTCAATGGCTGTAATTAGAAAATAGTTCAGCTGGTAAAAGTGTATCAACAAGTACTGGTGGAAAATATCTTTATGCCAGTTTCAAAGTCTTATAATCACACATATATAAGTCTAGTCAACATAGTAATGAGAGAAAAACAAGATCAAGACCTTCAAAGATACATAAAAGTAGCAGGTAATTGGGGCCTAGTGGTGGCACACCCAGCTGAGCGCACACATTATCATGTGCAAGGACCCGGGTTCAACACCCCTATCTATAGCCCCTGTCCCTACCTGCAGGGAGAAAGCTTCCCAATTGGTGAAACAGTGATGCAGGTGTCTCTCTCCCTCCCTATCTCCTCCTCCCCATTTGATTCATCTGTTTCTATCAAATAAATGAATTTAAACTTTAAAAAAACTTTTAAAAATAAAATAATAAAAAATAAATAAAAGTAACAGATAAGTTTCTGGACTGACAAAGGAATATGGGTTTTTAGGAACATTTATGCCACTGAGTATCTAACTTTTATGCAAGTTTCATAAACTCTCTTAAATCTAATTTGTTAATCTGAAGGTATTAAGCTGCTCTTAAGAATTTTAAAGGTCATTTTCACCTAGCACATTATGATTGGGCCCTCCTCAATCGCTATCGAACAGGCCATGGCCGATGTGCCGCTATGTTCCATCGCTGGGGAGCCAGAGACAACCCGAACTGCCCCTGCGGCTACAGACAGACTATGACCCACATGGTCAACGACTGCCACCTCTCCAGATTCAAAGGAGGTCTCAAAACTTTACATCAGGCTCAACCTGACGCTGTTGACTGGCTACGGAAGAAGGGCAAACGCTAGAAGAAGAAGCATTGAATTGTATAAGTACTCTTGCTTCTCATGATTTGAGAATGACTCAAATAGTTCAATTTGAGAGTGACTCAGATATTTTGTGGAAGAGTATGCCAGAATAAAATTGATACACTGAAGTTTAGAACACTTTCCAAGAGTTCTAAATGTTACTGCTATGCTGAAACCCAGGTGTCCACTTTAAAACAGAACTAAAATCACTAAAAGAACAGAATTAACTAAGGACTCAACATATTTGTCACTCAAAAAATTGCTAAAAGCTATTCAGTTAATACCCATTTTGAATTTAAAAGTAAACTAGTTTTATTTTTCTTATATATACAGTCTTTTTTTAAATTAATGATTCAATATTGATTTACAAAACTACATGTCAACAGGGATATAATTCCACACTGTTCCCATCACCAGAGTTCTGAATCCCAAGTCTCTCCATTGCAAACCACCATGGTTCTCTCAAGGTTGCAGATATGGGTTACCTGTCATCTCTACAACTATCTGTCTACATTTGTACATATTTGCCCCCTTTTTCTTTCTGCTCCAGTTCTCTCTTCCCCTCCAAGTCACCCTATTACTACATACAAATCTCTCTCCTTTTTGTCCTGAAACATTCTTTTCTAAATAAATAATTCTAAATAAATCTAATTAGCCAGTTGAGGCTTTTAAAATAATTCTAAATAAATTCTAAAATTCTAAATAAAATTCTAAATAAATAATTCTAATTCTAAATAAATTTAATTAGCCAATTGAGGCTTTGAAAATACAGAGGATAAACAGATAAATGATGAGAAAAAGGTAAAATAAGGAACAGCTGATTCCAAGAAGAAAAGTAAAACTTTGGAAAAGGAATTAGTAATGAATGTACATTTTTTAACACTATGATGTGTGTGTACTTAGCCAGGTGTGCCATCTCCTGGCAAAGCCTGTCTATTTTCTAGTACTACATATGATACAGAATTCTTATAAAAGAAAGTGCCCACTACAAAGACTGTCAAAATTACCTTCATATATTTTTGTCACCTGTTATTTTCTTCCTATCTCCTTCCTCTTTTTCCCCACATTCCTTTCTCTCTTCCTACTTTCTTTTTTTGTACACAGTCATCCACATTTGAAATAATGTAAACAACTACAACATGGAGGTTCAAAAAAAGCAAAAATATTTTCCTTTCATTATATTACATGCTTAAGTATATAACTTTTGAACAAGCAGTATAAAGGTCTGGTCTATAATCATGACACTTGAGTGAGTCATTAGGAGGCGGTGAATAGATTAATGGCTAATAATACTTGCGAACAATAGCAATAACAATAAATTGGGAATAAAAGTACTAGAGACTTTATCAAACATGTCTTTAAAAATTTTTAGTTTCTGCCAAAAATTTCAAAGAGATACTTTAATTTACATAAGAAGAGAGTGAGATTCAGGTAAGTTAAACATCTTGTCAGAGATAAAGGCTTAGAAATAGAATTGAACTGAAGTTATCCAAATATTGATTTTCTTATTTTAAATTTTTTTATTTATAAAAAGGAAACATTGACAAAACCATAGGATAAGAGGGGTACAACTCCACGCAATTCCCACCATCAGAACTCTGTATCCCATCCCCTCCTTGGTAGCTTTCCTATTCATATCCCTCTGGGAGTATGGACCCAAGGTCATTATGGAGTGCAGAAGGTGGAAGGTCTGGCTTCTGTAATTGCTTCCCCACTGAACATGGCCCTTGGCAAGTAGATCCATACTCCCAGCCTGTCTCTCTCTCTTTCCTTAGTGGTGTGGGGCTCTGGGGAAGCAGGGCTTCAGGACACATTGGTGGGGCTGTCTGTCCAAGGAAGCCTGGTTGGCATCATGGAAACAAATATTGACTTTCAAAGGAGTTACAATACACATTGCAAAACAGTCTAAACAGTTCTTTCCCTTGAAAACAGAATCTAAACTGCTTCATGTTGGTTTTTACCTGTGGATTAAAAGGTACAAATACGTATGAGCACATTATGTAATAATCTACGTTGCAATCCAATCAGAGCCTGCTCCCCCCACCATCCCTAATATTATTTATTTTCTCTTGTTTTTTTTTCTACCTCGCCTCTCCTCTCCTCTCTTCTCTGTTCTGTCAAGCCAAGTGCAATTTCACCAATCCCAGATCAACTTTGTCATTTAGACAGAAATACAGGGCGAGAGAAGAGGAACCACAGTATTGGTACTTCCTATGAAGAGCTGTATGTGACAATGTCTTGCCACAGTCAATATATAATGTATAAATATTATTTACACACACACACACACACACACACACACATGCACACTACAGTGCTTTAGAAAGACTAAAAGCCCTATATTATTTTTAAATTAAGTTCTTAGAGGATAGTATAAGAAATACTTTGGATTGAAAAATCTACCCTCTCATAATGTACCTCCTTTATTAAAAGATACTTCAATGTGTATTACAGACATTTCTTGTAAGTGACAAGTTATAGAATAATTTTAACAGCTATGACATTATCATTATATTATTATGTGTGTGTGCGAGAGAGAGAGATAGAGGGGGGGAGAAGGAGAGAGAGAATAAGAGCAAGAGAGAGAGAGAGAGAGAGAGAGAGAGTCTTCAAAGCAGGCAATATAGCTTATTCACTGCTGTATCCTCATGCAGCATAGTCAACATACTGAAAATAACAGATGTTGATTAAATCAAACTTAACTGTTAGCTAATGACAAAATAAAAAAGCTAAAACGCACACGAGGAAAACATCTACCTAAAGAACTATGGAAATGCACAAGAGTACAGATAGAAATGTGTTATTCAGTGACTTGGGCAGTAGTGCAGCGGGTTAAGCCCACATAGCGGGAAGGATCCTAGTTTGAGACCCCCGAGGTTTGAGCCCCCAGCTCCCCACCTTAAGGGGAGTCACTTTACAGGCAGTGAAGCAGGTCTATAGGTGTCTATCTTTCTCTCCCCCTCTGTCTCCCCTCCTCTCTCTGTCCTATCCAATGACAGCAACAACAACAATAATAATAACCACAACAACTCTTTTTAAAAAAAGTGTTATTCTATGGGCTGACATTAACTGCCCTCTAGAATACTTTTCTTTTCCAGGAAAGGAAAGCAGCTTTATTGACAATTTGTAGGTCTCTTCCAAATCTGAAAATGTTGATTCTAAATATTAAGTCACAGAATACCAGAAACTATCTTGGTAAAGAACAGACAGATTGCTAGAAGTCATCTTTTTTCCATTATTGTTGTTGGCTGCTGCTGCTGTTATTAGATAAGACAAAGAAATTGAGAGAGGAAGAGAAGACAGAGAGAGGAAAGAAAGATAGACATTTGAGACCTGCTTTACTGCTTATGAAGTGACCCCACTAAGGTGGGAGCCATGGGGCTCGAACTGGGATACATGTGCTGGTCCTTACTACTTCCTACTTTGGGGTTCCCAAAGTCCTATTTTTGACAGAATTCTGTTGTGGTGGGTTTAGAATTAGACCAGTAATAATTTAGAAAAATTAAGTCTAAGTATGAAAGCCAGTTATCTTTTTAACTTGACTTATTAATGCAATTATTAACTACTATGTATAGAAAATGAAAATTCACCCTCACACCTATGGACATCTAATTTTTTATAAGAGAGCCCAAAACTAGTAAATGGCAAAAGACGATCTCCTCTATAAATGGTGCTAGGAAAATTGGATTGAGACATGCAGAAGAATGATATTGAACCACTCTATCTCACCAGAAACAAAAGTCAACTCAAACTGGATCAAGGACCTGGATGTTAGACCAGAAACTATCAAATACTAAGAGGAAAATATTGGTGAAACTCTTTCTCATCTAAATCTCAAGGGAGTCTTTGATGATACAGACCCAGTCACAAGGAATACTGAAACAAAAATAAACCAATGGGTCTACATCAAATTGAAAAGCTTCTGCACAGCAAAAGAACCCATCACCCAAACAAAGAGATTCCTCACAGAATGGAAGATCTCTACATGCCATACATCAGATAAGAGGCTAATAACCAAAATATATAAAGAGCTCACCAAGCTTAGGAGCAAAAAAGTAAATGACCCAACTGAAAAGTGGGGAAAGGATATAAACAGAATATTCACTACAGAAGAGATACAGAAGGCCAACAGACATGAAAAATTGCTCGAAGTCACTGATTATCAGAGAAATTCAAATAAAGACAACAGTGAGATACCACCTCACTCCCATGAGAATGCCACACATAAGAACTGACAGTAGTAACAAATGCTGGAGAGGCTGTAGGGGCAAAGGATCCCTCCTGCATTGCTGATGGGAATGTAAATTGGTCCAACCCTGAGAAGAGCAGTCTGGTGAACTCTCAGAAGGCTAGAAATGGTCCTTCCATATGGCCCAGTAATTCTTCTCCTAGGGACAGATATATCCTAAGGAGTCAAACATACCCTTCCACAAGATATGTACACCTATGTTCATAGCATTACAATTCATAATAGCCAAAATCTGGAAACAACCCAGATGTCCAACAACAGAAACTGAAAATTCACAAATATTAATCTGTATCTAGTAATTTTAAATGAATATTTTAAAAAATATTTTACTTATTTACTATTTATTGGATAGAGACAGAGAGAAATTGATAGGAAAAAAGAGAGAGGAAAAGAAACACCTGCAGCACTGCTTCACTGCTTGTGAACTTTGCATCTACAAGACCAGGGCTTGAACCGGAGTCTTTGAATGTTATTACAAGTATGCTCAACGAGATGCTCCACCACCTGGCCCCTTAATAATTCTTTTCTTTTTTCTTTAAGATTTTATTTATTTATGAGAAAGACAGGAGAGAGAAAGAGCCAGACATCACTCTGGAACCTGTGCTCCAGGGAATCGAACTCAAGACCTCATGATTGAGAGTCCAAAGATTTACCACTGTGCCACCTCCCGGACCACGTTATTTTCTTATCTTAAAATCCTGCTATAAGAATTGGGAGATAGCATAATAGTTGTGCTCCAGTGTTCTATGCCTGAGTACCAAGAGGTTCCTGATTTAGTTTCAAGTCCCAACATGTGCCAGAGCTGAGCAGCATTCAAATATTTCTCTCATTAAAATAAACCTTTAAAATAAATGAAATTCTATTTTAAAATATTCTTAAGTAGTCTAATTTTAAAATGATTTCTGGGTTGAAGATTATCTGTTGTGGGATTTTACAATATATTCCAAAATATCCATACCTATTTTCTTCAGAATGTAACTCTTTAACAAGATTAACAATGGCAAACTTCTTCTTTTAATACCACGTATCTCAGTAGAGTCATGACTGTACCAAAACTAAGTATTTTAAAGAAAAGTTTTATATTTTGAAATATATTTTTAAAGAATATATGTTTTAAGTATTGGATAACTAAAGGACTAATACTTGTAATTTTGCTCATTTAGTTTAGGAAAACAAATTTACACACATCACAAGTGTAAAGATAAAGCATCTAATATATACAAAGGAACCGTTAACTTCTATTAGACTTGCCTTTTTTCCCATTATTCATTGAGTTCGATGTGTCTCCCTCATTGTCTTTACAACATTGAAAATAGACAACAGTAATTAGTAATTATGATCATTAACAACCCAAATAAAAACCATGTACTCCACAAGAGATCACATCAAACACCAGGGAAACAAATCCATGCACTAAATACAACACCTCATACCAGTAATGATTACACCAGTAAATTATATCCTTCCTATTTATAAAAAAATAATAGTAATAAAAATTAAAATTAAAAATAGTCAACTTAGGGGGCCATGTGGTGGCACACTGGGTTAAGTGCATATAGTACGAAATGTAAGGAGCAGCACAAGGATCCCAGTTTGAGCCCCTGGCTCCCAACCTGCAGGGGCTCGCTTCACAAGTAGTGAAGCAGGCCTGCAGGTGTCTTTCTCTCTCCCGCTCTATCTTCTCCTCCCCTCTCCATTTCTCTCTGTCCTAAACAAAGAAAACAAAAAATTAAAAAAAAAAAAAAAAAAGGATTCATAGTTCAGGCACTGAGCCCCAGCAATAACCCTGGAGGCAAAATATAAATAAATAAATAAATAAGAATATTCTCTCTATATATATGTAAGGTTATAGTCATGCTTTTAAGCTACTTTAAGAATTGATGAATTCACCAATTAAGTTAATTTTGAGAATACTTGCTACATAACAAACCGATTCAACTAGTGGGCTTTATCTTAATTAAGACAAAGACAAATAAAAGTAATGTTAACTACTGTTGAAGTCTCCAAAGTATTGATATCTTAAAAATAATGTTACCATGAAAGTCAATTTATGAATAATGTAAAAGTCTTTCAGTATTTTTTTTTAAGTCTTTCAGTATTTTTATAGACTACCGTGAGACTTATAAGAGAGGGCAAACTGGTACCCATTAACTGCATAGCTAAATTCTCACATACAGTATTCCATAAAAACAGGATTCTTAAAGCATATCAAGAAAATGGAAGATGTACGGCATTCTAGTATTTAAAATACTAGATATTCATCAGTCAATACATTCATATAAATATGCATTTAAACTTGCCTTTGCTCTCATTATCAGAAGTATTTTGATTTTTCTCATCTATATGATATCAGAAATATAGTAGTAAGTAGACACTTAGCACCTAGATTAAAAGGTCCTTTTTCTTAAACTACAAACACCACTCAGAAAAAGAATTCATGAAAATACAAACCATGAATGTTATGTAACACATGACTGTTACCTTCACAGGGATAGAGGAAGAACAAGAGGCATATATATATTCTACTTCCTATGAATAATTTAAAAGATGGTCATTTCAACACTTGATAAAATTATATCTAAAATTTTTCTGCAATGTTCAAAGAAGGTAAAATCTAAAACACTGAAGACCAGTTAATACTAGGATTCAATTCTGAGTTTCATCTGAGACAGTGAAAAATTTATGAGAGAAGTATATAAATATGTTTGCTGACAACTACATCACATTTAAAATTCACCAATTCTTTGCAAAATACTCTCACAAAAAAAAATCTCAAAAATGTTATGTAAGGGCTAGAGGAATAGTTCTCTGGATTAGACATAGACAGCTTCTGTCCAGGCATGTAGACCAAGTTTGAGTACCAGCATCATATGGGGTTACCATAACATTAGCTCTAGTTCTGTGCTGTCTCTTTACTAAGTGAAAAAGCATCTCAGGAGTGGTGAAATCACACACATGTAAGACCCTGACTCTTCCATATATGCACAAAGATGACAGGGCCTTAAAAACACTACAATGAAGGGTTTCCATAACATTTAGGAAATTTCTTTGAAGATAGATTATGATTGTAGATAAATATCAAAACAACACTGATCTGGAGAAAGCTAAAACTAGTTTTATTTTATGAAAAAAGTAATGCGAAGTGAAAGTCAAGTTTTAGTGGAATTTAAATTGTTTATATTATTTCTAATTTGCTTTCATCAAAATTAAGTTTCTTTTGAAAAATTTTATTATTTATTTTCCCTTTTGTTGCCCTTGTTGTTTTAATTAATTTTCTTTTTAAAAGCATCAAGAACTTGGAGAGAGGCTAGGACTTAATTTAGTGTTATTTTTTTTTTTGGCCTCTTGTCACTGAGGTTCTGTGCTAGCACTAAGAGTTTAAGGCTCCTGGTGGCCATAGTTTTACTCCCTCCAGCCACTCATTTTATTAGATAGGATAGAGAGAAATTGAGAGAGGAGGTGAAAACAGAAAGGGAGAAAGAAATACAGACACATGAAGACCTGCTTCACAGCTTGTCAAGCGTCCCCAGTGCAAGGTGGGAGCCAGAGGCTTGAACCCAGACACTTACACAGGTACTTGCTCACAGTACTATGTGCACTTAACCCAGTGCAACATCACACAGCCCCCTGAAAGCTTTTTTTAAAGAGGCACTTGGTAAAGATTTTGAAATAATAGATAACCTAAATGTAAAGCAGGAATAAATGATAGGTATAAATTTTGCATAGAGGCATTATCTATAATTCAAATTAAACATTAGAACATTGCTCAAATGGATAAATTAATCCTGATAAACTATGCAGATTATCATCTCAACATTAATATAATTAAGTGAATAACTTATTTTAAAAATGAGTACTGGAAAAGTCTGTTTTACTGTACATTTGTAACTTTGGAACTTACAATATTATATGAAAATTAAAAGTCATAGTTGGGAAACATTATATATTTATTTGACACACAGACAGACCTGCCTTGACCTCTTCACCCTGCTTTTCTCCCCCCTGCTCTTCCACATGCCCAATTTCTTCATTAACTTCAAAAAAAGTCAAGAGGAGATACGAATAACTGTTACTCTTTCATAAAGTAAAGCAAAAAGTAATGTTATTCATAATACAATGAATGACTAGAAGATGGAGTATATTTTAATACAATTCAGATGTTCTGAAAGCAAGTAAATATAGTCCTAACACTTAAAATATTCATAATATGTGACTATGAGATAAAGTAAGCACAACATACTGTCTATTAACAAATTCTTAGAAAGATAATATGTAACATGAGATAGAACATGAGTACAATACATTTTTGACTACTAAAACAAATGGTATAAGCGTTCTTTTGATTTTACCAAATAAGGAGAAAAGTGAGAAAAATAGTAATAACGACTTAGTATCTTTGTTGACACTACTCTTATTATATTTTTCTCTAGTTCTCAAAGAGATGATTAAACTCAACACAATTGTCAAGACCAGTGTCTATAAGACTTATTTATTCACTTACTACTAGGATTGTTACAGACAAAGACATAGAGGCAGACAGAGAGTGAAAGAGACTAAAGCACTGAAGCTTCCTTCAACGAGGTGGGAGAGGGGCTCAACACTGCACTGTGCACATGGTCAAACAGCACGCTATCCAAGTGAGCTACTTTGCCAGTCCACGATGTTAAAATTAAAATAACCCATAGGTTAAATTCAGCAATAACAAAATTTAAACCAACAAACCAACAAAAACTGAATTAATTTAGAACTTAGGTCATGTTTTAGGATTAGAAGATAAACATGGCAATATGTTGATTAAAAATAAAGCTCATCATTTACAACTTTTGACAATATCTTAAGATAGTTAGATTTAGACCATCAATTGTTAGTCTATTTTAAGTTAATAAATATACCTTCTGTTAGAATGTAAATCCTTTTTTAAAAGATATACTGTCTTTAGACTAAAAGAACATTAGAAATATACAGTGGTTGATCTTATCAACATTATGAACACTCTAAAAATCATGTTAAGAATAACAAAACAAGTTAAAAAATACAAAAATACTACTGTATTTAAGATAGGACAGAATGAATTTTGAGTTCCCCTCTCTTAATTTATAAAAACAGAAAAATGAGGGACCAGGATATGGCACACCTGGTTAAGTGCACACGTTACAATGTGCAAGGATTGGAGTTCTAGTTCCTGGTCCCCATCTGAAAGGGGAAAACTTCATGAGTAGTGAAGTAAGGCTGCAGGTGTCTACTTCTCTCCCTCTCTATCTTCCCCTTCCCTCTCAATTTCTCTGTCTCTCTATGTAATAGTAAATAAAGAAATGAAAAATATTTTAAAAATAAATAAAATGTGGCCTGGGAAGTGGCACAAGGATTTAAATGCTGGACTTATAAGCATTAAGTCCAAGTTTGATGTGGGGATATGAAAGGAAAATAGCTCCTTAAAATAAATTCTATAGGGCATAAAATAGACAATAAGTAGAATGTCTGTTGACTAGTCAATTACAAATTTCCAATGATCAAAGTTATTTTCTGGCATAGTTATTACAAAGACAGGAGCCACTTACATCTCAATAGAATTGAGCAAATGAAATGTGCTTGTCCTAGTAACTGTGTGATATTCTACATCATAAAATAAATATTTTCATTTGATTCAAAATGTAGTGTTTAATAATATAACTATACATATTTGACTCTGATATGCTGTAAGCAGTTTAACTAGAACATGAAAAATAATGCAGGAAACAATAGCCTCAATATAAGGTAACAGAGTTAAATTTTAAAAACTTGTGACATAAACTATGTTTCTGAGTTAACATGCCAACACATGATATCAGAACTCTATGTTTAAAAACTTTTAGAGACAGAATAAGTCTATGCATGCTCCAGAACTTTCTATATGGAAAGAACTTTTAATGTCTTATACTCTCATTCTTCTGCAACTGACAACTACAGAAATGCTGCTAAGATGTTTACCAAGGTGCCTCAGAGATCATTAGCTCCAATACCACTGAGTTGGCTAAGACCATGAACCATACAAAAATAAACACAAAAGCCAGAAAAATCTCAAAATTTAAGTGGATAATCATTCAACCACAACTACCAAGAACACAACTTATTCCAAACAAGTTGTTTGGAACTCAAATGCAGTGCACTTAAAAGTTTGACAAAAGTAGGCTATAAAAATATAAATTTTAATGTAAATTATAAAAAGAGAAGATTATTCTAGTGTTATGGTATATGCCATTTGGAATAACTGCAATTTTTAAATAAATATTTCATGCATTCATTCAATAAATACTTATTCAGGGCCTACATGATCACAAGCATTATCCTTTGAGCTGGAAATGAAGCAGTGCATAACTGTAGACAACTCATAAAGTTAAAAAGTCAATTCTCAAGTTTATAATCAGCAAATGAATTTTAACTAGTAATCATGTGGTGTTCCATGTATCACAAAACAAATAATTTCTCTCGATTCATTATGATGTGTTTAGTAGTAATATATCTACATAGATTTAACTCTGATAAAATGTAAGCAGTTTTGCTACAATGCAGGAAACACTGACCAACTTTCTTTTCTTAAAAGTTGAATTTTATTATTAAAATCATCATAAATATAAAGTGAAATATATGATGATCAGTATAACGGGACTATGTGTACACCCTCAATGACATAAACACAGACTGCAATTGATATCTTTGGTTAAAGTCTTGCACAAAGCATAGACTTCTGCTTAAGAGGTAAGTTTCCTTAAAAGTGAAAATTTGACTTTGTCATTTAAAACAAGTTAAATTCTTCGCATTTGTTTGTGGCTGAATTAAAGAAATTTAACTCTCTTATATAATTTCCAAGTAAAAGAACAGTTGAATGCCAGAAATCGTAAAGTAAGTAAATAAGTATATAAATACATAACTCTCTAACATAGAAAAGTCTATACAACCAAGGTACGTCAATTGCAGTTGGGTTTATTTTTGCTTCCAAAACTGTCAGCACAAAACAAACCCTCCTTTATGTACAGACCTTCATAAGGTTCTATCTCCTTGACTCCATTGTCTAGGGAAAACAAAATAAAAAAACAAAACAAAAAAAGGGAACCAAAGCACAGGGGTTAAAAAAACAACAGAAATTTCCAAAGGCACAGAAATATTATCTATTTTTAAAAAGAAAAGTTAAATGATAATTTGAATATGGACTTTTTTGGCATCTCTCTACCAAATAAAGGGACCGTTTAAAAAATGATGTTACAAATCATCATATGCTATTGTCCATGCTTTATCTAAGAATTTATAGGTATTTGGGGGGAATATGTCCATGTCTGTGTAAACAAGTAGTGCTTTTTATGCAAAAAAATTCAAAGTATTAAAGTATCAGTACAACATGCATCTTTCTTTGGATATTCATGATTACCTTTTTCTGGTACTCCAGTTTTGAGAAGGATCACCATAGTTGTGCATCAGCTAACCAGTCCTTTGCAGTGTGTGAAAATTGATTTGGCTAGTTACTAATAAACTTTATGTAACTATCAATAATTACATAAATTTAGTTGAAATACAAAAATATTTCATCCAACTGCTTATTTTGGAGCATTAAGTTGACTTTTAAAAAATGCATTTACTAAAACATGAGGACATGTGCAAAGGCAGGTTAGTTTAACCTGCGAATAGTACACATCTTAAATGAAAAGTATAAAATACTTTTAAATATATTTATACAGGTATATAAATGCAACTAAGGAATTCAGTTAACAACAGGTAGTAAAAAAATTAGATTCACCTTAGCTCCATGTGCATTTCCTACATGACATAATTAGAAATAAAACTTACTTCTCTCCAATGTTCCCTTTGGTGGAAGTTGTGGGAGTTGCCGGCCCCTTCGTCCTGCCACTGGAGTACTTGATGGGCTTGTTTGGACAGAGCCAGTACGAGGATGAGACCTATAATATACACCACCATTAATATACATTTTTCAATAGAATGAGTTAAATACTTTTTGTACATTTGTTTCATAGGATAGCTGTATAAGTACAAATCAAAAAGAGGCTTAGCTGCTGATTAAAACATTAGGAAACTAGGACAAATGTGAATATTTGAATGATTAGCTAAGTAGCAAACAATGTTTATATTTTGTGTAATATGCATACACACAGATACATGCACACAAAATCCTAAGTAAAATTCATGGAATCATTATGCAAATTAGGATTATAGTCATTTAAAAAGCAGTAAGTTTGGACTCAAAAAAGTAAAATGCAGTGCTTTACATTTCTTTCTACCAGCTTTCAAACTCTTAATGCTAATCTTGCTCCCTTGATCCAAAGAGATTTTTACTCAGGTTTATTTTAGATATCCTTTTATTTAAAAATGTCTTGAGGAACTATAGCATAAAACCCTGAAAAATTCAAAGTTCAGCAATAGGAACTCTTGGCTAGTAAATGATATTGATCTTGATAGAAAGAAACTAAATGTCTAGCTTTATTTTGTGCTATTATGATGATTATTCCAAAAGTGATGTTTAATGGACACAGACAATTTCTCATTCTGTCGGAGAAGAACATGATAGTTATGAGGTGCATTATGGTGGGGATTGACCCAGATCTCCTGATAAATGAGAAATCACAAAACAAATGCAGTCAGGACAGTTAAACAAATTACAATGGTAGCCACACACTATTATATCTACTGAATATAAATAGTGTGCTTACACTGAAAGGTTAGTATAGATTATAATTAGTGATCAGTCAAGGATGATTAGAAGAGAGACCATTAGCTGCTGGGAAAATAAAATGGTGTGTCAGTGGGGCAAGAGGGGAGTTAGTCTGATTGATTTATCTTTCACCTCGATAAGGCAGGTGAAGGAGGGGCAGATCTTCCAGTCATTAATGAAGGCATCGACCTCATGAGGTTTGTGTCAGGACGTTCAGTGGATCTGGAGCGGGTGGTGGTCCGCTCTAGGAGAGGCCGCTGTTCTGTTGATCTGGATCTGTGATATGGCTGTCTATCTGCTGCTTCACAATCCCTGAAATGTTAGTTAAAAAGCAGCTCAGTTGATCTTTAGTTCCCTTCTGCTATTTGCTTATGATGCATCACACTGATTTCAAAATAGGTAATGTCTTAAAATTATTGAGTATGTAACTTTTTTTTCTTTTCCCAACATATTCTGAGCAACTTCTCACTAAACTTTTAAAATATTTCTAAGTAACCCCATCTGCCTTTCATAGCATTTCCCAGTGCATAGAGTAACTGATTCTCAGATACAGTAAAGCCAAAGTGTCTGCTTTTCAAAACAAATTCTCCAAATGGTCCATGTGAATGAAATATGTGGCATATTATATTTTAAAAGAATTCATGAACATGCCTGGACATTCCTAAAAGAGTGATGGAAACCATATTAGTTGTTACTAATTCTAAAGTCCTTAAAGCTGTTCATTAGCAAATCAAATAATACGTAAAAAGACCAACAGTCATAAAATACTGATACAACTTAATTCTCAAACAGAAGAAACAAAGTGTTAGAAGGAAACAGTGCAATACTGAAGTCCAAAGCCATATTTAAGCATAGTCCACAAAAAAAATCTCTGCATGCAAGAATTGTTAATTGGTCAGTCTATGCAATCTACCCTACATGATAGTGATGCCACCAAATACTACTCAGAATGGATAGTCATTGATTGAAATGACTATAATTCTCAAACAATATGATCTCTCTGAACACAAGTAAAGTCAATGTCAAAACTCAATCTTTACTGAAAACATAATTAGATATAAGTAACCTATCATTACTGGGTTTTGTATCTCTGGAGTCCAGCATAATGCATTCACACCTAACATATAAGCAACATTATTTTAATACAAGCACCACAATTTATAAGACAATACTGATATCACTGGAAATGAATCTAGATCCGAAAAGTAATGAAAACTCCAAACCAAACTACCCCTCAATATCTAACTGCAACCACAGCAAAGGAAATATGCATATGTTGTAAAAAAAAAATGGGCAAGCATTAGTCTCAAGAAAAATGACCTTCACCTAATTAGTAAATACTTCAGACTCCTTTTTGATAATGAAACAAACAGGCAAATAAAGAAACATTAAAAAGAAAGGAATATAAACTCTCAAATGTAATTAATTTTATGGCAACAATGTGGACCAGCAGACATAAGACTTGGAATAAATACTGGGCTTACTCTACCCAAGGCTTAACAAATGTAAGTAAAATAATACTTATTTATTTATTGAATAAATACAGAAAGAAATCAAGACGGATAGGGAAGATACCAAGGAAGAGAGACAGAGAGACATCTGCGGCCCTTCTTCATCACTTGTGAAGCTTTTCCCCCTGCAGGTGAGGACTGAGAGCTTGAACCTGGGTCCTTGCACATTGTAACATGTGTGCTAAACCAGGTGCACCATCACCCAGCCCCTCTTTTGTAAATTTCAATGACTGTATCATAAAGTAATAATAGAAGGTTATGTTTGGTATTTTACAGCTTTATATTTAGAATATATAAGAATTGTGAGAATAAATGTAAATACATATCCAATATTAAGTTAATCAGAAAACAAAAAGAACTACCTGATAATGTAAAAAAAAAAAAAGTCATTCTATTTCTGTTCCCAGAAAAAAATTTAGAGAAAATACTTCTCTTTAGACAAAACATAATAAGCTTAATAGTTTTATTAAAAAAAAAAATTTAGGGTATGTATCTTTATAGATTATCATCATATTTTATAACCAGAATCAAAGATATGTGTATATCTCTTCCTTTTATTCTTCCTTTCTTACATGTTTATCTATCCATCCTTTTATTCTTCCTTTCTTACATAACTATCTATCCATCTGAGTCTTTAAACATCTGCTTTAGGAGTTCTAATATATACATCATGTTTAGTTTTCTATTTTCTTAAATTAATAATGATAAATATCTCTCTATAATTAAGACATGTTTTTAGATTTCTTATTGTCTTATTAATATAAAAATAAAAATAATCTCTATATAACATGTAGTAACAGAAATGTGTGGAATATCTATGACTATCACAATAGGAAGTTAAGCTAATACTAAATTTCTTTATTCAAAGTTGGCACATTCTTTTTACATTAAGCATCTTGTAATGTGCATGCTCAGCCCAATGTATACCACCCAGCAACAAACATCCTTTTTTTTCAAAATGAAACCGAAATAATAGGCTACTCAATTTCATTTCACTGACACTGTATTTTCAATGACTGAAAAATTATTGTGAGTAAAAATCCAGAGTATTATTTCAAAATTTTGCTACATAATATGTCCTTATAAGGGCATTGTGATCCATAGAGTAAATAGATCACTCTTAGGACATATTGCTTAAAAAAATATCCAGAATGCATAATGGACTAGTAGCTCCATGGTGGTAAAGCAGTTATGTTATGTTTTTCTCTCCTTTGCTCACTTCTCTTTTCTATGTACATTGAAAAAGACAAAAAAAAAAAAAACTGTGGTGGGGGAAGGTCAGGAGATTAGTTATATCACACATGCACTAGGTACAAAGTTCACCCCACATTATACTCTGGTTTCTCTTCAGATCGTATTAATCTTTCACCTTTTACAAAGTTCACCCCACAAAGTCACATAAGTACATAAATTTTGAAGACTGTAGTTAATGTTTAAAAATCTAAAAAATTAAAAAAATCCACAATCAAGGAGTTGTATGACTTTTAACAGGGCAAACTGAAAATCAGTTAACTGCAAAATGCAGTATCATACAGAATATATCCATATTGTGATTATATGCAAAGCATTATAATTTAGATAAAAACATCTATAGACCTTTTGAGTATTATCTATATATTTGAGTAAATAATACATGATAAAAATTTCAAATTAGGAGGTTTTGAATAATTAACATAAATACATAGTTCCAAAATGTAAAAAAGTATGACTTAATTTTGTATTAATTGTATCATTTTCCTGTATATCATAATGTACTGCATAAAGTCTAACTTTTAAAAAATTAACATCATTTTAGCTCTTCCTGAAAAGTAAAGAGAATTGCAAGGCATAATATAGTTGTCATAGAAGTGATGGTAAAGTAAGGTGGCAGAAAAGGACCTCTGTTGGAGATGAGAGAGTTTTACAGATACATCTATCACAGGGTGATGAGAAACTATACCCATGTGTCAACAACTATATGGTATTCTATTAACTCCCAATACAAATTTTAAACAAATAATGGTAAGTAATCATTCTTGGGGACCTGGTGGCAGCATACAAATTAACAAGTGCAAAGACCTGGGTTTGAGGCCCGGCTCCCACCTGCAGTGGGGGATAAGCTTCATGAATGGTAAAGCAGATTTATAAGTGTCTATCTTTCTTTCTCCCTCCCTATGTCCTCCTTCCTCAATTTATTTCTGTCTTATAAAAATAAAGTAGAAATTAAGGAAAAATCTGGCCACTGGCAGCAGTGGATTTATAGTGCTGATGCTGGACCCCAATGATAACACTGCTGGCAATTAAAAACATTATTATTATTATTATTATTGTTATTATTCATATATAGGAACATTTTACTATTTCAGTCATAGTACAACATCCTTTGACATGTCAGCATTTCACTACTGATCAGTTCTGCTCAATTAAATAGCTATTAAAAGACATAATGTAGGGCCGGGGGGGTGGCGCACCTGGTTGAGTAGACATGTTATAGTGTGCAAGGACCCGGGTTCGAACCTTTGTCTCTCTGTCTCCTCTCTCTGTCTCCCCTTTCCTCTCAATTTCTGGCTGTTTCTATCAAATAAAGGTTAAAAAAAGTTTTAAAAAAGTTTAAAAAAAGACATAATGTAGAAAAACATGTTGCTATTATCTCTACACTTATTTTACCACCAAAAAGAGAAGTGTTCTCTTTTTAAAAAATATTTTAATTAATTTGTTTGTTTGTTTTCTTTTGGTGCCCTTGTTGTAGTTATTATTGTTGTTGTTGATGTCATTGCTGTTGATGTCATTGTTGTTGGATAGGACAGAGAGAAATGGAGAGAGGAGGGGAAGACAGAGGGGGAGAGAAAGATAGACACCTGCAGACATGCTTCACCGCCTGTGAATCGACTCCCCTGCAGGTGGGGTGCTGGGGGTTCGAACCAGGATCCTTATTCTGGTCCTTGCACTTTGCGCACAAGTGTTCTCTTATTTAGAAGTACCATTTAAAAACATATTGGAAACAGTAAGCAAAGATTAAATATCTTAATTATTTCAAGAAGGTCTGGGACAACACCAATACTAAGTAATATGGGTATACTGTATTATTAAATAGGCAGAGAAACATTTCATATGTAAATATATTGAGAACAATTCTCCATTGTGATTTAATTTTAACTTCAAAATTAATAGAAACTATAAGTAACTGGATTACTTACCCAGCAACAATAACATTAATCCATGTTAAACATATGTATATTTTAATTATTGAGAGTTAACATAATCACCATAATTTATAAAATTCTTATTTGATTAAGCAGTTTCCATTTTCAGTGAATAGTTATATATAAAAAGATTTGGTCAATGTAAGAAATTCAACTTATTCTCTAAGATTGCACAAAATAACATTTTAAAGATGTCCAAAGGATCATAATATTATATCATTACTGTATCATATAAGTAAATGAGGCAAAGTCCTTACACTAGAATATTTAATTCTATGTTTAGGAGCTTTGCTGATGAACTTTGAATTATTAATTCATTCTTATTAATTTGAAAACTTTATAAGGACATTGAACACATATAGTGCATATTCTATATATATATATATATATATATATATATATATATATATATATATATATACTGCTCTGCCTACTGCCCAAGAAGCTGCCACTTTGTGTTAGTCCAAATCACACAAAGTATTGATTAGTCACCCCTCTTTCTAAAACACACACACACACACACACACACACACAGTCTAACAGAAAAAGAGGTGTGCACATATTTAGGCATAAATACAATCTGTTTCAATCACGATAGATGACAGTATGGCCAACAATTAATAAAAAAATCACTGCAAAAAGTCTATTGAGACAAAACAATCAACAGAATTAGACTAACTGCCAAGGAGCTGAAAATAAACATGACTGATACTTTATAGAGTAGAAAAGATGGACAATGCATGTGAAAGCTGGAAACATTTCATCCTGTGGTAGACAAGAACAAAACATGCAGTGAGGTCCTGGGCTGGGATGTATGGTAGGCAGAAAGGAGATAAGGCCACAGAAATATTTGGACACCGTGATGTTTTCATCATCCTTGGAGTTCTGTGCTTTGATTCACAGGGGACTTAAACCTGGTTGCCATTGTACTCTGTGAATGAACATGATAAGCCTCTCTCTGTTCTAGCCCAGCAAATTGTTAAGTTCTCCTCTGAACCCACTGGTATTTCTATAGTGTGTCTAAAATCAATTAATGGAAACTTTATGTGCCAGAGACTTGGTATCAGTGATGGTGCACAAAATTGGTTGTTGGTGACTCAAAGCTTTAGCTGTCCGTCAAAAGGTCTCAATCCTACTTATACTATTATGCCTTCAGGAGTGCAATGGGTATTATTTTAATAGTTTGTAGTAGTATAAATTTTATTATTTTTAGAGCAAGATACTATGACACTAAGGACTGGCTTATCAAATATTAGTAAGAAAGAATCATGTTGTGAAGATCAGGTCTAGGTCACATTGTATGCAAAATTTATTATGTTCAACAAATCTGGTTAGCTTAGCAAATGTGAGGATCTGGGTCTGATTCTCAGCATCATATAAAATGGTGGGGCAGTATTTTGGTCTCTCTCATTGCTATGAGTATATACCTAAAATAAAGAATAACAATGATGATAATAATAATACAGTATTTTTTTTTATTTGAGAAAATAAAAGACAGTTGGATTGAAATGCCAGAAATGAAAGAAGCAGAATATGACAAAATGTTAGAAAATTAGTTTGGAGTTAGTTGATGGAGTTGGTAAATGACTATAGTTAGGAGGTTTACTTTAAGAGGTTAAAAGGCTTCATTTTCAGTGAGAATTAGCAAAAGTTTCTAAAGAGAAGCAATTTTCAAGTAACTAGGAAGTTAAATTAAGCAGTAATGTACGGAATAAACTAGAATAGGAAAAGCTTGATTTGTAGTAATAGGTCTAGAAACGAGAAAGTACAAGTGACAATCATAAATCACATATATAAACAGTTAAACATTACACAGAATATTCATAGCACAAAGAGTTATACAAAGAGAATGTTACAGTTAGTAAGAATATTAGAATTCATATAATCCTTCCCATTTTTGAAATAAGATAAATGAAGTCCACAGAAAATTGTGCAAACTCAAACAACTAAACTTCTAAATTGAAACATGAACTCTCTTGATTACAAAGCCTGATAACTTCACCAAAATCTGAATTCTTAGCTAGGACGGCTTACTCTCAATGTTGTTTCAAAAATCACCATATAAATCAATTGTTCAAATAAATTGGACAAATTTTAAAAAGTCTGGAATTCAAAGTCTCCAAAATGAAATGTTACTCTGTCTAAAATAAATACATGAATTCTTAAGAGCAGGAGAGACAGCAGAATGTATATGCAAAAAGATTTTCATGCCTGAGTTTCCAAAGTACCAGGCTCAATCCCTAGTATTAACATAGGCCAAGCTAAGCAGCTTAGTGCTCTGGGGAGAACTCTAGAGAGGAAAAGAGTCAAATTAGATAGGAACTTAACTTTGTGAAGTGTTGCAAGAATATCTTTATACAGGTTCAGAGAAATTTGACCTTGAAGTAAGAAAGTTTTATAGGACATATAGTTTATGATAGCATATGATAGTAGTAATACCTTTCTATTCATTCACTCATCCAATCATTCAGTACATTTTTACTGAGTTAATATTATATGACAGGTACTATAGCACATTTTATAAATGTTGGTCAAAGCCATAAAGATAATAAGATAAGAAAATATTTGATTAAAAAGCTGAGGACACAAGAAATAGGAAACAAGTGAAGGAGGCAGAGGAGCACTAAAAGACAGAAGGAGAACCAGGATAGTACTACACTAGAGAATTGCTAAGAAGGCAAAGGCTTCGGAAGCAAAGGCGCAACAAGGGAAAGTTGGCAAATAAATTACCATGGAGAACACAGCATAAAATGCAAGGGCTAGATTCAGGGCTCAAATTTTAGACAGTTAAAACTTAGGATGTGAAGAAGTGGAGGAAATATATTTACAAATATACTCAATACTTGAGACTATAAATTAAGAACATAGTCTCAGAAAGAGTACCTTGAAGGTGTAGAAACATAGAGAAAAGGGGATTTCTTAAGAACTTAAACAGCAATTTGAGCTGAAACAAAAGCATTCTAGTAAGAGAAAATTAAGATAAAAATTTTAAAAATTAATGGAGGAAATGCCAGAAAATTAAGAGAGGCTATAGACAGAAACACAAATTGATTAGTTGTGGTGAAGACAACAATACTTGGAGGGAACAAGAAGACTGCTGAAAATGCAAACAAATTAAGGCAAAGGGAGGTTATCTCATTAAGTGTGATTGCTAGAATGTTCTCACGTTATTAGAGGATCTCAGTAAGACTTTTTCAGATAGGACATCTTTAAGAAAATAACGTAGATTCCACTCAGGAATCTTATCCTCTTGTAATTACCATAGTATTGTCAAAATGCTTTCTCTAATTAGAACGGTACTTTTCAAAATATATCAGTTGTGTGTTCGTGACATTGTACTAAACATAGCTGCCTTCCAAAATAGGCCAAGTATACTGAAATCAGGAATTTGCATATGAAATTGATAAGCAACCTAATCAACTGATCAGGACCTGACTCTGCCTACATTGGTGAAATGAAAGAATAAGTAATATGAAATAGATAATCTACTTATTGACAAATAAGTTGAGGCAAATAACAGAGTGCCAACAACTAAGAGAGTGCATGATTTTAATATACATTAATATGAAGAAATACCAGAGGAAATATAATCAGTAGTGTCTTGTTCATGTTACCTATATACCTTTAAAAAGGCCTTAGACAACTAATAATAGGATTGTCAGTAATAGGATTGCTTTTGCTTGATTTTCTAAGTTAAGTGTGAGGTCATTACAGCTAAAAACTAGTCAGTAGATAGCAATAATAAGAATAAAAGACATAACAAAAATGCTTTGATTAAAAAAATATAGAAAAGAGACTGATAAAATGCAAAATTTAGAAAACAGTATTACAAAAACTACAATGAAAGACAACCTAAAAATATTAAGAGTTTATTGTTGATGTTTTCTTTATTTCCATTCCATATTCATCTGTAAGAATTTAATCTTTAGGAATCTGCCCATCAACTTTAATTACTTTTTTCTAAATTCTATTATTATCTAGTCTAAATTAATTAATACCATAATAGTGGTCACATGTAACCTAAACCATTTTGAAATAATAAGGATGTATAATTCCTTATTGGTACTAGCCAACTTCACATATTATAATTTCTGTTCTCTTCTCTGCATAAAGGACCTCAGTGTTGTTACTAACATGGTCAAAATACCGAAAAGTACATTTAGTCATAGAAACTACAAAGATTGGAGGCTTTATCTCTTTTCTCTTCTCCTTAATCCCTTCTTCTATTAAATGCCTAGAAATGGACTTTCCCTTTAATATGCAGCAGAGAGTAAAGATGAAGAATGACATGCTCCATGAGTACAGGTATTAATCAATACAGGATCACTGACTATGACCAAGAAGTTGATCACAGTCACCTTTGACATGATAGCCATAAACAACTGAGTTAAACTACTTCATATACTGACTTCTCTACTCTAGATGAGGTAGGAAACCAGGTTAAGATCTATACAAATCAATCAATAGTCTAAATATCTAATTATGAACTATGTTCAGGAAGGTGTGCACCCAAGTAAAATTGATTTTAAAATACTGCTATTAAATCTCCTAGGTAAAAAGAGCTCAGTATAATTCCTAGCCAACTAACTGTTTAGAGATGATTCTAGCTAAAGAAAAGCTCTGTTTTTGATAACCTGCTAAAGAGTTTATAAGTTTCTCATTTTATAAAAATTCAGTTACATATGTCATTAATATCACTGTACATATGCATCAAAACTGAAATGCATTGTATCATTAGACAAGCACATGCAGTTCTACACACAGATTCAATTTTAAGAAGAATATACCTGCCATCTCTGTGATGATGCTCAAGGCTCTGACTGTATCTGGATCGAGGTAGAGTAAGAAAATGACTGCAAGCATGGCAGAAACAAGAACAAAAATGAGATTCAGGGAAGAAAAGAAAAGTGCTATACTTTTATTCTTAAAAGTAAGACTAAAAAATATAAGCAGGTAGTAAGCAAAGCAAATGAAGAGGGTTAATTAAAGACGTGCTTCTTCCTTGTAATGTCCATAGTAATAAGGCTGTACGTACTAAAGGTAAAAATAAATATTAATTATTCCAAAGGAAAACAAAAATGTGAAAAAAAACTTAAGCAAATCATATTTCAAGGTAAGAATTCATTGATTATCACACAGACATCATCAGCACCACCTTGTAAAATGTATACAGATCAGATGCTAACCTATTTTCAGAGAGGAACGTTAAAAAGAGAAAGTATAATAAAATAACCAGAAATTTTATGAAGAAAATAAGAGGTAATTAAAAAATTATTTTATTGCTGCTATGGTATCTCTGGGACTCTGCTTGCATGACAAATCTACCATTCCTGGAGGCCCGTTTTCATTAAATAGGAAAAGGGGAAATTTAGAGTAGAAAGGGAGAGAAAGACACCTTCAGACCTACTTCTTGCAAAGCTTCCCCGTTGCAGGTGGGAAGCAGAGGTTTGAACCCACATCCATGCACATGGTCAAGTGTGTGCTCAAAAGTGCTATCTATGCCTGTACCACTGCCTAACTTGACACAATTTCTAAGATGTATACGACTTAAAAGACTTTAGAAGGTCACTGTTTCTAGTTTAATAGTTAAGAATTACGAATAACTAACAGGGTTGTAAAAATTGTATTTAGAAAAAAGTGATGTGAAAAGTTGTATTTTTTATTGAATTTACTGTATATTATCCATTTCCCATTAACTATACTTGTTAAATGTTTACTACATAAAACTGACTCTGCTACATACGTTTCGTGCTTCACAACTTCTTATGTCATAAAAGCAGCATACTGACTTATTTACCTATCTATGATTGACTCTCTTCTTTGCATAGCATTAAATTTAATCTTAATACTTTCTTTTTTATATTTATTTATTTTCCCTTCTGTTGCCCCTGTTGTAGTTATTATGTTTTCTGTCATTGATGTCATCATCCATTGTTAGATAGGACAGACAGAAATGGAGAGAGGAGGAGAAGATAGAGAGGGGGAGAGAAAGATAGATACCTGCAGACCTGCTTCACCACCTGTGACGACGTGACTCCCCTGCAGGTGGGGAGCCGGAGGCTTGAATCGGGATCGCTACGCCAGTCCTTGTGCTTTGTGCCACATGCACTTAACCCTCTGTGCTATCGCTCGACTCCCAATCTTAATACTTTCTAAAGGTTTCCACGCACTTAATGGCAAAACACTTACTTTATGACAGATAATACAGTCAGTAAAAAAAAAAAAAAAAAGAAAACCAAATGGAAAGGTCAGTGTGAGATACAGGAATATATGTTATTAGAAGATTTCTCTTTATTTTTTCTGTTATTAACCTGTTCCATACTTAGATGATTATTTATCCAATCCTGGAGAGCCCTGAAAAAATTAGATGATTTCTTTTCACCTGTAGCAAATGTTCCTTAAAATGGCCTGTAGATTAACTACAACTTTCAATCTGCATATCCTGTCATTTATCACATCCCACACCATCATACTTCATTTAGGGAGCCCAACTACCCAAGCATCTCCAAATATATCACATGCTTCACTGGGTCTCAGAGTTTGGTCTTTTTCCTCACTGTCAAGAATGTCCACCACCTCACATTCCCAGCTCTACTTCGTGCTGGGCAAAATTCCTTTCTATCTTTAAATTCAATTTCTCTTTGAAGTTTCTTTTTTAATAGACCCAAACAAGCAATTTTTGCCCTAATCTGTTATAATATTATGAGGGTGTGTGTGTGTGTGTGTGTGTGTGTGTGTGTGTGTGTGTGTGTGTGTGTGTGGTAATTCCTAAAAGGACACATTCAACCTAATTTAATTAAAAGAAAGGATAATAGGATAATACTGGTGAAGAAACACCCAAATGTCTTACCTCCTGTCCTAGCCCCAGAGCCTGCAAAGGTGAACCCACTGGGACTGGCTGGGGAAAAAGAGGAAATTCTGTTCCAGAAAGAACTGTCTGAGGGATTAGCTGTACTCTGCTGAATACATAAAAAGTAGTCATTTCCATCTAATAAGAACTTCACTGTCTCTCTGTACAGGACTTCCAGCCTTGGAGGATGCAGCTTTATACAATACAACCTGTCTGCATTGATTAACTCTCAATTCTAAATAAAATCTATTTAACATTGAAAATAAAATAAAATGAAATGAAGGATAATTCCTCACAAATTTAATTTTCTTTTTTTCCTTTTTTATTTTATTTTTTATATTACATAATTACATGTGGACAGGGGTTTGAATCCATGCCATTCCCACCACCAGAGTTCTGAATCTTCACTCTCCCCACTGCAATCCACCACAGTTCCCCTAAAGTTGTAGACATGGGCCAACCATCTTCTCTACAACTATCTGTCCACAGTTATACATAGTTGCCCCTTATTTTCTGATTCAATCCTCTGTTTTCCTCTAAGCCACTCATGACATCATAACTACCTCCCTATCTCCCTCTCCTTTTCTTTCTCTCTCACTCTGGGTGCTGATGGAGCTGAAATTTATTTTTATTATGTGTTTAGTTACTTAAAAAGAATCAATGTGGGAGTCAGGCAGTAACACAGTGGTTAAGCGTATGTGACACAAAGTGCAAGGACCAGCAGAAGGATTCCGGTTTGAGCCCCCAGCTCCCCACCTGCAGGGGAGTGGCTTCACAGGCAGTGAAGCAGGTCTGCAGGTGTCTATCTTTCTCTCCCCCTCTGTCTTCCCCTTCTCTCTCTGCCCTGTCCAACAATGACAACATCAGTAACAACCACAATAATAACTACAACAATAAAACAAGGGCAACAAAAGGGAATAAATAAATATTAATAAAAAATTTAAAAAAACACAGCAGTCTAAAAAAAGAATCAATGTGTCTCTGGAAATTGAATCAGTAGTCAGGTTCAGTTCATTAAATTGTAGTATTTTGATGTTTTTTTAATGTTTTAACCACCTTATGCCACAGCTGAAGAGTGATTTGGTCTCTCTCTTTCTGTCCTCTCTCACTCTACTACAACAATAAAAATACAGATGTTTAAAAAGATAAAGAATTTTGGACTTTTGGGCTGGAATGATAACTCAAGATAGGAATATGCCTTGTGACCCAGATTTGAATCCCAGCACTACAAGGAAGGTGGCTTTGGGGAAGCTACAGAACTGTGGACCCCCTCTGGACAAAAAACATTCCCAGAGTTGTGAAATTGTTCATACTCAGGGCCTGGTTATAAATAAATAAGCAAAGAAACAAAGAAAATTATTCTAGAATAGGTAAATGATATATCCAACTATAAAATATACTAACTGGTCATATACTGTACCAATTAATTATAAAGTGTAGAGATGCACTTTATACACTTTCTCTCTGTGAAAAATGTGGCCCCAGGAGCAGTGACCTTGTTCTGCCAAAACAAAAACAAGCCTATCAAAGGAAAAGATAAAATGGCTCATCCTCATGTACACTACAGCTTTTGAAAACTGTTTTCAACAATCTCAATACAAAATTTTTGCTCTTACAGTAATATTATTTTTTTCTTCTATTCATTTATTCTCTTTTGTTGCCCTTGTTTTATTGTTGTTGTTGTATAGGACAGAGAGAAATGAAGAGAGGAGGGGAAGACAGAGAGGGAGAGAGAAAGTTAGACACCTGCAGACGTACTTCACTGCCTGTGAAGCGACTCCCCTGCAGGTGGGGAGCCGGGGGCTTGAACCGGGATCCTTCCGCAGGTCCTTGTGCTTTGCACCAGTGCGCTTAACCCGATGCGCTACTGCCCAACTCCCTATTGTAATATTATTAATAGTTGTTACTTCATAGTTCCTAACTACACTAAGTATTATTTAATTGCTATAATATATTACTGAGGGGGCAGATAGCATAATGGTTTGCAAAGAGACTCTCATGCCTGAGGCTCCGAAGTTCCAGGATCAATCGTCACACAACCATAAACCAGAGCAGAGTAGTGCTCTAGTTAAAAATTATACATATATTTCTGAAATGTAGTATTATTTTGGTAAAGTAAACATTTGATTTTTATTTGTTTTCTCTACCCTTCACATTTTTCAGAGATGTGCAGGCTTTTAATTCTAAAATTATATATATATATATATATATATATATATAATCTGGCTCAAGGAAAATCATGTTATCATCTGTAGTGATTATCAGAGTAAAAACAGTAATGAGAATAAAAGAAAAGAGAGATGCCAATTATAATTCATCATTTTTAACTAATTTGTTAAAGTAAAATATCTACAATTACTTCTAAATAACCTATTTTATTTTTAAGACAGGATAGTGTTATCATTAGTGATAACACTATGAATTATGAAGTATGTAGAGTGAGATGTGCAGAGGAATAAAATAAAAACTCAATCAAATTTGGATCTATAATTATTTTTATATTATACCTATAAAATAAAGTTAAGGGAGCCGGTGGTGACACACTTGGGAAAATCATACACATTACCATGCAGGAGTATCAGGGTTCAGGTCTCTGTCCTCATCTTCAAGGGGGAAGCTTCATAAACTGTAGAGCAGTGCTACAGCTGTCTCATTTTCTTTCTCCCTTTCTCACCTCATTCTCTCTCTGTCTCTATCAGATATAGAGAGAGAGACAGACAGGAGAGAAAGAGAGAGAGAGACACGGAAAGGCAAACCCAAAAGTGGAACTATAGTGTCATGCAAGCACACAGCCCCAGCAATAGTCCTGGTGGCAATAAATAAATAAATAAATAAATCGTTATGAATCCTATAGCATCTTTCTTGAACCACTTAAGTTTAACCAGGAATTACATGTTAATGTTAAATAATATAACTTCTTTCCCCATGTATTTAGTGGGAGAGTCACTATCATACACAATCTTCAAATATGTTTTCAAATATTTTTCATTTTTATGCACTAGGTCTTTTAAGTAGGGTGTGTGTGCCTGTGTGTGTCATTTACTCTGTTTCTTGCCTAAATAAACAAGCCTATTTTTCAATGTCCAAAATTCTCTATAAGATTTTCAAATACCTAAATTGTTGATACTTTGTTTTTCCTATTTATTTAACAGGATAATGAACTTTAAATTATTTTCTAAACCAAAAGATCCTATTATGGTTGGGGAGACAGCATAATGCTTATGCAAAAGATTTTCATGCATTAGGCTCTGAAGTCCAAGATTCAATCCCTTTGTACTATAAGCCAAAACTATAGAGTGTCTGATCATTTTTGATTAATTAATATTTTAAAAGATCTTTTTTAAAACATTAAGGGTAAGTCACATTGAGTATCACTAAGCAAAGAGAACCACTGTTAAACCAGTGACCTTAAGTTGGCTCTAATATCCTAGCTTTATAGATGAAGCAAGAATCTAAGAGGATAACTTTTTTCAAAAGTTATATACATAGCAAGAAATTAAAAACTTAAATTCAAGGACAATTCCAATTGGTTCAAATACCTAAGAAAATTTAAACTGAATAAAATGCTATTTCAGTCCAGCAGGTCACTTTTATTGGCAAGAAAGGCTACTCAAAATACTAAGATTTGTTTATATTATATCAAAGGAAATTCTCTTTTGTTGTTTTGCTTTTAACTATCCTTTGAAGTTAAGTGAATCTGCAGTACTAAGTATTATAAGGGAACAATTTCACCTCTCATCAGAATATAGATGAGCATACTACATACCCATCACTTAAGTGCCAACAGTCCCCACGCACTGTGGCACCTGACAATCTACCCTACTCCTCTCACCATGTGACCTCAGTGCTGACCCCTAATCTAAGGATTTAGCTACAATGTTAATTACCTTAACATCTACACTGGATGAAGATTCACTGTATGGATTCCAGAATATGCTTACCTTCTAAATGAATTCGCAATTCCTTAAAATGTATTTTTATTAAAAATATATAAGATGATGAATGTGCAGAGCTGGGGAAAAAGTATAATGCTTATGCAAAAAAAAAAAAAAAAAAACTTTCTTGTTTGAGGCTCTAAGTTCCCAAATTCAGACCCTAGCACCACAACAAGCTAGTGCTGAGCAGTGCTCTGGTCTCTTTCTCACTCTGTATCTCTCTTATTAAAAACTACATATATAATATGTTTTAAAAGAATAACGTTAAGAGCCCATTTCTTAATAAAGTGATAACTATTTTTAAGTTCCTCATGATGATTACACAGATAACACAAAAATGTTAGAAATAGTTTCATATTTCTACTTTAATGAAATTCTACTATTTTCTCTTTTTCCCCAACCCTCCCTGAAATTCTACTTTAAGAAAAAAATAATTTAAAGCTGTTCACAATTAAGAGAATATATAATCTAGCAGTTTAGAGCACTCTAAAGGTAGTTATGAAACTACATAGGTCAATTTTCTCCAAAATTCCAAATACATTCACCAGTTACCACTAAACTAAAATATTCATAGCTAATGACACTGCATTTATGACTTTAGTAGCTAACACCAAGGATTAGTCACCAGGGATTGAATAGTAAGTTTTGTGTCATCAGCTCTAGGTCCAAATTATGATTAAAATATTATGTGTTTGATATGATACAACTTTTTGTTGTTGTTGTTTTTGATTATAATTCTAGGGGCTACTTTATTCCATCATTCTCTGGAATGTTTAGACTACAGTGTCTTCTGAGAATTTATATAGCTCATTTTACATTAAAAGGACTTTAAAAAATATATTTATTTTCTTTTGTTGCCCTTGTTTTATTGTCATAGTTATTGTTATTATTGTCATCATTGTTGGATAGGACAGAGAGAAATGAGAGAGGAGGGGAAGACAGAGAGGGGGAAAGAAAGAAAGATACATGCAGACCTGCTTCACCACTTATGAAGTGACATCCCTGCAGGTGTTGAGCCAGGGGCTTGAACCACGATCCTTATGCCGGTCCTTGCGCTTTGAGCTACCTGCGCTTAACCCACAGCGCTACTGCCCAACTCCTAAAAGGACATTTTTTTAATTTTAACATAAATTGAAGGATCTAAGGTTACTTCAGACTTGTGTTTCATCATTTTGTTAAAATGTCAATGAATAAGGACTTTGTGGATCAACATATAAACAGTTTTTGGAAATGATGCAATTCATTAAGATTCCATCAATTAACAAAAATATTCAACCAATCTAATGTAACTTCTTCTAACACCTAATGAAATACAGCTACTGGATTCAAATATATCTGTTTTTCTCTTATATTGTACTTGATGAACATCAAATATTATAGCTAGTGCATCCATAATTACTCCCTCCAGACACAGATCACTATGAAAAATTCAAGCAAATTTGAAAGACGTATTACCCTCCATTTAAGACCAATATAGACATTAGTTTCATTACTTCCTAGTTTCTCCTTAAGTCTCAAACACAAACACCAATAAATACCTGTTTAATAAAATTAAAGACAAGGTATTTTCTATCATTGGAAATTTGCACTAAATCACATTTTAGAATTTTAAGAATTAATCATAATATTAATTTAAAGGAAATAATTAAGTGTATAAATATTCACAGAAACTTCTCATATTAGTGCATTAAAAAAACCTTACTGGTTTATTTGAAAATTGGCTTAGTATGCATACAATGAGATCCTAAATTCCCTCATTTTATCACAATATTATTTGAAAAGTAAATGAAGTTTTCTTTCCTAATTCTTATCTCAAACACATCTGAAAATGTGAAGAAAATATCAAAGCCTTTTTATTTTCTATGTACACAAGCCATGAATTAAGTTAACCAATTTTTTTAACTGAAAGAAAATTAGTAGTAATTATTGTAATAGTCATTACATTACTGTCACTATTACTACTATTACATTATTATATTACACTATTACACTATTACATTACAATGCTTACTAATAAGATACTAATTAGTCTTATAACCTTATTAGTAAGCATTGTAATGTACCATGTTACCTCCAAGTATTCCACAGTTAGCAGGTCAAATTCAGAGAATTATTCCAAATACAGAAATCAACAAACATGATTCTTTAATATGATTAAAAGGTTTACTGAAAGCTACAAGGAGAAATCCTCTTCATAAATCAGTATTTGTCTTTTAAATAAACAAAGATTAGTTTAATACTTATATCTACAGATTCCCTGGTGAATGTAAAAGAATCTGAAATCTAATATCATGAGTTTTTACATATAAAAATCAGTTAATATAAAGTAAAATCAATACAGCATCTTGTATTCATTATGATTGCCATAATAAACTAACATGTAAACTCACTAACTGGCCTGATTTCACAAAGGACCAAAGCTGCAAGAATAAGATGATTTTAGTTCTTTCCTTACAAATGTGCCAGTTTTAGAATGAATATAGGAATTTTAATGGAAATGTACAGTTTTAGAAACTGAGATAAGAAACACTCCAGTTCAGAATGAAAACATTTTGGTGCACTATCAATTATAAAAATGTCTGAAAGTACTCAGTCATATTTACCTGTCTCTGTCTGGAGAGTAATGGTCATCCATGACATGGTGTCTATCCATCCGGCTAATTGTATTATAATGCCCAGTAGTAGAGCGTGTCCCTCGAAGTCCCTGCTCCACATTTCGACTGAAAGAGCAAAGCCACTAAATAACTTACTAAACCATAATCACATGATACACTAAAAAATGGGGGGATGTTAATAAAGAGAAGAGAAAGAGAGCAACTACAGTAATGTTAAGTTCAAGCTTTTAGTTTTGCTTTGACTGCACCTCTGGCTTTTTTTTTTTTTTTTAGTATTTTTTAAATTTTAATCTTTATTTATTATTGTATAGAGATAGAGAGAAATTGAGAGGAGTGGAGGAGATAGAGAGGGAGAGGAAGACAGAGAGACACCTGCAGCCCTACTTCACCACTTGTGAAGCTTTCCCTCTACAGGTGGGGACAGGGGGTTGAACCTGGGACCTTGTGCCCTGTAATGTGTGCACTTAACCAGGTGCACCACTGCCTGGCCCCAACCTCTGGCTAATGTTAACACATTTCAACGGAATGTTGTAATGAAGTTAGAAAACTGTTGCTATAACAAAGACAGTATAGAAAACTAAGGCAACATCAATGAGGATAAAAGACTACCAGAACTATTCGGGGTTTATTCACAGGTCTTTTAGAATGAGAGTGGATGACATATAAAGGAAGAAAAGATTTATGTAGAGAAAAATTATCTCAGGGACCAGGTGGTGGCATACCCAGTTGAAAGTACACATTACTATGCTTAAGGACAGGGGTTCAAGCCTCTTCTCCCCACCTGCATGAAGGATACTTCGAAATGGTGATGCAGGTCTGCAAGTGTCTTTTGCTCTCCCTCTCTCTTTACCCTTCCCCTCTCAATTTCTCTCTGTCCTATAAAAAAAAAATTAAAGGAGAAAAGTGGGTTCAGCACTTTATTGGTGCCCACATATTTTTGTCATAGCACCAAAGAGCTTTAATTTGTAACTTATTCATCATGCACTAGCCATGACCTTCACTTTGGATATTCCCAGATATTCTTACTTTGCTATAGCAACTAGGATGGAATCTTTTTTTTTTCACTAATTATACATGTGTGCTAATCAACTAGGGATCAGTTGCAAATGGAAAGTATGTCATTAGGAAGATCTCTGTTAGCTAGCACAAAAAATTCCAGATGCAAACTTTGCATAATAATTTTAACAAAAGAACAGGCAATATTGAGCACACTGAACACTATATTAGACAACCAAGTGAGTGACCACCTGGCACAAAACAACTCCTTTCCCAAGCAACTTGTTTTTTCCTACTCTATAAAAGAAGTCTAAGCCCTAGATAAAGTGCAATTTTAAATATTTTATTAGTGATTTAATATTTATTTTAAAAATAGTGAAATAACAGGGGTATAACTCTACACTATTCCCACCACCAGAGTTCTGTGTCCCCATTCTCTTCATTGGAAACTGCAATAGTTCCCCCAAGATCACAGACATGGGTTGACAATTATTTCTACAACTCTCTATTTTTATATATATTTGCCCATTTTTCTTTGGTCTTGCCTTCTCTTCCTAAGTAACACTCACACCTGCTACTCCTTCTGAATGTCCTTCCTTTTTCCTCCTGAGTGAGACGTTTTTTTGAAGAATCGAATCTACCATATTCTCATGTTGCTAGCACCTGAATAAATCAATTTTTCTCTCACCAAACAATGCCTCTTGAATTTTGACTTCTGAGTGGTGAGCATCTGAACTCTGGCAGCTGATAACTGACTGGTACACTGTATTTTATGGATAATGACTGCCATGTTTTTAAAATCTAAAATGAATCATTTATAATTGATCAAAGATTTTTTTAAGCTACCATTCTTAGTTGGGTTAGTTACACAGTTCCCTTTGATGATAGAATAAATATTTTCTGTGAGCATCTATCTTGTTTACTTCTGACAGGGTTATCGCTGGTCTATTGCACAACTCCTGGTGGCCTTTTGAGAAAAAGAGACACCTGCAGCACAGCTTCACCACTCATGAAGTTTCTCCCTGCAGGTGAGGATGAAAGGCTTGAACTTAGGCCCCTGAGCATGGTAATGTGTGTATCCTGTTGGGTGTGGCACTGTCTGATAAATCTGCAAGTTTCTCCTATAGGCTTTCTATTCCATACAGCTGAATCTTCTTTAAGACTCATCCCTGTTTCCTTCCTCCCTCCTTTTCTCTCCCTTCTGCTCCCCTCCACTTCCACCTTCCTTGCTGCCAGGGCTTTTTATATCTACATGATTTGAACACTCCAGGGGGAATTCATTTTTGTTTCCTTTCAGTATTAGAGAGATAAACATAGGAAGGGAGAGACAAAGAGAAGAGAAACATCACAGCATGAATCATCCACTCATGAAGCTTCCTCTGAGCATGGTATTCCTATGTAGTTCTGAAGACTTGAATCCATGTCTTTCTGCATTACATAGTGTGTTTCACTGGGAGAGCCATCTTTTCTTCCCCACCCATTTACTGTTTCTTAATGCATTCAATTAATCTTCCTTTGTATAAGTTAAATATTTCTCTTCATTTTTCTAACCAGAAAAAGCTTAATTTCTTGCAGTCGTAAATTCAAAATATAGTTCTCAGACTTTAGATTTCAGATAGTAAATATTAATATTCTATTGCTAAGTTCATCACATGTAAGAAATTATATTTCAAAAGATTTTTTAGAGTCACTTCACAAGCGGTGAAGCAGGTCTGTAGGTGTCTATCTCCTCTTTCTGTCTTTCCCTCTTCCCTCCATTTCTCTCTGTCCTATCCAACAAGGACATCAATAACAACAAAAATAATAGCAACAGCAATACAACAACAAGGGGAAAAAAAGGGAATAAATAAATATTAAAAAAAGATTTTTTAATATTCTTGGCCCCACTCATAACCTTAAATCTTTTTTAATCACCTAAAACTAACTTTCTAAACTTAATATATGAGATTTCTTTTTAAATTACTTGTCTTAATTAAGTGAAACCTAAAAAGTGCTTAATATTCTTATAAATTCTATATCTAGGGACCAGGTGGTGGCACATCGTTGAGCACATGTTACAATGTGAATAATATGTGCATGTTTTCTTACCTTTGTGGAGGAGGGGCATTGGGAGACCATGATCGAATCCTTCCTATTGCATCTGCCCGATGAGGAGACCCTGTTGGTGAACAATGGTTTGATGACATTACTTGTTCTGGCACTGATAATGCTGAACTTTGAAGATCTCTACCAATGTGTCTATAATCTAAATGCAGAAAGATTAACATTATAATTATCTACACACTGAGCCCTTTTATATTTTGCACTTGCTGAAAAATGTTAAATTGTGATGTTAGTGTGCTTTTAATATATTAAATATAAGAATGCTGTGGTATATGTATACACATAACAGAATACTACTCAGCTGCTTAAACTGATGAAGTAATTTCATTTGCCTCATCTTGTAGGGAATGTGAAGGAACCATGTAAAGTGACGTAAGTCAAAAGGAGAAGGAAAAATACCATATAATCACACTTATACATGGAACATAAGAAACAGGTTCAGAAAGGGAAAACAAAAAATGGTGGATGGCACCAAAGCAAAGAGAAAGGAGAGGGTAGAAGGCAGTGGGGTCCTGGTACATGATGGTGGGAAAGGGCCTAAGTTGGGGGTGAGAGTGTTTTGTAGACAACTATCACAGGGATGAGAAATATGCCAACAATTGTATTTTAAGCCATTAGGTCTCCAATAAAATGATCTTTAAAAATACTAAATGTAATGTGTAATTCTAAGACAAAATAATATTTTGTAAACACTTAAAAAGGAATGGAAAATAGTCAAGTATTTAGCTAATGTGCTAAAGGTGCTGTATGTAGCAGATAAAGTTAAACTTTTAAATAAAATTCAAGGTTTTCAATAAAAAAAAAAAAACCTAAGCTTTTTTTTTATTTAAATCCATTCTGGCCAACAAAATAGCATACCCAGACAGTGTGCCTGCTTTGTCATGTACATGATACAGTTTTGAGCCTTGTCCCCACAATGGAATAAGCTTCTGTGCTATGCTGGTTTTTGTTTGTTTTTAATCAGAGTTCTGATCAGCTCTGGCTTATACTGATTCTGGGTATTGAACAGGGGCATTGGAATCTCAGGAATGAAATTCTTTTTGCATAATCATTATGCTATCTTCCCAATCTTGTAGTCAGCCTATCAGTCTGTCTTGTCTAACTGTCCATCCATTAATCAGCCCAGAGCTGAAACCTGAGGATAAAATCCACCTCTTCGGGGGTCGGGCTGTAGCGCAGCGGGTTAAGCGCAGGTGGCGCAAAGCACAAGGACCGGCATAAGGATCCCGGTTAGAACCCCGGCTCCCCACCTGTAGGGGAGTCGCTTCACAAGTGGTGAAACAGGTCTGCAGGTGTCTTATCTTTCTCTCCCCTCTCTGTCTTCCCCTCCTCTCTCCATTTCTCTCTGTCCTATCCAACAATGACAACAACAATAATAGCTACAACAATAAAACAACAAGGGCAACAAAAGGGAATAAATAAATATAAAAAAATTTTTTTTAATCCACCTCTTCAATAATACTCAATAATTATAATATTCTAAATTACCAAGCTCACAAAAGTTCCAAATACATAAGTTAACTCTTAAAAAGATAAGCAGTGGGAGCCGGGCTTTAGCGCAGCGGGTTAAGCACAGGTGGCGCTAAGTGCAAGGACCAGCATGACAATCCCGGTTCGAGCCCCCGGCTCCCCACCTGCAGGGGAGTCGCTTCACAGGCGGTGAAGCAGATCTGCAGGTGTCTGTCTTTCTCTCCTCCTCTCTGTCTTCCCCTCCTCTCTCCATTTCTCTCTGTCCTATCCAACAACGACGACATCAACTACAACAACAACAACAAAAAGACAACAAGGGCAACAAAAGGGAAGATAAATAAATAAAATTACAAAAAAAATTAATAAAAAAAAGATAAGCAGTATTAGAAAGCACTGCAGATATCATCTGAAGTACCTATGTAAACTGTTGTTTTAGTGGAGCAGATCTGAGACACAACAGATCAAGGATAAAAAATGAGAAAATGGAAGAGAAAACAATAGTTTAATGACTGGCACATTTGAACAAAGTGTGTGGCACCCTTAAACAGACAAGTTACAAAACTCAAGCCACAGGGGTGGGGGGTGGGGGACTAACCATACAGTGTAAGTCCTATATGTGTGAAATTCTTACCTGATACCACACCAACTCCATCATCACAATCATAGTCAGAAACTTCACTGTCACTTATTCTCTTTGACCCTATAAAGCAAACATACAGCAGTGATTAGAATTTCTGATTCTTTAAAGAAAAAACAACAATCATGAGACTGAAAAAGGAAAAACAAAAGAACTTCAAATGTAAGACCTGAGAATGAAAAATGAAAAAATGTAGAGATAGATGATCATTTCTGATGAACTCACCATTACTTACTATACACATAAGTGTGAAAACAGAGATGATGAGTTGACTGTTTACACAAGAATTACCCTTGAAATATGAGTTCCTAATTGATTGAATTTTTAAAATATTAAAACCTGTGTATGTAGGTGTGAGATTTAATGCTGATTGATCAATTCGTGATTACTTTTTTTTTTTAATCAGAGTACTGCTCAGCTCTAAGTTTATTGTGGTGGGGAAGATTGTACCTGGGACTTTGGAGCCTCAGGCGAGAGAGTCTCTTTGCATAACCCTTATGCTAACTACACACTCTCTGGTTGATCAATTTTATCGACAAAATAGAGTCCCACTAGTTTTAGGTGCTTCCAGACAGTTAATTCTAGATAAATTTCAAAACAAGGTTATTTTCCAAGTCATCCCTGTGTCATTTCCTCACATACACGACTACGACTAGTAAATGAAATACAAATAAGTCCTGGAAAAGGATGACAGAGGACCTAGTGGGGTTGTATTGTTAATGTGGAAAACTGAGGAATGTTATACATGTACAAAAAAAAAGAAATATAAACAATTATTTTTTAAAGAGGAGTTTTTCTTTTAAATTACCTTTATTTATTTGATAGAGACAGCCAGAAATTGAGAGAAGTGGGGAGATAGAGAGGAGAGATACAGAGAGACACCTGCAACCCTGCTTAACCACTTGTGAAGCTTCCCTCCTCCAGGTAGGGACCAGGGGCTTGAACCTGGGCCCTCGTGCACTGGAATATGTGCTCTTAACTGTGTGTGCCACTGCCTGGCCCCGAAATACAAACAATTCTTTATTTCTCATACTCATAAAGAAATATAATTTAAGACATTATAAAATCTCTTTTCACTATTAATTTAGCTATTAGTACCTTGAGAAAAATGGAAGTAAATCATTATTTTTAATGCCTTATTTTATGTATTTTATTTTAATGAGAGGTACAGACCGAGAAACGCCAGAACTGCTCAGATCTGCTGTATAGTGGTGCTGGGGATGGAACCCAGGATCACAGAGCCTCAGGAATGAAATTCTTTTGCAGATCCATTATGGTGTTATCACTCATACAAAATGACTAATACATCTAAGTGTTGAATTTATCATGTATTCTAAGAAACTGTCTAAAGACAAAGAAGTGGTCATTACTATATTTCAAGAGCTTCAAGCATGTGTCTGCCTACAAAAGCAATCTATAATAACATTTTAATAGATTGAATTAAGTAGAGCCTTGATGACTAAACCAAATTACATCTTCATTCATAAAATAATCATTGATATAAGCATATTATAGTTTGTCTTTAGAACATTTTTTTCTGCTTTATCTGTCTCAGAAATGGACACATACGGCATAATATAGGCCTTTAATAAATGGTATTCTCTCCAATTAAATTTGTAGGAAAATTTTAAATTTGACGAATCAAATTTTCCTAAAGTTTAGAGGCCAAGAGGTGGCACACCCTGTTGATGGCATATGCTATCATGATCAAGGACCCAGGTCAAACTTCTGGTCCCCACCTCCAGGGAGGAAGCTTCACCAGTGATGAAGCTGTGCTGCAGGTCTCTCTTTCTCTCTCTCTCTCCCCCCTCCCCCTCTCCCTCTCTCTCTTCCTCCCCCTACCTAGCACCGCTCCCCTCTCAATTTCTCTCTGTACTATCAAATAAAAGACAAATACATCTATAAAAAATAGTAAAGTTTAGCTACTTATTGAAGTCACATTTTATCAAGGGAAGTCTCTATCATTTTTTTAATTTGCTTTTCCCCCCTTTTGTTGCCCTTGTTGTTTTATTGTTGTTGTAGTTTTTATTGTTGTTATTGATGTCATTGTTGTTGGACAGGACAGAGAGAAATGAAGAGAGAAGGAGAAGACAGAGGGGGAAAGAAAGACACCTGCAGACCTGTTTCACTGCCTGTGAAGTGACTCCCGTGCAGGTGGGGAGCCAGGGGCTTGAACCAGGATCCTTACGCTGGTCCTTGCGCTTTGCGCCATGTGCGCTTAACCTGCTGTACTAAACCTGCTGCGCTACCACCCTACTCACTACTACATTTTATTAAAGGCTAACTTTGAAAAAATGCATTTTAGAGTGAAAGTGTGCTTCTTTAAATTTTCAAATGTATATGTGTAATTCATCTTTTAAAATATTGACATAGGGGTTGGGTAGACAGCACAATGGTTATGTAAAAGACTTTCATGCTTCAGACTCCAAATCCTCAGGTTCAATCCCCAGCATCACCATAAGCCAGAACTAAGCAGAGGTCTGGTATTTTCTTTCTGTATCTCTCTCTTATTAAAATAAAATAAATCAAATATATATATTTAAATACTGATGAAGTAACACTGTAGTAGAAGAATGTCAGTATATGTCAAAACTCTAAATCTCTCAACAAATGAATTATCTAACAGTATATTAATAACTCATAAATGTTTTGTATATATTATCATGGAATAGAAATTGTGAGGTACAAAATTCTTTATCTGGCTGTCAGATTAAACTTGTTAGCTAAGTGATTTGATTCTTTATGCATCTTCTCTAAGTTTGGTTTACTGAGGTTTAAACTGGAATCTCAACAGTGATAAAGTCATCCTAACTCTGGTTTTACTGTATATATGTATTAAGATTACATCACTTATCTAAACATGTATAAAACTACTTCAGTGTAGAAAAACACACTTGAAAAATAATAAGAAGGAAACTTTCTCAGACTGATAAAGAATGTCTAAAAAAAGAACAAAAAAGCCAACATCGCAGCTATAAAATATTGAATGTGGTCCCTTAAGACAAGGAATACGTCAAGAATGCCCACTTTTGTCCTTTCCAATCAAGACTGAATTTGCATAACAATCACATATTGCAAAGTAAATAAATGAAAGACATACAGAATAGAAAGCAAGGAAACAATCTGAGCATGTAAATTTTGAATACTCAGGATTCATCAAGATCTCAGAATATAGTCAACATACAAAGTCAGTTGTACTTTATAGAGATAAGCAATCAATAACCTAAAGCTTAATTTCAAAAGCACTATTATGTACAAAAGTAAACAATTTAAACTTAAAAATACATTTAACAAAAAAAAATGTAAAAAACACATACAATCCAAACAACAAAACATGCCTATATTAGTTTTTAAAGGCAGTTACAATAAAACACCCCAGAATGGGTAGCTTAAATTAAGAGAAATACATTGTCTTAAGAGTTTTGGGGTGTTGAAGTACAGAGTATTAGCAGTGTTGTACTCTCTGGACAGATCCTTCCTCACGTCATTTAACTTCTGGAGTTTATCAGCAATCCAGGACATTCTCCCTCTTGCAGATGCATTACTAAAAACTAAATGATAGTCTTTTCCAGGAATGTGTTCATGTTGTCTTCCATCTATGAACATCTGTGTCTGAATCCAAACTTTCCCCTACTGTACCTAGCCTAATAACCTCAAAGCTGAAGATTTGATTATCTTTGTAAAAACTTCATATCCAGTTAAGGTCACATTTTGAGGTACTGGGAACCAAGACCTTAATATATAATTTGGTGTGAGCTGGGAACAAATTTGGTACATAATTTCCATCATAATAATGGTAATTATTGCCACCCATGAATTTAGGATACCTTTTACTTATTTAAATCTTCCTACAAATACCTCAGTCATATTTTGTGATTTTCAGAATGCAAGTTTGAAATGATTTTGTGAAATTTCTTCATAGGTATTTTAAGATTTTAAATTTTATCATGATTAAAATACTTTAACTTCTTTTTTCTATTTACAAAGTTAGTGGCTAGGAAATAAAATTAATTTTGATTAGTTCTAGGCTGGAGGATAGTGCACCAGGTTGAGCACACATAGTAATTTTGATGAGTTCCAGTAGCTTTTTCTGGAGTCTTTGGAATTATCTACAAAAAAGAATCACGTTGGGGAGTCGGGCGGTAGCGCAGCGGGTTAAGCGCAGGTGGCGCAAAGCACAAGGACCGGCATAAGGATCCCTGTTCGAACCCCAGCTCCCCACCTGCAGGGGAGTCGCTTCACAGGCGGTGAAACAGGTCTGCAGGTGTCTATCTTTCTCTCCTCCTCTCTGTCTTCCCCTCCTCTCTCCATTTCTCTCTGTCCTATCCAACAACAACAACAATAATAACTACAACAATAAAACAACAAGGGCAACAAAAGGGAATAAATAAAATAAATATTAAAAAAAAAAGAATCACGTTATCTGTGGTTAAGGAGGTTCCACTTCTTTTGAATTTCTTTCATTTCTATTTCTTGTTTTTTAAATAGAATTCGCAGTATACCATAGAAGTGAGATAAGCCAAAAGGAGAAAAATAAAAACTTAATGATCTCACTTATAGGTGAGAAATAAGGGCAGACAGGGGACACATAAAGTAGAACTTGGGCAGGGAATTGTGTATTGTACCAAAGCAAAGAACTCTGAGGAAGAAGTGTAAGGGAAGGAGTGAACAGAATCCTGTGACCCAGGGACCAGGTAGTGGCACACCTGGTTAAGTGTGCAAACATTACAGTGCACAAAGACCTTGGTTCAAGCCCTCCTGCTAGGGGGAAGCTTCAGAAGAGGTGAAGCAGGACTGCGGGTGCCTCTCTGTTTCTCTTTCTTACCCTCCCCTCTCAATTTCTGTCTGTCTCTATCTAGACAATAATAAAGAGAGGAGGGGAGTAGGGCAGGGGAGGGTAAAGGAGGGGAGGGGAGAGGAGAGGAGAGGAGGGGAGGAGAGGGCTAGGGAGAACCTTGAGGTATGAATAGTGAAGTAAAAGGATATGAGTTATGAGTGAGAGTGTTGCAAAGGACTTTCACAAGGAGATGAGAAATTGTACCCATGTGTCAACAAATGCACTGTAAATCATTAAAGCACAATAAAATGATTTAAAAAATTGGCAAAAGTAAACTTTCATTATAAAGTATAAAAACATTACATTTATATATTTCCATTCTCCCTTTCCCTTTTTCTCTCATATTGTTATATATTTTACTTTTATATTATATATATTGTAAACCTGTATTACTTTGCTGTTTGTTTTAGAAATCAATTGGACCTGAAACTTTTTTTTTAATAAAAACATCAAATCATTCATTTTCACCTGTGCAATTGCCATTTACGGTCTCCTTCATTCCTTCATGCACATCTGTAGGCCACTTATGGTGTTACTATTTTCTGACTTGAAAGACTTCAACATTTGTTGTAGAGCATATTTTCTGATGATTTTAACTAGTTTGTGTTTGAAGAAATCTGTAGCTCACATTTGCTTCCAAATAAAATTAAAATAGGTACAGAATTCTTCCTATCTTTAATTTGTTTAATTTATTGTCACTGTAGTTACTAGTGGAGCTTGGTGCCTGCATACAAATCCACTGCTCCTGGTATCCATTTTCTTTCTTTTTCTCTTCCTCCCCCTTCCTTCCTTCCTTCCTTCCTTCCTTCCTTCCTTCCTTCCTTCCTTCCTTCCTTCCTTCCTTCCTTCCTTTCTTCCTCTCTCTTACTTTCCTTTTCTTTCTCCTTTCTTTTTTCCTCCAAGAGAGACAAACAGAAAATGAGAGAGAAAGAGGAATAAAGAAGAATAGAAAGGGAGTCACCTACAGCAATGCTCCACCACTTGTGAAGCTTCCCTTCTGAAGGTGGGCTTGAACCCAGGTTCTTGTATATGGTAAAATGTGTGCGCTATGGGATGTATCACCACCCAGCCCTGGTACAAAGTTCTTGATAGACATTTTCATTTCATAACTGGCATTGTTTCCTATGAAAAATCATTGGTCATCCTTAACATCACTTGTCCATTATGTACTTGGTATCTTTCTCATGAAAGTTTAGAGAACCTCTATTGTTGTTAATTCTAATTTTTTAATAACCTCTAGTTATTGTTAGAACTTCTAATTATTGAACCAAGGGTCTTCCTCATGCACAATCCCACCAGATGGTACTACAGTCCAATTTTTTCATGCCATATACTTTCAAGATAGAGAGGGTTGGAGGAGAGACATCAAAGCACATTCTATTATTCAGACATTTCTTCTGATGGCTTCATGTAGTGCCAGGGATTAAACATTAGGCTTCACACCTGGTAAGGCAGGACTTCATATGACACTATCTCCTGGCAACTGTCTTAGTTATTCCTATTTATATTTATTGTATTGCAGTTAATTTGGCTTTCTGGTTAGTGGGTTTTCTAGATTTTTGTCAAACAAATAATTTTAAGATACAACGTATTTAAACGTTTTGTCCATTCCTTCCTCCTCTTCTGCAGAAACTTAAACTCATGACAGTATTAGGCAGCTCCAAGTAGTTCTTAGGTCACAGATAGTCTATTATTTTAAATTTTGTTTCTATTTCTTTTTCATTTTAGGTAGTTTCTATTATTGCATTTTCAAATTCACTAGTGATTTTTAACTGCAATGCTTATTGCAGTTAATCCCATTAAGTCTAATTTTTTAAGGCACTATAGTTTTCATTTCATTGAAATGAATTCTACTAACATTTCTACTCAACATATGAGATATAGCTTTGTAACTATTTAATATACTTGCCCACCTATTATAATATCTATAACAGTTTCTGCTTAGCTTGGAGATATATGAGCCTTGCTTTTTTCTTTCTTTCTTTTTTTTTTTTTCATGGCTAGCTTTTTTTTCTTTCTTGGCAGTGCTTTCCTGAAGCTTCATGACTACATGCTTCCACCAGTTATGACAGACAATATTTTGCTTCCTTTTTTTCCCCTCTTCCCTCCAGATAGAGAGTGGGAGGGAGGCAGAGAGAAAAGAGATACCACAGCACTTCTCTACGGCCCAGGAAGTTTCTTCTTTGCATAGTACTACCATGTGATGGCTAGAAGCTCAAATTTGGGTCCTTGCTTTTGGCAAAATGTAAGATCTACTGGATCTCCCCTACTAGGCTAGGAATTTTTTATTAGGTGTTGGCCATTGGGAATGGTTTTTATTTTATTAGGGAAATAACAGTTGTCACATTGGTACAGTTTTTCATCCTGTGACGGGTATCTGCACATCACTCTTTTTATTTTTAGAATTTTACTTATTTATTAATGTGAGAGAAAGAACCAGACATCACTCTGGTACACGTGCTGCTGGGGAATGAACTCAGGACCTCCTGCTTGAGAGTCCAATGCTTTATCAGTGCACCACCTCCCAGACCACTGCACATCACTCTTAAGCATACTTAGATTTGCCCCCACCATCATGCATTGGTGACACAAGGCCTACACATTACTCCCCCTCTCCCTCTTCTTCTCCCTCACCCATGCCTATGATCTTGTTACAAAAGGTACAATAGACCTTTTGTAGCAAGATCTTTTCACCTTGTGTTTTGACTTTCTCTCCTAGTTTTTCAAATTCAATCTATAAATGAGGTCATCTGGTATTCATTCTTCTCTTTCTAACTGTTTTCACTGAATATTTTACAGTACTGTGCATTGTAATTTATGTATATGTATATGTATATGTATATGTATCTATATTCCTGTATAAGTACCGTGTGCTGATTGCCTCCTTGGAGCTCCAGTATATATATTTCTTTATGTAGTCTTTATATTTAAACATTTATTTTACTTTTTAAAATATTTTATTTCGTTATTTTAGTGAGGGAGATATTGAAAGCAATAGAGGAAGACTAGTGCACAGCTCAGCTTTGATTTATGGTGGTCCTGAGGACTGAACTTTGGATCCGAGTCTCAAGCATGAAAGTCTTTTTTAGATAACCACTATACTGTCTCCTCAGCCTTTCTTTACATAGTCTTAAACTATCCTCTGCATGCAGTTGTGTTGTTCAGAAATATATGGGACATTTCACTTCCTGCTTTTAAAATAGTTAAATGTGACAGTGTTCTAGGTCTAATCATTCTCCATGACTGGTGCTAGAAATTTCTAAGTACACAAAAACACTTGTAACTTGATGTCTTCCAGGGTCACTAAAAAACAAACAAACAACAACAACAAAAAAAACAGATTGTCTTTTCAGGCACTACTATGACCTCTAATCCTTTGGGTGATTTCCACCCCAACCCCACCCACCATTGAGAAAGAACTTCTGCAGGTTTTTGAGGCTCTTTCTAGATAGTTTTCTCCTTGGTTATACACTGTTCTGTGAATTCCAGCCTGCCTAATCTCACCAAGCTCTCAGTTCCATCTCCTTAAGGGAGTCCAGTTAATTGCTCTCCATGCTGTGTGCAGGAACAACTTTTTGAAGTGGTAAAATTAGAGCTATTTTATTCAACTTATTTTTCCCCTTCACCTAGTAATTACTATCCTTAGTTGTGTGACATCAAATGTTCTTTTGATGTTCTTTAAGATTTATTTGTTTTCATGAGATGCAGAGTTGGAAAAAGAGAAACCAAGTTACCACTCAGCTTTGACATAAAATGGTGCTAGGGATTGAACCTGCACCCTCTGGGGCCTCAGGCAAGCATGTCTGGTACACTCCTATTGCTGTACCATCCTAATTCTGATGTCCAGTTTTATTCAAACATTGCTTAAAAGAGTTATTAGTTTATGTTGTTTTAATAGAATAGTAAATCCAGTGCTTTTTTACTCCAAGTTAGAAAACACAGTGAATATTGTCATTATAGTTAAAAAAAATTCAAACTTTTCACACTATCATTCCATAAATCAAACATACTGCAAATGCAAATTCTATTTGTATAAATTCAAATTTCTGGAACAGTGCACATAACAACACAGATTATATTACAGTGTACCTCACTGATGAAATAGTACCATAGTGAAGGAAACAATATCAAACACACTGAAATTCTAAATCACTGTTACAATAAATGCTTTAAATACCAAAATAATAAAGATATAAACATAGAGATACTGGGAAAATTCTATAGGCAAAAAAGGAAACCCGCTGACAATTTGTTTAGTAATTTAACATATGTACTATAACCAGACAAGCCACAAAAACACAAAACCAATTAAACTGTGCATATGAACACATGCATTAAACACTTCACATGCTAAAATTTACCTGAATTATATGAACATAAGGCTTTATCTGGAAGAAAATGTTAAGATGATGTCAAAAATAAATTTTAATATATTTACATGTATTAGGAATACTGAAATATAACTTCTGCTTAACAGTATAGACCACAGATTAACATTTTATTTTAAAGTATAAAAGGCTTCACTGATTCACAATAAAAAATTTTCAGCAGGGAAGCAATTAAAGAAGCCAGACCTTCCACCTTCTGCATCCCATCATGACCCTGGGTCCATACTCCCAGGAGGGTAAAGAATAGGAAAGCTACCAGGGGAGGGGATGGGATGTGGAGTTCTGGTGGTGGGAATTGTGTGAAGTTGTACCCCTCTTATCCTATGGTTTTGTCAGCATTTCCTTTTTATAAATAAAATAAAAGAAAGAAAGAAATAAAATATAACAAAATTAGAAAAGCTCAAATCACATTGTAGAAACTAACTAGGTGGAGAAGCAATTACAGAAACTAGAACTTCTTCCTTCTGTACCCCCCAAAAAATTTTGATTCATACTCTCAGAGGGAGTAAGTGTTAGAGGAACATTAGGAGAGGACCCTGAACCACCTGGATGGACCCAAAAAGTTTATCACTAGTAACCTCTGTTTTTATACCGAGAGTATGGAAAACAGCAGAGGAAGTCAAACATTGCTTCACTTATATGAGAGGAAAGAGGGAAAGGAAGGACATTTGGAAGCAGTAATATAAATATGTGTGATTTAAAAAGAGGTGAAAGCAAGACCGTAAAGTAAATAAAAATGGGCAAAACAAAATAGATAGGTGGACAATATGAATCAAATGCATTGAACTAAGGTCAGCAAGGATTCCAATTATCGTTTTTCTCATAAAATTCATTGTAAATTTATTTCTTAATTGAGGTAACATCTTATCAAATCACTATGCAATTTCCAGTTGTTCTGATTATCACTTTTGATTGACAGTTACAAACTGGTTCCAAACTTACCTTAGGTATTTTTATTTAAAATAGTTTTAGCATACTTATATATTTGTAACATCTGCAGAAATGCTTCTCTAAGGTTACCTCAACTGCTTTCGTACAGAACTTTAAGTGCTCATCCATGCCTTTTATTTTAGCCTTTAATATATTAACATTTTATATTTAAATTTTACTAAATTATAAATTAATTTTCATATATAATGTAAGGCACTGGTGTGCTTGTAAAGATTTAACAACAATCTTTCTGAGGAAGAAACTTGATTGGTAAAATTTGTCAAATTCTATAAAGTATTCTCAAATGGCCAATTCCAAGCTATTGTTACCAAATATGAATAGTTGTATACAACTATCTTTAGGTCCATTGTACCATCAAGAATTATTGTGCAAACAGTCTGGGGATTCATCATGGCACTAGAAAAGGACCAATCTTATGACCTGGCATATATAACCAGAGGAAATAAAGACATTGATCAAAAATATCTCTGTTCATCTATGTCCACAGAAGCACAGTTTGTAATAGCCTAAATTTGGAAGCAACTAAAGTGACTAATGGCAGATAAGTGGTCAAGAAAGTGTGGTAAAAACACACAATGGAATACTATGCAAGCATTATGATGAAAAGGCCATCTCTTTTGCAATATCTTGGTCAGGGTTTGAAGGTTTCATGTAGAGTGAGACAAGACATAAAGAGAAAGACTGATTTTAACTCATAGGCAAAACTTGAATTAAAAAAAAAAAGACAAATATGGGAAAACATGAGGTAAAAGTTGGACTGGGTGTGGTGTATTGAACCAAAGTGAGGACTCAGGGGAAGGAAGGCAGAAAGTGGCAGGACTGGGTGCTGGGTAGCCAGTCTTTGGGGTCCTGGTGCATAATGGTGGAAAAGGTACTAACGTAGGGGTGAGACTGCTTTGCATACACATATCATAGGGAGATGAGAAATGTATACATATATCAACTACTATATTATAAACCAATAATCCACCAATAAAATGATAAAAGAAGCAAATTTAAGTAAACATAAAAAAGACATGATAACATATATGCAAGACTATAAATAGAAAGTCATTTCTCTCCCACATTTCCCATTCCAACTATTATTTCTCTAATATTTGAAAAAAAAGTTGTCTCCAATTCCAAAATACATTTGAGGCTTCATTTACCACTAATGAAAACTGCTATGCACAGAACTGGCCTCAAGTAACTATAGTACACTGAAAGATACATTAAGAACCAAAAACTTGTAAATTTTTCCAGAATGTTGTTCTGTTCTAGATTCATTTAGTGAATTAAATTTTTAAAAAATTCAAAAATGTTCAGAGTATACCTTGTTTTTATTATCTTTATTTATTGGATAGAGACAGCCAGAAATCAAGAGGGAAGGGGGTGATAGAGAGGAAGAAACACAGAGAGACACCTGCAGCCCTGCTTCACCACTCGTGAAGCTTTCCCCCTACAGGTGAGGACCAGGGGGGGTCGAACCCGGGTCCTTGTGCATTGTAATACGTGTGCTCAAGCAGGTGCGCCACCACCCAGACCCGGAGTTTATCTTAAAAGAGATGAATTATGCTAGATGTCACCATTACTTGAAAAGAAATCCATAAAAGGGTTTAGGGAAATTAGCATGGTACTCCTAAGTGAAAAAAAAAAACACAATGAAAAGTAAATATACTTCTGAATAAATACAAAGTAGCAAAGTAACAGTAATGAGAAAAACAGTGACATAAAAATAAATATACAACCAAGAAAGTAAGGAAAACAAAAAGTTCATTAAAAATATTAATGAAATTGAAAGAACATTAAAGTCAACTAAGTTGAAAAATAAGAACAGAAGGGAAAACACAAAGCAGAATTTGGACTGGAGTTGGTGTATTACACCAAAGTAAAAGACTCTGAGGTTGGGGGTGGGATGGGGTTCAGGTACTGGAACATGATGGTGGAGGAGGACCTAGTGGGGGTTGAATTGTTATGTGGAACTGTTATACCTGTACACTATTTGTAGTTTACAGTAGACTATAAGCCATTAATCCTCCAATAAAGAAATTTAAAAAAATTCTAGCCAAGAGATTCAAAAGCAAAAAGGAATGAATTGCCATTGTTAGGCAAAGACATTAGTACACATTCAATGAACACTAAAGAGAAGAAAACAATGCTATTATCAATAAACCTGAGCAAATGCATTCTTTTTTTTTTAACCAGAGTACTAGTCAGCTCTGGGTTATGGTGGTGCTAGGGACCAAACCTGGGACATTTGACAAAAACATTTTTTAATAAGGAGAAATGCCCAAATTCCAAGGAAGACCCTATATAGCAAACCTGATACAAGAAGATATACAATTCTCAACACTTTAAAATATGATAGAGTAATTGAAATTGTAAAACTTGCACAGAAGCTGCTTATAATGTGAACAGTTCTAAGCATTTGAAGAAAAATATAAAGCCACTACCAAAAACATGCATATTATTTCAAACTATTAAAATTATGATCCAGCATAACATTAAAACTAAAACAAAACTGTGGCCCAGGAGGTAGCTTCATGGATAACGCATTAGACTCTAAAGTATGAGGTCCTAAATTCGATCCCCAGCAGCACATGTACCAGAGTGATGTCTGGTTCTTATTCTCTCTCCTCTTTTATAATAAATCAATCAATCAATCAGTCAATCTTAAAAAACTAAAACAAAACACATAAAAATAAGTAAAAGACATGAAATAAAGAATATATCCTATATATAATTATGATCTTTAAAAAGATAAAGAATATTGTATACAGACCACAACAGAAAATAATTAATCATAAAGGAAAAAAAAAAAGTAAAGCACATTACCATTAAAAAAAAAAACTGTTGGTTAACAGACCCAATAAATCATAGTCACCCAGCAGTATATATTTGCACTGTATATCAACAATAAAAAAATCAAATCTATAATTTAATGAAAGAAAATACTAAGTAAGTAAAGTCAGACCTTGAAAGAAAAATGTACAAGAAAATTGATTAAGCTCTTCACAGAAGAGCATCTCTCATTGTTGATCAACCTACAAAAAGGTTATTATAGAAATGCAAATAAAGCCACAGTAGGTAACATGGCACTTCCATATATTGGGTGAGTAAAAATATCAACTATAAAGGAAGAGTTTAGAGAAACTGTGATCCTGAGAGAAAAAAAAAAGTCTTCTCATTTGGGGGAAGTAACTTATAATTATCTAATGTAGTTGAATAAATATATGCATAGCTTATAGCCCATTATTAAGTATACTAATAATAAGAGCAAGTTCATAATTACCAAAAAGCATGTACAAGAATTTTTACAGAAGTACTTTCAAGAATAGACAAAAATCTGTAAACAATTAATTGACTTTAAACAGGTTTCTAAAGCACAATTTAATTAAAAATAATGGTAGTTTTAGCACATAATGAAATGTATGAGTAATCTGCATATAGTAACCCATCATCTTAGAATATAATTTAAAGATAATACACTGAGTATATAGTGACCAGAAAGAATACTTTAAAATCAGCCCACATAATATTAATGGAAATGTAATTATTAAGACAAAGAATTTTACAGTGGTATTTGCAAATAAAGATGAGTGTTTCCTATGAAGGGAGGGTGAAATAAGCACTAAAAAAATTAATGTTCAATTAACATTATCAAGCATAATAGACCACTACTTATAAAAAAGAAAGATATCTGCAGGCTCTTCTAGAATAAGACATCCCCTAGGATATTCTCTAAATAAAAATTGGGTCAACAGGGATACTCAGCAGTATGACCAGGTCCTGGGATCACCCAACAGCACAATGTAAAAATTAATATAAAAGAAAAGAAAAAGTTTCCAGAAATATCTGTAATACTACCAGTGAATGCCTGATAATGTCCTGAATGATACATTCAAATTCAGTGTCACATAAATCATTCAAGAGCACTAAATGAAAGTAAAGCAAAGTTTCCTGACAACTTACTTTGCAACCTCCGTGTTGGGCTTTCTCCATGGAGTTGTCGCCGTGACAGATATGGAGATGGGTGGGGAAGTGGCAATGAAGAAACATCATGGGTCTGAAGTTTGTACCAATGTGGCTCATCATCTAGTAATGCTGTTTCTAATTCAATTAAAATCTACAAAGCAAAAAAAAAAAAAAAAAGGACTGTAGTGTATCAATAATACAGAAATTATTTTGAAATAGTCACATATCTTTTAAATAGTAATTATCATGATAATGTTGTTAGTTTAAAAGCAAAGTTATGGTTCAAAGTTATCCATATGTTTTAAAAGTAAATAGATAGACAGTAAAGATAACTTCTTACTGATTTAATGGTTTTCATACCTAGTGCAATTATTTTGTAAACACTTGATCACCCACCTACTTAAGAATGTAAACATTTCCATTATAAACTTCTACAATTCTGACTCCTGAAAGTCTGTAATAAAAACTAATGTGTATTATCATATATTTGAAAAAAGTATTTTCATCCATATTCATTAATTGACTACAACAATAAAAAAACGAGGGCAACAAAAGGAAATAAATAAATTAAAAAGAAAAAAGAAAACACTACATCCTAAAGGACATGGAAACACTTCTTCTAGCGTTTGCCATGGAAACACTAATTTGAAAGGACATATGCACCCTTATCTTCTTCTAGTTGCTCTATTTACAATAGCCAAAATATGTGCAAAACATAAATACCCAACAATAAATGACTTGATAAAGAAGTTATAAGATGCATCATTTGGAATAAAATGGGTGAATTGGAGGTGATGATACTAAGTGAAGTAATAAAGTGGTGAAGAATGATTATCAGGACTAAATCAAATGAACTTGCACAATTAAAAAAAAAATAATAACCCCAACTATCATTTGGACTCTGTGAGAAACTGTTAGTGGAAGGGGAGGAAGCACAAAGAACTTTGGTAAAGAGTGTGGTCACCTACACAAACTAGATGTGGGCTTGAAATTATACACATGAAATTTTATATCATTACAAAACACTATTAAATCACTAACAAAAATGAGGGAAAACACACTATCAAGTACTTGGATTTATTTATATATTTATATAATTATTGCCTCCTAGGCTTCAGAGCTCAAGACTTTTTGAGAGACAGTGAGAATGAGAGAGCATGAAAAAAGAGAGAGAGAGAGAGAGAGAGAGAAGCGCTGAAGTTTCCCCCAATGTGGTGAGAGCCAGCTCAAACTTCAGTTAAGAGCAAAACACCTTCCCAAGGGAACTACTGTGCTGGCCCTAGAATGACTTCTCTCTCTCTCTTTCTCCCTTTCTTTCTTTCTCTCTTTCTTTCTTTCTTTCTTTCTTTCTTTCTTTCTTTCTTTCTTTCTTTCTTTCCTTCTTTCTTTCTTTCTTTCTTTCTTTCAGATAGAGAGGCTGGGGTGTGAAGTGGGGGTGAGTCACAGCATAAAAATTTTCTTCAATGCAATAGGGGTAGGACTTGAATCTGAGCAGAGCACTATTCAAGTGAGCCAAATCAAACTATTGCTTTTTTTATGATCAGTCCTGTCTTAAAGGAGGAACTACAACCAAAATTAAATCTCCCTATAAATGAAAGTCAGAATATCCTTAGTATCTCTCTCCCTTTCTCTCATAGAATCTCAAATGTATAGGATGAAAATTTGGGGATGGGAGGGCCCAACACATTCATAATGACAAGAACATTCTGGACTCTAAATTCCGGGGTGTAGAGGGGTGGGAGCTAGCTTACCCTGTAGAATATATACTTCCCCATGTGAGAAGACCTGGGTATCAGCACATGCATGGGGAAGCGGTGGAGTAGTACTGTGGTGTCTGTCCTCTCCTGTCTCTCTCTTTCTCCTCTCCTCTCTTTCAACTTTATCCTACAAGAAAGAGTCTGCAGGGAATAGTGGTATTTGTGTATAGCTTGGAGGCCCGGTGATAATCCTGGTGGAAAGTAGTAATAATAAAGATAATAGTAATAATGATAAAAATAGTAAAGTTGCTTCACATACCTCTCCTAAGAATTCACTTTCTTCTTCTCGGACTCGAGCTTGATCCCAAAGGGTAATCTCTAACATTCGTTCACGAAATTCTCTTCGATGGACTGGAGAATAAATGAATGTTTGGTTCCATTTGGGTTCTAATGTTTTCTTTACTGTTTTAGTTCTTCTCTTGTTTTTATCACTATGAAAACAAATAATAATATATAAAATTTTATGTTTTGCCTTATAAATTATTAGTTGAAAGCATAACAAAAATTATTTTTACCACAAATTTATCATACACTATACAATGATAATCTCTAGTATTAATATTAAAATGTATAGGGCACCTACAGATTCATAATTTATAAGACATAATTGCACTACATTAAATTATGTATTAGTAATAGATTATTTTAATAAATGTAAAATTTTCCTTGATAATTAACATATTCTTCTCCCTCAAAATATAAATAAAATAAAACTCAAGAATCTTAATTATAAGATTAGAAAACATCAAACTAGCATTAGCCTCTTGTATTATACAGATACTAATCACTTAAACTACATGTGTTTTCTAGTACAAAATGTCTAGTAAATTGTTTATGTTCACAATGTCACATCTATGTAATTTCCCTAATGAGTGATTATAATTTCATCAAGTTACTTTCTATATATGAGACAGATACGCCTGTCTATTTGACAGTTATTGAGCTCAAAAAATCAACACTTTAAAATGACTTCAGCTAGGTATACACTATAATGTAGATTGGAAATGCAAATTGGCCATACTGGTAGATAGGACTTCTATCTAGCTCAGAGGTTGCCAATGTTTTTAATTGTATATCCCCTTCTCAAGTGCACTGTCTTGATTATACATCCTATTATATGAACATTTATGAATTAAACAATAGTATTACTATATTATATTAATTATAATGGGAAAAATAAACAAAAATTCAAATATTTCTTCTTATTCACCAATGAATTGTATTACACATCACCTGAGCACATTCATTTATTTTTAAGATCATTACTATAGCTTTTAAAGAGGATCAAAGATCAACAAAAAGAAGAAAATTGTCTAGGAAGAAGACCACTACATAAACTGAGAAGTGGACAATGAAAATTATATTGACTAGTATATGGAAGTCCCATAGCACAGCGAAACTGCAAGAGTATTCAGAAAGAAGGAGGAGGAGGAGGAGGAGGAGGAGGAGGAGAATAATGGGAAGGGGAAGGATGAGAAGAAGGAGAAGAAGAAGAGGAAGAGGAAGAAGGAACAGCAGCAGCAAAGAGAACTTAGGACTGAACTAGGAAGTTACACATATTTTTTTAGGAGAGTATATGTTTTATTTACCTATTTATTTTTAACATTTTATTTTATTTTATTTTTAATCAGGTAGAGAGACTGATACAAAGGAAGATACAGAGAGAAAGACCAGAGCTCAGCTCTGGCTTATGGTAGTGCAGGGAATTGAATCTGGGACCCCAGAGCCTCAGAGATTGAAGTGTTTTATATTGTGTTATCTTTCCAGCTGAGAGTGTATGTTTTAATGCTTAATAGAGACTTGACTTCAACAGCTGAGTGCACCTATGTTTCCAGAACATATATCGTTAATGTCACTAAAAGTCACCATAAAGCAATGTATCTTTATTAATTTTGGGCTCTATCAACAAAGTAATCTAAAAATTTGCCTAAATGTTTACCCTAATTTTTTTTCAACAAGAAAACTCAGCTAATAAACTGAGAAGTAAACAGTGAAATATTTCTCATATTTTTAGGGCTGAAAAAAGAATAGCATTATATCCAAAATATAAAGGAGAAGTTAGGAGGAACTTTACTTCCTATGAGCCCTTTCTATTTAGAACAGTGAGTATATAAAATAGTAAATAAATAAATAAATACACAAATAAAGCCAAATAAAAAAGTCAAGCAAGAAAGAAATTTAAGTAACATTTTGTCATCTTGAAAAATAAGTTTTGGGGTTGGGCAGTGGCACACCTGGTTAAATGCACATGGTATGAAGCACAAGGACCCATGCAAGGATCTGGGTTCCAGTTCCTGCTCCCCCCACCCCCATCTCGTGCAGGGAGGATGCTGCATGAGTGGTGAAGCAGGTCTGCAGGTGTCTATCTTTCTCTTTCCCCTCCCCTCTCAATATCTTTCTGTCCTATCCAGTGAAATGGAAAAAATGGCTGCCAGGAACAGTGCATTCCTGTGCTGCCACCTAGCCCCAGCGAAAACCCAGGAAGGAAGGAAGGAAGGAAGGAAGGAAGGAAGGAAGGAAGGGAGGGAGGGAGGGAGGGAGGGAGGGAGGGAGGGAGGGAGGTAGGTAGGTAGGTAGGTAGGTAGGAAGGAAGGAAGGAAGGAAGGAGGAAGGCAGGAAGGGAAGAAAGGAGGAGGGAGGGAGGGAGGGAGGGAGGAAGGAAGGAAGGAAGGAAGGAAGGAAGGAAGGAAGGAAGGAAGAAAGAATGGATGTATGGAAGAAAGAAAATAAAAAAAGAAAAGAAAGCCTTTTCTTTCAAAGGTATTACTAAGTAGAAACTTCAGTTGTCTCGGAAAAGGAAAAAAAGGAAAGAAGAGAAGAGGAGAGGAGAGGAGAGGAGAGGAGAGGAGAGGAGAGGAGAGGAGAGGAGAGGAGAGGAGAGAAAGAAAAGGAAGAGGAAGAGGAAGAGGAATGGAAGTAAATTTCCTGTATGTTTATATGATCCTTCTATGGTTACACAGACTTGCAAACCATTTGTATTCTTTTTTACCAGAATGGGTGATATAGCTTCAACAGCTGTTATCCCCCCACTGACATTTAATCTAGATTTGACAGCTCTAGCTATGGTTATTTTCTTCCCCATGCACCTGAAAGTATATTGCTCTCAAAAGAAAACCTACATTGTAGAGAACAACAGTCTTGAAGTAAACTTTGTATGATAAAGTCACATAGCAGTTTCTAATTACTTCAGATATTTTAACAACCTGATATATTTTCTGAGAAATGTGTACTACAACTTCTACTTCAAAGTATGTATTATCAGATGCAAAAGAAAAGAGCCCTCTGGGTTTTTCAGAGATTGAATGAATAAATATTTAAAGCAGCATCAGAAAGACTGGGAAAAGAAAAATGGAAAAGTTACTAATAACATGGATACCTCCTTTATACATAACAGAGACACAGAAATTTAAGTAATTTGCGACATGCCATCTTTAAATGGCAAACTTATTTAAATCAAAGTAAATGATGCAGATACCAGTGGGGCAAGGACAATTAAGGAGGTAATCTCTAAGGGCACAATAAGACAATGGTATGCAAATTTAAGTACTTATAAGGAGATATGGCTTTTCTGGATACACTGAGAAAAATAGACTTAAAGGAGACTTTTACATGTATTTTCCAAAAGTAACCTTCATAATTTTTTTGTCCTGTCATTTTTTATTCCTTGACTAAGTTTTTCAGATGATAGCTACTCTGGCACCCAGTTCCCTGAAACTTTCCATATGAACTAAGCAAATGAGAATATTAAAAGTATATAAACATGTGTAATAACTATACCTTACCTGGTCACTTCGAATCTGAGAGAAAAAATAACCTACCCTGAAAGTCAAGGATATAGAATAGTTGGTACCATTGTTTTTTCTTTCATGACATCTATAGAATATCTTCTGCTTTTATGTGCTCAAAATTAATAGTTGCATAGCATTGCAGAATACTTGATAGACTATTTGACCAACCCTAATTCATCTGCTTAAGTTAAGGTAGAATAAAATAATTTATGTTGTTAGCATGAGCACAAAGTAAATGGTGCTTGAAGAGATTGATTCTTGACTCTATGGTACTCAGCTGTTAAAAATAATGGAAGTCATCTCCACCACATTTTGGGTGGAGCTTGAAGGAATCATGTTAAGATAAGCCAAAAAGTGAGGGATGAACATTGGATGATCTCACTCATAAGAACTTAAGGAACAGGGGCTGGGTGGTAGTGCAGTGGGTTAAGTGCACATGATGAAAAGCGCAAGGACCAGAGTAAGGAGCTCTGTTAGAGACCCCAGCTCCCCACCTGCTGGGGGGGGGGGATGCTTCACAAGCAGTGAAGCAGGTCTGCAGATGTCTATCTTTCTCTCCCCTCTCTGTTCTCCCCTCCTCTCAATTTCTCTCTGTCCTATCCAACTAAAACGACAGCAATAACAACAACAAAAATAATAACAATGATAAACAACAAGGGCAACAAAAGGGAAAAAATAGCCTCCAGGAGCAGTGGATTCCTAGTGCAGGCACTGGGCTGCAGCGATAACCCTGGAGGCAAAAACAAATAAACAAACAAACAAACAAAAACACTTAAACAAGGACAGAAAGAGAAAACAAAGTAATACTCAAATTGGTTTTGTTGTATTGCACCAAAGCAAAGGACTCTGGGGAAGGAAAGGTGGGGTTTAGGGGTACTGGTGCATGATGACAGAAAAGGCTGGTGGGGGATAGAGTATTTGCAGACATCTATCACTGAAAGAAGAGAAATTGTACCCATGTGTCAAAAATGATACTATAAACCATTAAGCCTCCAATAAAATGATAAAAGAAAAAAGTTTCCTTGAAGACATGAGATGATGAAACATATAGCAGACTCATTAGTTTTGTTGATTTTAGAGAAATAATATCTTAGTAAGCAAATGCTAAAATTATAGAGTAATACAATGAGTATCTTTTAGTACCATTCCAGTTATTTCCCCTCTGCTCTTCTGATGGAATGTTAAGAATGCATTTGATTTAAAGTAGCTTAGAACTGCCAAAAAAAAATAGCCTAGAATTGCCAAAACCATCTTGAGGAAAAGAAACAGAAATGGAGGCATCACACTCCCAGACCTTAAACTATATTATAAAGCCATCATCATCAAAACAGCATGGTACTGGAACAAAAATAGGCACACAGACCAGTGGAACAGAACTGAAAGCCCAGAAATAAATCCCCACACCTATGGACATCTAATCTTTGATAAGGGGGCCCAAAGGATTAAATGGAAAAAGGAGGCTCTCTTCAATAAATGGTGCTGGGACAACTGGCTTGTAACATGCAGAAGAATGAAATTGAACCACTTTATCTCACCAGAAACAAAAATCAACTCTAAATGGACCAAAGACCTAGATGTCAGACCAGAAACAATCAAATACAGCAACAACAAATGCTTGAGAGGATGTGGGGACAGAGGAACCCTTTTGCATTGCTGGTGGGAATGTAAATTGGTCCAGCCTCTGTAGAGAGCAGTCTGGAAAACTCTCAGAAGGCTAGACATGGACCTTCCATATGATCCAGTAATTCCTCTCCTGGGGTTATACCCCAAGGACTCCATAACACCCAACCAAAAAGAGGTGTGCACACCTATGTTCATAGCAGCACAATTCATAATAGCTAAAACCTGGAAGCAACCCAGTGCCCAACAACAGATGAGTGGCTGAGAAAGCTGTGGTATATATACACAATGGAATACTATGCAGCTATCAAGAACAATGAACCCACCTTCGCTGACCCATCTTGGACAGAGGTAGAAGGAATTATGTTAAGTGAGCTAAGTCAGAAAGATAAAGATGAGTATGGGATGATCCCACTCATTAACAGAAGTTGATTAAGACGATCTGAAAGGGAAACTAAAAGCAGGACCTGACCAAATTGTAAGTAGGGCACCAAAGTAAAAACCCTGTGGTGAGGGGTAGACATGCACCTTCCTGGGCCAGTGGGGGGTGGGAGTGGGTGGAAGGGATGGGTCACAGTCTTTTGGTGGTGGGAATGGTGTTTATGTACACTCCCAGTAAAATGTAGTCATATAAATCACTAGTTAATTAATATGAGAGGGGGAAATTAATTGTATGTCTCAAAGTTTTTCAAAACACAAACTGAATCTTTTTAATATATAGGCTGTGTAATTGATATGCATACTCTTCAAAAGCCTAGACCAAGTAGATCAGAAGTAACCAATAGCACAGCTATATACAAGATACTGGGTACTGTACAGCAAACCCTAACAAAAGGACTTTTCAAAGTTAACCCAATTACCAATTAATGTGATGATAACATTAACTATCGATTGTCTTTTTGAACCCTAAGACAGCAGGAACCTCACATCTCCACTATAGAGCCTCTACTTCCCCCAGTCCCGGAACCCTAGGATAGGGCCCACTTTCCCGTATGCCTCTCCCAATCCATATCAAATAATACTGCATCTGCCGATCACAACCTAACCAACGTAACGATTGCCACCTCAACATGCTTCACTTCAGACTGTGTCCAGAGACTTCAGGTGTGGAATGACAACCCTTCAGCTTCATTACTCAGGTGAGACCTTTCCTTTCATAGTATACTCTAATTCCATCTCAGGTGGTTCACTTTCTAACAAAGTCCCAAAACCTAGATATACACCAGTTTCTGTGAGAGAGAGCATATGTTCACACGTATCCGTAAACTACTGCAAAATATATACCTGAAAGCAGAAGTACACTGGAGTTTGCAGTGAGTACCCCCCAACACTTCCTCTCCACTATTCCAACCTTTGGGTCCATGATTGCTCAACAAGTTGTTTGGCTTTGTATGTTAACTCTCTTTTCAGTCATCAGGTTCCAGATGTCATCAGGATGCCAGCCAGGCTTCCCTGAACTGAAGACCCCACCAATATGTCCTAGAGCTCCGCTTCTCCAGAGACCCACCCTACTAGGGAAGGAGAGAGGCAGACTGGGAGTATGGACCGACCAGTCAACGCCCATGTTCAGTGAGGAAGCAATTACAGAAGCCAGACCTTCTACCTTCTGCAACCCACAATGACCCTGAGTCCATGCTCCCAGAGGGATAGAGAATGGGAAAGCTATCAGGGGAGGGGGTGGGATATGGAGATTGGGTGGTGGGAATTGTGTGGAGTTGTACCCCTCCTACCCTATGGTTTTGTTAATTAATCCTTTCTTAAATAAAAAATAAAAAATAAAAATAAAATAGCTTAATTTTTACTAATTTACATTTTACTTAATTTACACTTAATAATTCAAATTAAAATGAATGTTTAATAAAATTATTTGATTATTGTCACATTTTAAAAATAATTTCAGGATATTTACTAATTTTATTTTAATTCCTAAGACTATATTTATGTTAAATTTAGTAAATATCTCACTAGTGGGCAGGGGTAGATAGCATAATGGTTATGCAAAGAGATTATCATGCCTGAGGCGCCAAAGTCCCAGACTAAATCCCCTACCCAACCATAAGCCAAAGCTGATCTGTGCTCCAGTAAAAAAAAAAATAAATAAATACATCAAATAAATAAACTTTAAAAATAAATAAATTCATCCACCAGGTTCCAGATGCCATCAGGATGCCAGCCAGGCTCCCCTGGACCCCACCAATTCTTCCTGGAGCTCCGCTTCCCCAGAGACTCACCCTACTAGGGAAAGAGAGAGGCAGACTGGGAGTATGGACTGACCAGTCAACGCCCATGTTCAGTGGGGAAATAATTACAGAAGCCAGACCTCCCACCTTCTGCAACCCATAACGACCCTGGGTTCATGCTCCCAGAGGGATAGAGAATGGGAAAGCTATTGGGGAGGGGATGGGATATAGAGATTGGGTGGCAGGAATTGTGTGGAGTTGTACCCCCACATCCTATGATTTTTTTAATGTCTCCTTTCTTAAATAAATTAATTAAAAAACAAAAATAAATAAATAAATCTCAATATATAACATATACAAATACATAATACTGAATTGAAAAATCAGCTACTACGAGTGTTTCTCATTTATTCTCAAGAAAGTTAATTTTTTTTTAAAGTTAATTTTTACTTCAAACTCTTACCTTCTGTCTGGAAGAAAGTAAATTTTAACGTAAGGATTCCTTGGCCTCCCATCTTCCCTGGAAGGAAGATCTTTTGCTCCCAAAATTGTTACTATTAATTGGTGACCAACCTTGTCAAACCATAGTTTTATCTGAAAAGCAAAAACATTCATTTATCAGCTCAAACACCTACTACTATAACAATATGGGTATATTCCATATTAGCACATGTAAGTTTCATAGTAAATTACATTCAGCTAAATAAAAGGATATACTATAATAACTTCAATGAATACAGAAAATAATTCATTTATTTCAGTTGTTTAATAGCCACTACAGTTTTTTGTTTTCTTAATTTGATTGTTTATTAACATGCAAATATCAATTATACTATCATAATTAGGAACTTCATACACTGATTGCTGCATCTCTTTATGCAAGAGTTACTGGAAATCTTTTTGGATCTTTTACAACTGTAAATTCAAGATGAATTGGATAATAGTTGGTTACAGAGCAGTCACAGGGAGTTTTAAAATAAATGCTTTGTGTTGTTCCACAATAAAAAACACTGCAAAGATTTTAAACAAGAGGGAATTACTAACAGCTTTAGTCAGCAGATTCTTTAAGCTTGTATTTAGAACTATAACAAATTCATCTTGTTAAATACTACTTACATAGACATAAAGCTTCTTTTTTGTTGTGAGGCAAATATATCACAGCTTTAGAATTATAAAGTATATGTATATTTTATAACTCAATGAAAAAAAAAGTGAACATTTTCCCTTTGCCATAATTAGGAGTTGGAACATCACATCCAGCTGCAGATTTTCCACTGATTTAACAACTGTCACCTCCCACACACTTTCTCACTTCCATATCTAGTTAAATGATCTACTAAGTCAGGTTTTATAACAACTGTGGTTCCAACTCACATTTTGGTTCAGAACTCAGTATATCTCTGACATCTGCCTTGAAAACAAAATTGAAGAGGAAATTCTAATTTGGTAGTGAGACATTTGTCTCCCTCTCTCGTTCTCTCCCTACCTACAAAGCGAGATAGGCAAATTTATAACTGTCTACATGACATATATGTGTAGTTTATACATTTTTATGAATTATATGTGTGTTCTTGTATACATATGTAATTATGATTTATTTTTCCCTTTAGTTTTATGTACAATGCTTGAAGCAATTTTAAAAAATCACATATATAGCCTAGGGAGTGGGGTATAGTGGATAAAGCATTGGATTCTAAAACATGAGATCCCAAAGAGTCCCTAGTTTTGCATATGCCAGAGTAATACTCTGGTGTGTTCTCTCTTTCTCCTCTCCCTCTCTCCTCCTCTTCCTCTTCCTCTTCCTCTCAATCACTAGTCAGTAATAAATTAATCTTTAAAATTTTTAAATATCTATCTCACATCTGTCATTTTCTCTTCCATTGGAAGCAGTCAGGTCTGGACCTTGCTATGAATTAGCAAACATATATGCATATATATCACACATAAATACATATTTATACATATAAATATATGGAACTCTGGGAGTTCAGTTCCAAGTGTAAGATGGCTCACTACCTAGCTCAGAGAATGAGAGGTTGAGAGCAAGATTTTTGAGTCAGATGAGGAAGATAGTTCACTGACTATAAAAAGTTATTTATACACCCTTTTGCTTTTGTCAAATGGAACCAATAATCTATAAAAATAAAAGTAAGAGGGGGGTTGGGCTGTAGCGCAGCTGGTTAAGCGCAGGTGGCGCAAAGCACAAGGACCGGCATAAGGATCCCGGTTCGAACCCCAGCTCCCCACCTGCAGGGGAGTTGCTTCACAGGCGGTGAAGCAGGTCTGCAGGTGTCTATCTTTCTCTCCTCCTCTCTGTCTTCCCCTCCTCTCTCCATTTCTCTCTGTCCTATCCAACAACGACAACAACAATAATAACTACAACAATAAAACAACAAGGGCAACAAAAGGGAATAAGTAAATAAAATAAATATAAGAAAAAAGAAAAGTAAGAAATATTTAAGTTTAAAAATTCACAACTACTATTCTTTGTGTTGTATTAAGCCCTAGGTCTCATACAGATATTATCTGGTATTGTACAGTAAGTTTCCCTAACACAGTTGATAAGTACAACTGTACTCTAGATGAGTATTTCTAAAATAGTTCACAAACTTCCTCTATCAGTATTATCTAGCTTATTTGTTAAAATCTACAAATATCTATGATCTGATCCTTATTCTATTGAATAAAAAGGGGCTCCAGATATTAGAATGTTACTTGATTCTTCAGATAAATCTCCTAAAAGTTAATGCTGGGGAAACACTACCTTTCACTAGCAGGATCCAAACCTGGATTTTTAAGAAAGTGTCAGGGCAAGGCACACAGAGTATGTATGTGTGTGACGATAATAGAGAGGAATTACACTGAACTATTCTGCCTGAGGTCCCAGAAGTCACTCTCCATGAGCAGTGTAGTGCTTAGTGAACAAAATATAGAAAATAAATAAATAATAAACTCTAACAAAGTACTTAGCACTTGAATGGGAAAGTACTAATATCACAAAGAAATATAAGTGAGGAAAGGAGAATACAGTATTCTTCAGCAAAAAATATGAGGCATAAACAAAAATTAAAGAGGTTCTCATGAAATGAAACAAATGCTGTCATATGGCATCTTGGCACCTCTTAAATGTATTGTCAAAACTAGATTGATTTCTGATACTTTTTTTCTATAGTCATACAGAAAGCTTATGGCTTTATTATTCCATATTTCATTTTTCTCTGGGCCTTAAGAGCAATTTCTATCCCCTCATATAGAAAAAGATTATAAAAGACTAAAAAATTTTTCTAGAAAACCTTACACTTATGAAACAAGGAAATAGGGAGTTGGGTGGTAGTGTAGCAGGTTAAGCGCAGCTGGCGCAAAGTGCAAGGACCGGAGTAAGGATCCCGGTTCAAGCCCCAGGCTCCCCACCTTCAGGGGAATCGCTTCACAAGTGGTGAAGCAGGTCTGCAGGTGTCTATCTCTCTCCCTCTCTGTCTTCCCCTCCTCTTTCCATTTCTCTCTATCCTATCCAACAACGACAACATCAATAATAAGTACAACAACAAAACAACAAAGGCAACAAAAGGGAATAAATGAATATTTTTAAAAAACAAGGAAATAGTAATTCTAATTATTACACCAAGTTCATAATTATTGGAGCAGACTAACGATTTCTATGAGACTGATTTCTCAGATATATAGATAAGAACTAGTTATTACATGGGCAATATTCTCCTCCTTTAAAATCATTAAAACTCCCACATTCAGCAGGGAAGCAATTACAGAAGCCAGACCCTCCACCTTCTGCATCCCATAATGACCCTGGGTCCATACTCCCGGAGGGATAATGAACAGAAAGCTATCAGGGGATGAGATGGGATATAGAGTTCTGGTGGTATGAATTGTACCCCTCTTATCCTATGGTCTTTTCAGGGTTTCCATTTTATAAATTAATTAATTAAAAATCATTACAATAAATTTTTGAAAGGTATATATTTCATATACTTGATAAAGAATATTTTTAATTTCCTTATGCTATGAAAAACTCAAAATAGCATGTACTTATAAATTTCCCATACCAATATTAGGTAGACATATGATATTCATAATATTGTACATTTTTAATTAAACTTAGAAAATGTGCATATGTTAAAATATTTTTAAATATATATTTTTATTATTTGGTATTATCTTTATTTATTGGATAAAGACAGCCAGATATTGAGAGAGGGAAGAGGGTGATAGACAGGGGGAGAGACAGAGAGACACCTACAGCAATGTTTTACCACTCATGAAGTTTTCCCTTGCAGATGGGGACTGGGTACTTGAACCTGGTTTCTTGCACACTATAACATGCGTGCTCAACAAGGTGTGCCACAACCTGACCCTCCAAATGTTAAAATATTTAGATATGAATAGGTTACTTTTATATTTAATATTCACTGATTTTGAAATCAAATTTATATTTTAATAAATTATCTTAAATTACATTTATTCAATAGTCATAATTTAAATTTCACATTATAAGACATACATTGAAGTTTTTAATAGATATCCAGTTAAAATAAACAGTATTTTTTATTAACTAGATCATCAATCATTATCCTAAGTATCTTACCAATGGTTTTTAAATAAATCCTTAAAATACATGTCAGTGCTCTAAAATATAACAAATCTAGTCCCACA